>NC_064619.1:284750198-285067198 GCF_023898315.1 Schistocerca nitens
TCACAAGTTTATACAGGTTGAGACAACTAAGGTAGGTAACCATGCACATATCAAGTGGAAGTTACGTGATTGCTACAGCAGCAAGACAGACGGATAGGTTTCAAGCATACCGGTAAACAGAACAACCATACCTGAATTGTGCGTTTGCTTATAGTCGGTATAATAATTTGTGGAATCCCTTCTGCGGAAGGCGGCACAGTGGTTTGCGCCGCTGTCATGTTGATACTATCTGATCAAGTCCCAAACATATTATGTCGTTGAACTACACTTAGAAGTTTTCTTCAGATGCCACAGAAAAAGTATCAATCAGTAATCAGCAGAAAAAAACAAGGGCGTTGTCATAATTTGGCGACGATAAATGATAAAAACTGCTTGAGAACGTAAGGAAATTCGCCGTACAGTAATAGCAAACACTAAAACAACATACGCTAGTGAATTTTGGAGGTCGGCTATGAATGACGAAGGAGACTAAAGTGAAAAATGGTTCAAATGGCTCTGAGCACTATGGGACTTAACATCTCAGGTCATCAGTCCCCTAGACTTAGCACTACTGAAACCTGACTAACCTAAGGGCATCACATACATCCATGCCCGAGGCAGGATTCGAACCTGCGACCGTGGCAGCAGCGCAGTTCTGGACTGAAGCGCTTAGAACCACTCGGTCACGATGGCCGGCAATAAAATACATACCAGTATTATAAACTGTAAGAGAGGTATGAATGAAAAAGTAGAAAATGTCGTATAACAAGAGAACATAATATCAAAGGAAAGGAGGCAGGCAAATTTTTTTTAACAAGTGATCAATAATAAATCAACAGGAAATACCTTAATTATTAGGTCACCGAGAAACAGACGCCTTCAGTGAAGCAAAAATAGGCTGTACGCCTGTCACATGGATTGAAGGGGAATAAAATATGAAGGAGACATGAGGACCTCACTGATAAAGTTCTAGTATCAATAGGTAAAAATTGCACAACTAGATAAAAACAATTTTTTTGTTAAGAAAGATCCTTCCTCTACAAGTTATGAGCATAGGTCTTTCGTAAAAATTGAGAACGAATAACAAGAGCTACAGCATACACAGTCCACCTGCTTAGCTGGGTGATAACGTGTTCGCCTCCCATGCAAGCGGCCTCGGTTCGATTCCCGGTCGGGTTGGAGATTTTCTCCGCTTGTGGACTGGGTGTTGTGTTGCCATCATGATCATTTCTTGCAGTTGGCGGCCGAACTTCCCCGGATGAGGTCTCCCGGCCAGCGATGCCATACGTTCATTTCCAGTTTTTCTGGTATACGCAAGCTACAAAATATTGAAAGAAAATTCGAATTAATGGAAAACATGTCTTCAAACAGACTTCGCTGAGCCATACCAAATGGCTCCACAATACTGCAGCAAATTTTCAGAGTTTGAGCGTAGCTAACAAGAGCTGTATGCAGATTTTCTGTTCAAATAAATCTACAACATGTGTTCAGATTCTTATCATTAACAAGCTTGATACCTCCGGTACAATATCTGTCCAATTTTATACGCTGTGGCCGATTCTGGTTGATGTCCTTAAATTAAATAACGCAATAAAACTAATTTGCATGAAAATATTTATATGACAAAAACAGCATGGAATGGCCTGAGAGATTTAAGAACATAACTGTTTGGAGTGTAGGGATAGATATTCTAGGTAGTTGTCTCATACGTATTCAGTATTACTTCACAGGACTGTCTTTAAAATCGACATGCATGCAAATACTTCCCAGACGTTAATAGTCAGAGTAAAGCCACGCCCTACTATTGTCATGTCTGTTTAGGTTATTTTTGATGGACTTTGAAGCTGATGAGTCTAAAGGCGACGGTAGATTCATACTTGAGATTGTTAAACTACCTAAACCCACTAAGTCTACTGTTGTTCATACCAGTTGTCATATCCGCTGAGCCAGCCGCCGTGGCCGAGCGGTTCTAGGTGCTTCAGTCCGGAACCGCGAGAATGCTACGGTCGCAGGTTCGAATCCTGCCTCGGTCATGGCTGTGAGCGATGTCCTTGGGTTAGTCAGGTATAAGTAGTTCTAAGTACTAGGGGACTGATGACGTCAGATGTTAAGTCCCATAGTACTCAGAGCCATTTGAACCATTTTCATATCCGCTGATGACAAAATATTTCTCTTGTTACTGTAAACACTCCTCTTTCTACGTAGTCCAACCGGTCTTTCCGACAGGCGTTTCGAATATTATTGAAAATTGCGCAGCTTTAAACATCAACTTTAAAACAAACTCCAAATGCTACAGACTTGATAACGTCTCACCAACTTACTATTCTCGGTAAGAGAACGGCGGAAAAAAAAAACAGAATGGGGAGTGAGCTACGGAACGGCACAGTGTCGGCGGCGAACATCATAGCTGTGACAATGAGTCGGAAGATTTTCCAGTGGCTTGTTTCTCCAGAACGCTGTCCTCAAACGAACACACTGGAACTCGAGAGGCAAGCACGGCTGTTCTTGTCAGATTGTCGGTGTGCTGTCCACATTTTCTTGGCAACATCAGACAGCCCTAAGCACTAAGGGTTACATAAATGTCATTTCTTTATCCAAGAGAGGTCGTATCCGAAACCTTTCTGCTGTGGACCGTTGAGTATTGTTCTCATACTCGGTATCTGCGTATTTGTATGTGTAATTTAATTCTGATCATCCTTTCTTTTCTTCTTTGTTCACCTATCGTTTCTGCTGTACGTTCACAATTTTAGTGATAGCGTCACTTAGCTCATTTCCGATATTTACCATATCTCAAACCCGACGCCAAGCATAGAATTTTCAAAGCTAGTTACACAGCAAGAGCTATGGATACTTTTGTGGCCGTTTTTGAACAGTACAGGAGACCGACATTCCCACCATCTTCATCTCAAATTACCAGCTGAGTACTGTATAACTGCATGGACCATAATGCGATTTCTTTTTCAATAACAAGTTTGTGTTCCGTACACTTTGAGTTCAGCACCTGCGCTTTATTCTTAGTCGTTTAGCCGGCCGGGGTGGCCGAGCAGTTCTAGGCGCTACAGTCTGGAACCGCGCGACCGCTACGGTCGCAGGTTCGAATTCTGCCTCGGGCATGGATGTGTGTGATGTCCTTACGTTAGTTAGGTTTAAGTAGTTCTAAGTTCTAGGGGACTGATGACCTCAGATGTTAAGTCCCATAGTACTCAGAACCATTTGAACCTCGAATGAGATTTTTCACTCTGCAGCGGAGTGTGCGCTGATATGAAACTTCCTGGCAGATTAAAACTGTGTGCCGGACCGAGACTACAACTCGGGACCTTTACCTTTCGTGGGTAGAGCACTTGCCCGCGAAAGGTAAAGGTCCCGAGTTCGAGTCTCGGTCCGGCACACAGTTTTAATCTGCCAGGAAGTTTCATTTGAACCTCAGTCGTTTACCTAGACAGGATCCTACCTCAAGTGCTACTATGTGTCCCAGTATACTATCACTACAGTTAATAAACTTTCTGGAGTAGTAAATGTCATAATTACTCAGTGAGTTTTGAAATACTCACGTAATTTTCATACCAGGACGGTTAAAGTTTCGTAAGGGACTATTACTAAGAGAAGGTTTGAAGCGTTCAGTTTAAAGATTCTTCTTATTGAAATACCAGTGTTTATTATTTCATGTGTTATATAGTTGCTTCCGATATTGTCACTAAAATGTGAAGTTGTGATTTGAGTCTAATGATACACTAATTTCTTGGCTCCCGTGCTAATAGTTGTCCCAGATTAAAATTACAGTAACAGTACTCAAGAAATAAAATTTTCATTCTTACAATTTGTATATTATAGTAAGCAAGTAGTTACAAATATTCAGCCTATACTAGATTTAGGTATCAAACGTCCCATCTGATCTAAATAGTATAAGGAAGTGAATGTTTCTTAAGAATAGAAATAAAATCCTGTACAGAAGGACAATTACTTGAAAACTATTACAACAATGGTAATTTGCAATAACTAAACTGAAAGTAGAACTCCTTGCTCAAATTAATAATGCTCCACTATTAGTAATCGTTTACCTACAATGATCATTAGCTTCCTACCTAATGTACAGACAGTACATTCAGAACCAGTTGCCTAAACGTACTAATTCTTCTCATGTGTCGTTCGTGTCAACTAAATTGAGCTACCGTTTTGTATTTTATTAGCATAACAGAATTTCAGTATCAACTAAAGCACGTCTTAATAGTTAACTTGTTTTATGAACAAATTAGCCTAATTAGGATGGCGAGTGTTTCCATCTATGTAATTACAGTTTGCTTTATTACTAATAGAACCTTCGTTCGACTCCTGTTTATTTTACTATTGTTTCCGCTCATTAGCAAGCTTTCCAGAAACGAAAAACAATCCGATACTTTCCATTACACACAACCACGATCAAATAAATATCCTTTCACAGGAGTAACATTATCGGTGTGTATCTAATTTAGTAGCAGGCGGCAATGTTATAAGTTGTATAGTTAAAATTAACCCACTTTCATGATCATATCTACACATAGTCAAGGAGATACTATCGAAGGCTGTACTGCCAAAGCAGAGTTACTAAACACAACCTTCCGAAATGCCTTCACAAAAGAAGGCGAATTAAATATTCCAGAATTCGAATCAAGAACAGCTGCCAACGTGAGTAACGTAGAAGTAAATAACCTCTGACTAGTGAATCAATTTAAATCACGTAACAAATGCAAGTCTTCCGGTCCAGAAAGTATACCAATCCTAACATTCTGCGTGGTGTCTGTTTGTTCTGTATCGTGTCTCCCTACCACTTTCGCGCAACAACGCTCTGAGCGTGTTTTTTAGGGAATTGACTAGTTTGAACCTGGGACCTGTTGCTGGTAAGGAGACGGCAGACCACACATGACATGTAGAGTTCAGAAGAGTTCAGCGAGACTAGCGATGATATAACCAAATACTTAATGATTTCAGCGTCAGTTCCACTGCACTCCCTGTAAAAGAATCTTAATACTAACTAAATTTAGTGGAAGGGTTCAAGGCTTTCCTATTTTTAGTTAGCTGGTAAAATAACGTCGAAAAAGCAGTTAACTTTACCATTTGAAATTTTATTCTACTCACAAAACATTGTCTATAAATTGCACTATTGATAAAAGGAAATATTTTAATACAGGATGGTAAAAACCAACTGCGTTCAACAAAAATGTGAACGAATATTCCCTGATTGGGTTTCCAAGTTCTATAACGGATCGAAGGATGACCTATGCCGTACCACATCTATAATCTAGGTTTACATTAAGTCTCACAAAAGAGCAAACTATCAAAATGGTCTACAGTGACCCTCAATTATCTTTAATTACTTATCTAACTTGTCGTAAATTACAGTGGCTGATGTGGCTTCTCAATAACTATATAACAGAAAAATCATCGCGTTTCAGATTTTTACTTAAAGTGGCAAATGTGAACACCATGAGCTTTAATTGACGATCGACACTAGTATTACGCAAAAAGGGGGTGTAACAGATGAGACTTCTGCAGTTCTGAGTGAAGCTTTATGCGCTGTTATGCGGCATTGCGTGCATTCATTACCTTGTCGGTGTTGGTCAGGGGGCGGCGGACAGCACAGCTCCGCTCACCTCGCCGTCTCTGAAGCTGCTAACTTCTCCTTACTACAATTTACCGAAGTTGGTTTAAAAAAAAAACTATCTGGCTGTGTTTTCATCAGACCAATCAGGGTCTCAATGTTAACCTTAAGCTCTGCCTACAAAAATTCTGTCTATCCAATGAGAAACGTTATACTTTTCTTGGTGGGGCAATGTTTTTAAAGTTTGCAACGTAACAGAGCCGCGAAAAAGTCACGCTAAAACTTGCAGCTGGTGTGGCCCTTTTTGTGTTATCGTAAGATCTATACTGTTCTTCTGGAGGGCTCTAGCTTTTAACATGGGCTGGGGGTGGTCCTAGCGGTTAGCTGGCAACGTGGGCGTCCGTCCCTTATCGTAGGGCCTTCCAGCTCTCGGCTTCTGTTCTCGTTTCTCCCCTTGGAACTGCGTCTGTCTCCCAGTGGAAAGGTATGACATGCATTTAGGCATTCTTGTGTTAGTCTGTGGTATTCCATTTGCTCACTCGTTACTCGTATTACTTTGGTTAATTTAATGTCACGATTTATTCGGAGCTATGTGACATACTACTGGATTTGCTTATCATGTCAGTGTTTTCATGGAAGGTGTTGGATTTGCCTGACACCTTACAAAATTACATTCCTTTCATAGTATGCTGATGCATTAGCACTAAACAATCATATACAACCGTTTGCTCGACGAAAGATCCGTACCCAAACTCCAGAAAGTTGCGCAGGTCAAACTAATATTCAGCAAAGGTAGTAGGAGTAATCCACTAAATTACAGGCCAATATTATTAACGTCGATATGCAGCAGGATTTAGGAACATACATTGTGTTCGAACATTATGAATTACATCGATGAAAACGGTCTATTGACACACAATCAACATGGATTTAGAAAACAGTCTTGTGAAACACAAATAGTTCTTTATTCACATGAAGTGTTGAGCGTTATTCATAACGGATTTCAGATCGATTCCGTTACAGGATTTCCGAAAGGCTTTTGACACTGTACCACACAAGCGGCTTGTAGTGAAATTGTCTCAGTTATGTGACTGGATTCGTGATTTCCTGTCAGAGAGGTCACAGTTCGTAGTAACGGACGGGAAGTCATAGAATAAGACAGAAGTGATTTCTGGATTTCCCAAGGTGGTTTTACAGGCCTTTTGCTCTTCCTTATCTATATAAACGATTTGGGAAACAATCTGAGTCGCCGTCTTAGGTTGTTTGCAGATGACGCTGTCGTTTATCGGTTAATAAAGTCATCGGAATATCAAAACAAACTGTAAAACGATTTAGAAAAGATATTTGAATTGTGCAAAAATTGGCAGTTAACCCTAACTAACGAAAGGTGTGAGGTCATCCACATGAGTGCTAAAAGCAATCCGTTAAACTTCGGTTACACGATAAATGAGTCAAATCTAAAGGCCGTAAATTCAACTGAATACCTAGGAATTACAGTTGCGAACAACTTAAATTGTAAGGAACAGACAGAAAATTTTGTGGGGAAGGCTAACCAAGACTGCGTTTTACTGGCAGGACACTTAGAAAATGTAACAGTTCTACTAAGGAGACTGCCTACACTACGCTTGTCCGTCCCTCTTTAGAACACTGTTGCGCGGTGTGGGATCCTTACAGCGAAAAAGTTCAAAGAAGAACAGCAAGTTTTGTATTACCGCGAAATATGGAAGAGAGTGTCAATGAAATGATATAGGATTTGGGCGGAACATCATTAAAAAAAGTAGTTTTTCGTGGCGAAGGAATCTTCTCACGAAATTCCAATCACCAACTTTCTCCTCCGAATGTGAACATACTTTGTTGACACCGACCTACATAGGGAGAAACGATCACCATGATAAAATACGGGAAATCAGAGCTCGTACAGAAAGATATAGGTGTTCCTTCTTTCCGCGAGCTATACGAGATTGGAATAATAGAGAATTGTGAAGGTGGTTCGATGAACCCTCTGCCGGGCACTTAAATGTGATATGCAGAGTATCCATATAGATGTAGACGTAAAAGTTGCTAAGGGCAAATATCTGAAAGTACATAACTTACTCCGTTGCCCTAGCAGTAGTTTGTCTTACTTAAATACTGTTCTTGGTTCACTGACTATCCGCTTATAATAACTGACAACTGTCGTTCAGGCATTGATGCCTGTCTCCCAAGGTCCTTAATGTCTTGGTCCTTAATGTCTTCTCCCCACATATTTGCGTTTGCTGTCTGATAATGAGGTGCAGAAGAATACTACTAGTTCCTTTGTGGGGGTTCTCATTAGCTGCGACCTCTATCTTTGCGTATGTAGTGCCACCCGTCGGTTTTATGATGGGTAACGGAGACTGGAATGTAAGCGAAGAGCCCGCAGGCAGCCAGTCCCACATTTTTCCCGCCAGGATTTTTATACCGTCGTTGTGTAGCGTGGGGGCTGTGTGCAAGAGACGACGGGGTAAGACTTATGCTGTGATGGAACTGAGAGAGATGGACGGCTGACTGTGGTAGATATCATCGTTTAACCTGCGTCCAGAGATTGTCTTGTGAATGTAGGGAACAGGAAACAGGACGCACATCTTCGTTCAGAGGACAATGAAGCGCTGATTGTGATAACACTGACGCCGTGATGGTTCGATATCCACGAAGGACGTCACAGACAACATAACTTTTCGAGCATATCCAGTGGCTTTTAAATCTGCACAGATCCTAATTTTACTACTTGCTTCCATAGTAATTACGTGAGGCCTTGTCCACTGGCTTGTTGAAATGGATAGTAGGACTTAATTTATTCCACTTTTAAGGTTTCCCTGTTTTTTGCCGTTGTAAATGTTTTACCTTTACTGCACTGGGACAAAGATGCATGAGCACACTACATGAGTGGGGGATAAGCTCCTTGACTCTGTGTTTAATGAAATCTGTGACGTTGTTGGTCACCAGTCAGTTGTACAGCGCTAAGGTAATCTTATTAGAGTTACAGTTGCGATCGTTGACTTCTGCAGAAGGGTTTCTGACATTAGTGAATCTGGGAGAAATTGTCTGGAATACTTTTTTACGGAGATGGGAACTTGTTCACACACAAATAAGGTGTAGGCTATATTGAAGGAGATGATTTTTGGAGGAATATTTCAAGGTAACCAATGAACGTGCAAGTATGAAATGTTTCATTGTCAGAACTATTAACTGAAGGAAACCTTTGTCCCTTAGATAACTAATGATATTCATGATTAGTGTTAATTTGATGTTTTTTCCATTACGCCACAAATATCGCAAATGGTTTAAATATCTGTCATTTCTGTAATGCGTGAATTTCGTAATTGGTAGAGTCTTCTTATGCTGTGTGTACTCTTTTTGACAATAACCAGTATTTAATTTTTCAAGAATGCATTTCTTTAAAGTAACACTCTCCTCCACTAATCTTAGTAAATTTTTAAATATTTTGTCATGTGAGCGTTACACCTTACGCCACAAGCAGGCAGAGGATGTTTCTGACGAACAAAGAAAAATTTGACTTTATGCACTATATTTGCTGGTTTAAAGTTGCTTTCGAGAACCCTGTACTCAAGGCACAAAATAGGATGCTGAGCAAGAGGTAGGTTACCTTCCTTTCAGGGAAGATCTGACTTTGCATTCTTTTGAGAGAAGAGTACGCAGTTGGAATTTTCAGGTGTTGGGCTATGTAAGAAGATGAAATTAATTTTCTTCCGAGTTGAGCAGTATTTTATTTTGTGGAAATTTCAAGTCAGACATTCCACTTCAGATTACGTAACTTTCATGGCTACTTTAATATTAAGTTTCTGTTAAATACTGAAGTACTTTATGAAAGTACTCATTGAGTTTCTTTTGGGATTTAATTACATTCATTTTAATTGTTTCAGATTCAGCATTTCACAAAGATTAAAGATTCGTTTCACGACACTGTTCACTAGCGCGATACAGGGCCAGCTAATAGTCAGTAGTGCTCAGCAGAGGAATAGGATGTCTTTAGGCCACGTCACACTAGGCGATAGTTTTTGAAAAAAAACATATTCAGTATTTCAGAAATACGAGTATTGGAACTTCAGTAGTGGCAACCATTTATTTACAGCTCGTACAAAATAGATACTGACCATCAAAGTAGTCATCAGCATAGTGTATAACCCGTTGCTAACGTGTAGTACAAGTACTGTATAATTTACGTTTTGCACTGTCTTTAAGAGTACTTTAAGATCCGTGACGTAGCCCAGTGTACCATCGGACAAATCTTGAAATTTGTCAGATAATTGTTTAATGTTCTCGTGTAAAATATGTGTATAGACTGTATGAACTTTATCTTGTATTCCCATACCGAGAGAAACGAATGCGTCCACCATTACAGATATGTTTTGACTAGTGCTGAATTAAACTAGAGTGAATATTACTTCATTGTTGTAGTTTTATATATGGCTTGTAGTAAACATGTCCTGAGAACAGAAATTGTTTCACTAGATTTGATTGCTGATGGTTTGGGTTTCCTAATTGTTTGTTTGTTTGCTTGCTGATCAAGTAAAGTGACTGAATTACATGTATCTATCCGAAATCTCTCATTTTGATTGAGTATTTGTAAACTAATAAAGAATTTACAATCGTTCCTTTAGATCCAAATGTCGGTACGCTTTCTTGGAAAGTGGTTCCGCTTTCAATATTGGTTGAGTGCACGAGGTGATTTTTAGTCTGTTTGGGAAGAGCTGATCTGACGCCTTGAGCGAAGTTTTGCTTCAAAAATGGCTCTGAGCACTATGGGACTTAACATCTGTGGTCATCAGCCCCCTAGAACTTTGAACTACTTAAACCTAACTAACCTAAGGACATCACACACATCCATGCCCGAGGCAGGATTCGAACCTGCGTCCGTAGCGGTCACGCGGTTCCAGACTGAAGCCCCTAGAACGGCTCGGCCACACCGGCCGGCTGAAGTTTTGATTCCTGCTTATAATGTCTCGTTTCGTGCAGTTTCTGTTCAGTTTAGACAGAGGTCTGCTCGGAGGAAATCTTTTAAATTCAGGTTGGGAAATTACGTTTACTTCCATTTTCTGCAATAAGGCCTGCGTGGAACTGAATTCACTTTATGGTCCATCTGTAAGCAGACTTGACGAGTGTGTCCGATTTTACGAAAGTGTCAGCATTTTGCTTCGCGGAAAGGGCAAAGGTACGGCTGTGTGTTACGAAGCACTTGGCACATCCAATTGGCGCGCGTGGGTTGCTGTCCCGGCCCGGCCACGCTGCGAACTGTACGCGATCGCGTCGCTGAGCAAGGCCGAACAGTTTGCGACTTGTGGGACCGTGTAGAGCACTTAGCGTCCACAACTGCAACTACGTACTCCTGAAAACTCATTCCGCGAAGTTTTCCACTTCCTAAGCTTCATTCACTTGCAGGACGTCGGTCGTACAGGGACTGCGATGCTGTAATATTCCTGCTCTGTCTATTGTCTGACATAATTTGGGCAATAGCACTGCGAAGCATTTCGTCCCGAAATGGTGTTCCACAAGTACAATTTAATTCGCAATTTTTAGTTACTCTTTTATATTCTGCTGTCAATTGTTTGTAGGATTGGTTGGTTTGTGTACGTCTTCAGAAGAAAATTTGTAGCGAGCGGTCAAGTGTACCTTACATTGATAATAGTCCTGTAATTTTTGCACTAGATCAGTATAGCGCTCTGCTTGAGTAATCAGTTTTCTACCTGGTGTAAACTATTCTGCTTCAACCGAAGATAAGAAAAATAAACGACGAGTTTCACCATGAATGTTGTTTCCAGAGAAGCAGTGCTCGAGCTGCGTCATACATTCGCGCCATTCTCCTGCTTTGGCGTCAAATGGGTGAAATGGTGGAGGCACCACCGAACCTCCATCATTATGACTATCATTAGTTACTGTCGGTCTTGGTGCACTAGTGGCCAAGTGCGAGTGTGGAGTCTGTAGGGTTGTGGCATCGAATCCTGGTCAGCCACCGGGATTTGTCAGTATTCCTTTACGCTATCCTTCACATTTCGGTGGCGTAAATAGATTCCATATTAAACTGTAGGCTCACTTTTCCCAGTAGCATTACTGAGGTAGGTTAAGGACGCGCAAATAAACGAAGCAGGTTCCAGTTGAAAGAATTGGGAAGCAGGCGGCTGAACATTTCTCTTGAAGGACTCCCTGCCAATAATGCTATACAAAATTACTTTTATCAGATGCTCTTTGCGCTTCTTGCAGCTTTGATTGTGGATGAAGCAGTTCTGTAACCCACGTCACCATCTCTGTAGTTTCACGATTCTGTAACACAAGTACTCAGCAGAACTAAAGAATACAATGTGCAATGTAGCTGAAGTATTTGAGCATCTAACGGCGCAAAACCACGACCGAAGAAAACAATTGTGCTCAAATATGGCGCTCCAGTCTGAAAAGAGAGGAAAATTTAAGGGTTTTTCCACCAACTGAAAGAGAATAAAATTACCGTTTAGTGATATTCTATTCAGCTGACAAATTTCTGAAAAGAAAAGGTGTTATTCAGCAAGCTTGGATTAATTCAGTTGTCGCCAGATACCTCTCGGTAACATGGATGAGCCGGCCAGAGTGGCCGAGCGGTTCTAGGCGCTTCAGTTTGGAACAGCGCGACCGCTATGGTCGCAGGTTCGAATCCTGCCCCGGGCATGGATGTGTGTGATGTCCTTAGGTTAGTTAGGTTTAAGTAGTTCTATGGGACTGCCGGCCGCGGTGATCTAGCGGTTCTAGGCGTTCAGTCAGGAACCGCGCGATTGCTACGGTCGCAGGTTCGAATCCTGCCTCGGGCATGGATGTGTGTGATGTCCTTGGGTTAGTTAGGTTTAAGTAGTTCTAAGTTCTAGGGGACTGATGACCACAGATGTTAAGTCTCGTAGTGCTCAGAGCCATTTCTATGGGACTGATGACCTCAGAAGTTATGTCCCACAGTGCTCAGAGCCATTTGAACCATATTTCTTAACATGGATGACTCAAACTGATCCTCGTATCTGGAGAGGTCTGTTGTGTTTGCAGTAGTAAGAGGTGGATACAAGGCAGACATCTATCCTACAAACAGGAAGAGGTGTAGTTGCATGAGTAATATTCACACACTTTTATTGAAAATATTTACACGTAATCAAGCTGGCAAAGGAAAATCATTGAAAGTAGTTAACTGCCTCTGCTGCCTTTACAACTGTTCGCCTAACTTGTGTGCATACTGTCCTTGGTTCTCCGCGTAGTCGCTTGTAGCCCCTGATAGTCGATGGCAATCTCGCTAGGTGCGTCGTGTCCTCTCCCCTGACCTGTGCGTGCGCCTTCTTATAAGGACGAACACTATTAGCTCTGTCGTGGGCGTGCCCATTAGCGGCGCTGCTATCTGCATATGAAGCGCGACACGTTGCGTCAGTCTTACGGCGAATGACGGAGACTTCGCAGCGAGCAAAGTGCCTGCTGGCGGCTGGACTGGAATTACTAAACTCGGTTGATTTAGCAGCAGCGCGATGGCAGCGTCGTGTGGGGTTGGCGTAATCATTACCGATCCCGCAGTTTGCAACGAGACTTTTACCAACACGGACATTTATTTTATCTGTTTTCTACGTTGACCTGCTGTATGATCTGCTGTCTAGTTTACATTAGCTGGTCGCGGAAATGATTATGCATAAATGAAATGTTGTCCACCTCAAATACACCGAATACGAAATAAATTCATGTAACCTACTTCAAATATTTGAACATAACGTATAAAGGAAAATAACAAAATCTAATTACCACATACTGACAGTTAATAATCCGCATTATCAGATGTGATTAGAAAATATTCAAGTCTATTGGAGGTCACTGGGTCTGGTACGTTTCAACGTGCAATACAGTGCTATTGAAGTTCCACTTCTGTACGAAATTCACACAAAAATATATTATTAAAATTGCTACTTACAGATATTTGCGTTGACAGAATACATGCAGATCACAAAGTTCACAGTAAATACGTGTGTTATCTTCCATACATTCAGGATCCTCAGGTGAGTGATGTTCGCTATAATCTTAGTTTTCCTGTACTGTAGGGTCTGTATCTTGCAGAATGCATGCTGATGTAGACCGTGACGTCCTTCTGAGTGATATACAAAGAATGCGTCGGCGGCTGGTACCGACAAGTTCTCAGAGTCGAGCAGATACCGAAGCCATAGCGGGATCTGCATATGTTTGTGTGGTTCGTTTGGTGACGGGAAATATCTGGAATTACTCCTACACATTCTACGGTGCCCAACCTCTTGGATGGCGCCACGAAATCGTCATCGTGTACCGGAAAATGTCTTACTTCACATCGTACAGCCCGTAACTCTATCGTAACGAGTATTTCCACTTTTCGCACCGATGTTAGCGACGACGCGGCGTGGTGCGGAAGCAATTAGGCCTTGGTAGGTCGCCAGATGGAGTTGGAACCACGTTTGCACACCCAAGTCACCTAATTTCCGTAAATTCCTGGGAGGTGGTGATGAGCTCTAAGCCACGTTCAATCACATCCCATCTGTGTTCGATCGGGTTCAGATCTGGCGAGATTGGGAGGCCAGCACATCAATTGGAACTCGTAAAATGTCACAGGGACGGCACGCTTACTGATACTACATGCACCGTGCGTGTGTCTGAGTAGCAGTCATTCCTCGCCAGGTAACGCTGCTATCGACTGGACGGGTTTTTATTGATAGTAGATCGGTGGTCATGATGTTCTGTCTGATCAGTGTGTGTTTGTCTTTTCTCTCGTGATGGCTCCGTGACATCTGCTTCAGTACTAGTGCTCTAATATCGAATTCCAACGGGAATCAACAGTTTCCAAGTAGAGGGTTAATGAACGAGGGTAGCTGTATTCAGCGTGGGATAGTTTGGAAATCTGTCCGGATGTCCGAAGCGGTTATGGCAACAGCTCATGAAAACCGGTAAAACCGGGTTTGAGTTTGCCACCCACGCTTTCCTCTTGCTTTCCGTTCTTCTATTTCATATACAATGTACTGTTCATGCTGTTATTGCTCCCTGTCCTGTAAACATCATGAATGGGCTACCCATTCGGACAGTGCGACGTCGTATGGGGTAACATGATGGCCGCCCCACTAATGCAGCAGCAGAGACAAGCAAGGCAATACTAGGGGACCAAATGCCAAATGGCAACACTGGACGAGAAGTGTTCACCACGCCACATTTTCAGAAAATTCCTGGTTCCGAATACAACTTATCGGCTGAGGCTGTGGTGACTCCGAGAGCGAACATTGCCGGACTGCATTTGTCATCGTTATAGACATACAGCGTCTAGCGTAATGTCTTGGGGCGCCATTGAGTACACTACACTATCACTTTCGAGTCGCATAGCCGGTAATTCGGAGAGCAGCCGTTACATTTCTAATCTGTTAAAGCCGGTGGCTGTGGCCTGTCCTCGAGGTCTCCATGACGCTATCTTTCAACAAGATAACGCAACGCTGCATCTTGCCTGTGCTGTCCTGACGTACCTCGATACAGAGCGTGCTAGCAGTTCGCTGTGGCCAGCACACTCTCCAGATGTCTCACCCATTTCCAGCATCTGGTGATGGGTTGCAGAGACTGGCGCGCCGCCACTCACCAGGCACTCTGACTGATGGACTCTGGCATACAGCTGAAGCAGCGTAGACCGACCTACCCATACCAGTGATATTAGCTCAGTCTGACTCGATACCAATTCGGTTAGGGCCGTATTACTGCAAGAACTGCCAGCTCTGGGAACCATGGCAGCCTGTTTTCTCCAAAATAACACACAGATTTAATCATACATTCTTTCCACTTCACTGCATGGGTTCATATATAAGTTTTCGCTATTTCCTATCCTTCATAGTACTGCAATTGTAATGGCCACCAGCATATGTAGAAATTGAACCAAAACTCCAAGGCACAGCACGAATCCCTGCACGCCAACATTACAAAAAATGCCCCTTACTAACTTGAAACTAACTCTTTATTTTTTTTTTTAATTAAACTCTGACCAACAGAATTTCCCCTGACAAAGACAACTGAAACTTAACCTATTCATTTATTACCCACAATATACAAACCTAACGCAATCTGGCTCTATACATTGACAACATGAATTTCAATAGTTAACACAAAAGAATAGCCCTGAATTACAATAAATCCTAACGATAATACAAATCTAAAAAATACGAAATAAAAGAAATATGAAACTATTTCCAACTCTGTTAATTGCCTAAACTCATTTCAGTCACGAATCCCGATAGTGGAAACCCCATTGTTTTTCATAAGTCACTTACCTCGCAGAAAATCTTCATAACACTAACTATAGCAATTACAACAAGTAGCAACAACAGCCAGCTGAATATAAAGATTCTAACTACTATAGGCTCTAACTACTAGGAGGCATATGGTTAGCAAAATATTTTTTTGAAGAGCAGACAATGTATTTAGAAAGTTTTCCCCTATTCATGTGACACCCAGTTCCAAAAATTATATGGTTATCAATAATTCCACTACCCAAACATTATCAACAACATCCATCCTCATTTTAGAATGCATGTCCAACCAACACACAGTCTCCACTAAGAATATCACGTCCATGCACTTCCCTATCCACTCGTTAACTGCTAGTCCGTCCAACCACAGAATCTCTTACCGAGGGCGCAGAGCGCTGTCAGCGATAACACAGTCTACAGTGCTGTCATCATACAAACAGGCTACATACAACTTCGTCCAGTAGATATAATCGGTATAAAATTTACGTCAAACAAAGGCAATCTGAGTAACAGTAGCAAAACTCAGTACTGAATATCCATTCAAATTATAGTAAAAATTACAACAATTAAAAAGTCGAGAATAACGAGATGATTCCAAAAGCTGCATACCTGTATGAAGGCGCTTTATTCGCAACGACCAGTTTCACGTCTGTATGACGTATCTTCAGTTTATGATGGTTACATTTCCACAATGTAGATGGATAATTGCAATTGCGGGAAGTTACTCACGTCGAGAGTCAAACCGCATTGGTGCGCTGTCTCAACAACATTGACAAGCATCTTCTGGGTGTATACAATTTCATTATGACAACCCACCGCTGTGGATCGATCTTTAACGTGGATAACTTACTGATACCTGGGACTCCTTATTTGTCCATCTACATTATGGAAATATAACCAGTATAAACCTGAACAGGCGTCTATATGGAAGTGAAATTGGTAGTTGTGAATGAAGCACCTTCATGTAGCTACGCGATGGTTGGAAATATCTTATCACTCTTGACTTTTTTAATTGCTATAAATTCCATGATAATTTGAATCGTCATTATGTGTTGAGTGTTGTTATTGTTACAATGTCACTGAGCTGTGGTTGCTCTCCGCAAAAACTTATTCATAAAGGCAATTTGTCAACACACAAATTACATGTACTTTGAGCATCTGCCAAAAGAAGTTTACTACTATGAAACATAGGACTTCATTTCAGGAATAAATTTCTGAAAATGTACGTTTGGAATAAAGCATTCTATGGCAGTGAAACATGGACTTTGGGAAAACCGGAGCAGAAGAGAATCGAAGCATTTCAAATGTGGTGCTACGGGCGAATGTTGGAAATTAGGTGGACTGAAGGGTAAGGAGTGAAGTAAGGAGCGCAGAATTGGAGAGGAAAGAAATATGTGAAAAACAATGACAAGGAGAAGGGACAGGATGGTAGCACATCTGTTAAAGCATCAGGAAATAACCTCCATGTTCCAAGGTTCAGGAGCTGAATTAAAATTCATTGTGAAAGGATATGAATTGTACGATTCACTGATGATGATATTGCTATCCTGAATGAAAGTAAAGAAGAATTACATGACATGCAGAATGGAATGAACATTCTAATGAGTAAATGAGTTTTGAGAGTAAATTGAAGAATGACGAAAGTAATGATAAAGCAGAAATGAGAACAGCGGGAACTTAAGATCACGATCGATGGTCACAAAGTTGATGAAGTCAAGGAATTCTCTTACCAAGACAACAAAGTAACCAAAGACGGACGGAGCAAGGAGAAAATGAAAATCAGGGTACCACTGGAAAAAAGGGCATTCCTCGCCGAGAGAAGTCTACTAGTATCAAACATAGACCTTAATTTGAGGAACAAATTTCTGAAAATGTACGTTTGGAACACAGCTTTCTCTGACCATGAAACATGGGCTGTAGAAAAACTGTAACAGAATAGAATAGAAACATTTGAGATATGTTACTACAGATGACTATTGAAAATTACATCGAATGCAAGAGAAGGAATGAGAACGTTCTCCGCAGAATCGTCGAGGAAAGGAATATATGGAAAACAATTACAAGAAGAGGGGACAGTACGATAGGGCATCCGTTAAGACATCAGGGAATAGCTTCCATGGCACTAGAGGGAGCAGTAGAGAATAAAAACTGTAGAGGAAGACACATATAGTAATAAATCTAACAAAAAACTGAGGACGTAGGTTGCAAATGCTACTCTGAGATGAAGAGCTTGGCACAGGATATGAATTTGTGGTATCAAACCAGCCAGAAGACTGATGACAAAAAAAGAAAAAAAAAGCTTCTATTCTTACATCAAATAACATACATTTGTGCTGCCCAGTTAGTGGAGAAGGTGGCGTTTTGTGTTAGAATATCCGAGTCCACGATTTCAGTTCTGGGTCTAAGTAAATTCCTTTTCAATTTCCTGATTTTATATTAGATGATACAGCTTCTTAATCGTTATACAGCAGCTACAACAGGTATAATACGAAATAAGTATGACTGAAACTTCCTGGCAGATTAAAACTGTGTGCTGGACCGAGACTCGAACTCGGGACCTTTTCCTTTAGCGGGCAAGTGCTCTGCAGAGTGCGCTGCAGAGTGAAAATCTCATTCTGGAAACATCCCCCAGGCTGCGGCTAAACTATATTTCCGCTATATCCTTTCTTCCAGGAGTGCTAGTTCTGTAAGGTTCGCAGAAGAGCTTCTGTGAAGTTCTGAAAGTAGGAGACGAGGTACTGGCAGAACTGAAGCTGAGAGGACGGGTCGTGAGTCGTGCTTCGGTAGCTCAGATGGTAGAGCACTTGCCCGCGAAAGGCAAAGGTCCAGAGTTCGAGTCTCGGTCCGGCACACAGTTTTAATCCGCCAGGAAGTTTCATATCAGGGCCCACTCCGCTTCAGAGTGAAAATCTCATTCTTCAAGTGTGAGTGTTAATTACTGAGACAGAAACAGGCATACTACCATTTTCAGCATTCCATTTTTAAATATGCATTGTGGCTTTCCGTTTTGTCCAGTAATGCTGCTTTCCCTAAACTCAAAAGAAAAATATCCTCTCCTCTCCTTGTTGATCTATCTGTGCTTCTTTTATCTTAGCTCATTCGTCTGCACGTAGTCACGTAGTCACATCGACTGTATTTGTTACACCCTGCTTCATCAACAATATTCGCTCTGAGCCGCCGTTGTTAAAACCATGTATTGTGAAAGATACGCTGTGGCTTATAGCGTATTTAAAACATTACAACCAGCCATCTTACTGAATACAGCAAATACACTGCCGGAAACAAAAAATAGTACACACTTTTAGTTCACTCAAGATTTATTGCTGCAATACACATGAAATGGTTACATTTACGAATCAATAGCACAAAATGTTCTGAGGTACCAGGTATTGGCCCATGCTGAAACATCTATAGCAGCGCGCCTCGTAGCCTTCACGGGTGGCAATGCAGACACTGATTCTTGTATCCAGTAGATCGTACTGATGGCGAATACTGTCCTGGGATATGTTATACCAAGCGTGCTCGACATGTTCACGTAGTTCTGCGAGAGTTGTTGGTTTACAAGTCGCACGAGTCACCTCCCGTCCTGTCATATCTCACACATGCTCCATTGGAGACAAGTCCGGATATGGTGCTGACCAGGGAAGTTGCTGCACGTCCCGCAGAGCACGTTGAGTTTCATGGACAGTGTGTGGGCGAGCATTGCAATGTTGAAACGACACATCACCTTCTTTTGCAAGAACGGCACAGGAACGGGTCTAACAACATTCTGCACGTACCGAGCGCTGGTTAGCGTCCACTCCAGAAACACAGTAGGTGAACGAGAGCTGTAGGTTATCGCAGCGCAGACCAAAAGGCCTGGGGTGGGGCCAGCTTGTCTCGGAAAAATACAGTATTCGAGACAGCGGGTCGTACGTGTGAACGATCAGCACTCGACTGCAGTCAGACTCTGCCTTCATCGCTGAAGATCACGGCCCGTCATTCCAGGTGATCCTCTAACAGCACCAGTCGAGCAGTGATCGTTGATGCTGTGGCGTGAGTGGAAGACGGGCTAAAGGTGTGCGTGCCCTTAGTCTCACTGCTAACAACCGGTTAACAAGCCCTCGTAACTGTGTTGTAGTACCTGTACGATCTGCTGCTGCTGCCTTTACAATAAGACGATCCTGGCGGACGTGTGTGCTGCGTGGAAGTCCAGAAGCTCGCCTACGGTTGTGAGAATGTTCACGTAATCACCAGAATCGTTGCACAGCTGGCGCTGCACGAAGAAGTTGTATAGCAATTACCCAAAATGATCCTCCTGTCACTCGGAAGGCCACAATTTGAACCCTTTGAGCCGGCAGTGGTGGCCGAGCGGTTCTAGGCGCTTCAATCTGGAACCGCGCCATTGCTATGGTCGCAGGTTCGAATCCCGCCTCGGGCATGGATGTGTGTGATGTCCTTAAGTTAGTTAGGTTTAGTTAGTTAGGTTTAGTTAGTTCTAAGTTCTAGGCGACTGATGACCTCAGAAGTTAAGTCGCATAGTGCTCAGAGCCATACAACAGTTAATTTATTGTTAGCCGACTAGCACTCGTAATAAATACTTCTGTCATGTCTGAACTATAATTGCAACGATCAACGCTAGGAAAACTGTACTGCAGCATTATTCGGCAGAAGGAGATTAGAAAATTTGAAATGAAATGCACCTACACTCCTGGAAATTGAAATAAGAACACCGTGAATTCATTGTCCCAGGAAGGGGAAACTTTATTGACACATTCCTGGGGTCAGATACATCACATGATCACACTGACAGAACCACAGGCACATAGACACAGGTAACAGAGCTTGCACAATGTCGGCACTAGTACAGTGTATATCCACCTTTCGCAGCAATGCAGGCTGCTATTCTCCCATGGAGACGATCGTAGAGATGCTATATGTAGTCCTGTGGAACGGCTTGCCATGCCATTTCCACCTGGCGCCTCAGTTGGACCAGCGTTCGTGCTGGACGTGCAGACCGCGTGAGACGACGCTTCATCCAGTCCCAAACATGCTCAATGGGGGACAGATCCGGAGATCTTGCTGGCCAGGGTAGTTGACTTACACCTTCTAGAGCACGTTGGGTGGCACGGGATACATGCGGACGTGCATTGTCCTGTTGGAACAGCAAGTTCCCTTGCCGGTCTAGGAATGGTAGAACGATGGGTTCGATGACGGTTTGGATGTACCGTGCACTATTCAGTGTCCCCTCGACGATCACCAGTGGTGTACGGCCAGTGTAGGAGATCGCTCCCCACACCATGATGCCGGGTGTTGGCCCTGTATGCCTCGGTCGTATGCAGTCCTAATTGTGGCGCTCACCTGCACGGCGCCAAACACGCATACGACCATCATTGGCACCAAGGCAGAAGCGACTCTCATCGCTGAAGACGACACGTCTCCATTCGTCCCTCCATTCACGCCTGTCGCGACACCACTGGAGGCGGGCTGCACGATGTTGGGGTGTGAGCGGAAGACGGCCTAACGGTGTGCGGGACCGTAGCCCAGCTTCATGGAGACGGTTGCGAATGGTCCTCGCCGATACCCCAGGAGCAACAATGTCCCTAATTTGCTGGGAAGTGGCGGTGCGGTCCCCTACGGCACTGCGTAGGATCCTACGGTCTTGGCGTGCATCCGTGCGTCGCTGCGGTCCGGTCCCAGGTCGACGGGCACGTGCACCTTCCGCCGACCACTGGCGACAACATCGATGTACTGTGGAGACCTCACGCCCCACGTGTTGAGCAATTCGGCGGTACGTCCACCCGGCCTCCCGCATGCCCACTATACGCCCTCGCTCAAAGTCCGTCAACTGCACATACGGTTCACGTCCACGCTGTCGCTGCATGCTACCAGTGTTAAAGACTGCGATGGAGCTCCGTATGCCACGGCAAACTGGCCGACACTGACGGCGGCGGTGCACAAATGCTGCGCAGCTTGCGCCATTCGACGGCCAACACCGCGGTTCCTGGTGTGTCCGCTGTGCCGTGCGTGTGATCATTGCTTGTACAGCCCCCTCGCAGTGTCCGGAGCAAGTATGGTGGGTGTGACACGCCGGTGTCAATGTGTTCTTTTTTCCATTTCCAGGAGTGTAGATCTAGAACTGAACCCGCGAACTCCAGTGCTTTCATGCAAAACTCTACCCACTGCACTTTCTGTACGGCACAACTATACGACAATGAATGTAGGCACTTGTCGAACGTGTAATTATGGTGTTGCTAAACTGCCTTTTCCTTTCGTCTATTTCCTATGCATGGGTAGAAATTTAATTGCTGATGTTTTTCTGTCGTTTTTACGAAAGGAATCACGCTGTTGCTTCCGAGTTCGCGAGCTTCGTCGGTTGGCTCTGTACAGACTTGCGTAGTTACAGGCGAATAGATTTGGTGGTACCTGTAGACACAGCAGCCGTCTACCGAGCGCCAGGTGCGCGCATCGCTACGCGCACCTCACTCTATACGTAATGCTGCCGCAGTTCGGCACTGTACGAAAAGTCAGAGCCGACCTGTTGTTGCAGACAGGCTGAGCCACCGGCAGCAGCGACCGTATTATCCGGTGCGGTGCTTTGCTGTGTGGTGCGGCGGCGAGCGGCCGCGCTCAGCACCCGCTACAGGTCGTGGCCCCGCCGCCCAGCACTGACTGACGGGTGCGGTAGGCCGCTGCGAGCAAAAACTGGCGCCAGGTCGCCGCTGCCCGCTGCGCGGCGCTGCAGTCGCCCGCGACTGTGTGCGGCAATCTGCTGCAGCTGTAATAACTGCACTAATTGGTGTACCAGAGACTACACACATTGATTGCAGAATTTGTGTGTCTCCTGGCTAACTTATAAACAAAATAGAGCAGCCGAATGAGTCCTGCTTTCTACTTCGCTAATCATACACTCTTATTGCTTGTGAGATAAAGCCTAATTTACACGACGACAATGGGTTGCGCCACTTGTTGCGTGGAATGAGCTGCACGCAAGTGGTTTCATATATTACTGTAGACAAAAAATGGCTCTGAGCACTATGGGACTTAACATCTCTGGTCATCAGTCGCCTAGAACTTAAAACTACTTAAACCTAACTAATCTAAGGACATCACACACATCCTTGCCCGAAGCAGGATTCGAACCTACGACCGTAGCAGTCGCGCCGTTCCGGACTGAGCGCCTAGAACCGCTAGACCACCGCGGCCGGCAATTACTGTAGACACGGCGAAATCAATATACCTTTCAGTTTGGTCGTTTTGTGGGTCCCTGAGTCGTGTCTGAAATGAAACTTTTGGCAGCTGCACGTCGCACGAGTTGTGATGGAGTTAAAGCTTGTTGCATGGGATTGCTGCATAAGGGGAAAAAATAAGAAACGTGTTTCGATTCGTGACTGGATGAAGAAAAGACGTCAGCTCGGTTGCTCAGCATCCTCGCTGAAATAATTTATAACCGAAGATCCCAGAAGTTATTTTAATTATCTTAAAATGTCACCAGAACTGTTCACGTTTGTTCTAAACAGTTAGTTATTCGATAAGGGATAAAGGTACTGTTATGCAGGAAGCGCTGTTACCAGAACTGAAATTACATATCAAATTGCGTGCTTTACAATCGAGAACACTCGGCATGCTATAAGATACGGTTTTAGTTGCTGATGACGCTTTTTCGTTAACGCAAACAATTATTAACATTAACAGTAATAATTATTAACATTAGCAACAATAATTATTCGAAACGGGCCGCATTAAGAAGAGAATGGTTTGCAAACTACTCTCTCGAAGATAAATCTGTACAGTGGCAATATTTCAAAATTGAAACGTATGTGAATCGGGAGCACTGCAGCGACGTTCTAAACAGATGAATACTGAATAAAGAATGCAGCTTCTTGAATTTGTATAGCCTTCCCTCCTGTCAACAATATTCCTTAACAAAGAGTTGACCAACTCAAAAGATGGGATTTCAGTCTTGTAGACGAGGGCATTGCCACAGCTAGAATTACACTTGCTTGTATTTTTCTTAATTCAATTGTGTATGTGCTCCTAACTCAATAAATTTTGCCCTGCAGCTCAGATACTGTCAAACCATCTATGTTACGATCGCACATGGCGGTATCAGCGGCAGCAATATGTTGCTTATTTTTGTAATCAGCATCACTGAAATCCCACAAACACCTATGCAAAGCATAGATATCCAAAAATGAATATTATTCTCCGTTCCCCCACTTCATATTTCAGTTTGTCTGCACTCTACGAACACACACAACCTAAAAACTGTTGCAACAAGTGTCGCCAAAGTTGGGACACCCCTAAAGTGTTCAGTTTCACCAAAGAGTTGCGCAAAAGCGCTGCGCGCATGTGCAGAGGCCGGTAGCGCAGTTGTCTGCAACGTAGTGTCATCGTGTAACCTAGGCTTAAGACTGTTCGATATCGCCAGCGCAGATACACGTACACACACTAAGACTGTTGATAAACTATCGATAATCTAAATCTCCCAAAAATATCGATATAAAGGTGCGATCGTTTCTCAATGATATACTGATATCGAAATGGCAGTTCGTGTGCCGATTTATTTTATACCTTTCTCGCAATTTTCTGTTAATATTTGAAATTGTTCGTTTGAAACTGTAGTAGAACTAATTTTACTTTGACGGTGTGAAGTACTGCTTTTTAAGCTTTCATCAGGTCCAATCTTTCTCTTTGAGTCCGTGAAGGAAGTATAGATGGCACAAAGGAGAGGTCTGATTGCACTGAGAGGTTGGAGGTGTGAATGGAATAACTAGATATCCGAAATGGAGAAATAGCACACCAATTGAGTAATTTTTTTAAAATCAACGAATGTGCTGTTCCTTCACATCAGCGTTCTTCAAAAACAGTTTCTGAAATTGCTGAACATAAATCTAAATGAGAAGATTGGTTTTTGCGGTGGCCGGAGATCAGCGCTCTGCGCTACCAACAAAACTGCAACGCTTAAGTTCAACAAGCCATTTTTACAGCTGCTATATTGCTGGCGTTTGAAGAAATGAAAAAAAAAACAAAAAAAACAAAAAAAAAAACAAAAAGGACAGGGAAGGCGACATGAAGTGTTCCAAAATAGCCCGATATGTGACACAAGCGAACGGCGGACCAATCTGACCACCTTTTAGTGTGCCGCTTACATGCAGGAACCACTCACTGTTAGCAAAATAGTTATTGTCAAGCATTAACGTACATCCTTTTTTCTTTCAAATCTTCCTCTATGGGGGATAAGTAGACTGTTAGCGCGATGATGTACAAAATATCTAATAATAAATAAATACTTAAATACACAGCCCTAAAACTGGCAATATATTTACAATGTGCAGCCGATATCTTTCTTGGCTGGCATGTCGATATTTTCTCCGTCCATATATCGGTATTTTGCATCGATAAAGAGAAGGCCCAAATGAAACTGTTTTAAATATCGATATATCGGATTCCCGATGTTCTGAAAAATGTCAACAGTCCTAAAACACACACACACACACACACACACACACACACACACACACACACACACACACACACAGAAGGAAAAGAGAGAGAGAGAGAGAGAGAGGCAAACGCTCCACCTACGGGAATGAACTAAAATATGGGAGAAACAGCAGAAACACAACGCATTATCATCCCTAATCCGGTGCAAGAAAACCATTGTCATACAAAACTGCTTCCAGTCGTCTCTGAATGGATAAACATAGCTCATGTATAGTCAAGGCAATCTTTTACGAGTCTTCTTGGAAAGTAGTAGAAAGTTCAGGTAACGGTAATGACTGTGGATATCAGTTATGCACCCTTCTGTCCAGAATACACCACAAAGGTTCAATAACACTCCGATGTGGTGACTATGGTGGCCATGAGAGAAGCGAAAAGTCATACTCATACTCGCCAAACCTCTCCTGGACAGTTAGAGCTGCGCCAGGAAGGACTCCGTCATCTTCTAACACAGCTTCTCCGTTGGGGAATAGACATTTCACCATAGGATGGACCTGATCAGCCAGAATGGTCACATAATCCTTGGCAGACCTTGTTGAGTAACCATGAGATTCATGGAACAACACGATATGCCTATCCAGATCACCACCTGAGCCCCGCCGGCCGAAGTGGCCGAGCGGTTCTAGGCGCTTCAGTCTGGAACCGCGCGACCGCTACGGTCGCAGGTTCGAATCCTGCCTCGGGCATGGATGTGTGTGACGTCCTTAGGTTAGTTAGGTTTAAGTAGTTCTAAGTTCTAGGGGACTGCTGACGTCAGCTCTTAAGTCCCATAGTGCTCAGAGCCATTTTTGAGCCTGAGCCCCGGCCGCTACGTAAACTCGACCAGAAGTCGGAAACTGTGCGAAACAAGACTCATCCGACCGAATGATTTTCTTACATTGTTCCAAGTCCACCTTTTATTGCTTCGGCACCACGGTTTTACGTTACGGGCATCTTGCGCCAATGATGAATGGCTTTAGAATTCCAGCTCGCCCTGGAGTTCCCGGCTTCTGGAGCTCCCTTTGTGTTTTATTTGGTGTTCACTCAGTTTACGAGGCCGCGCGGGGTAGCCGCGTGGTCTAAGGCGTCTCGTCACGGTCCACGCGGCGACTCCCGTCGGAGGTTAGAGTCCTTCCTCGGGCATGGATGTGTGTGTCGACCTTAGCGTTAGTTTAAGTTAGATTAAGTAGTGTGTAAGCTTAGGGACCGATGACCTCAGTAGTTTGGTCCCATAATACCTTACCACAAATTTCCAATTTCAGTTCACGAGTGTGACATTCAGTTCCGCAGTGACCTTCGGAGCCATTGTCCTCTTGCTTTCCTTCAGAATCCTCTTCAATGACCGTATCCCACGATCACTCAACATACACATACACACATTCGTCCGCAAGTTCACTCAGCTCCATCATAAAGCACACAGAACTCTCTTCTGACCACAACTGACACACGCAGCCTACTGGAGATACGGCACAGATACCTTTCGTGGTCAAATACAACAGGGCAATCTGCAGGATTCGTAGCATCTGCATCAATGTTCAAGGATGTACTTCTTCTATGTTTCGATATTTTGTCCAGCCGGTTTAAGTTTTTGCGAACGTCTGTGGGCTGAGAATCAAGAGAACCATTGGAAGAATGTACCGTTTGAAACTAGTTTTTATTTACGGTTAACCAACTACAAAATAATAGGAAGGGAAGGGATCTCTGTATTGCACGTAGAATCACAAATTGCTTATGGGTCAACATTAAACAATGTGTTTCTTCACCCTGTGCATTGTAGTTTGCCTGGATCTTCTGAGGCAAGTTAAACGACGTCAGGAACTCCTCCATCTGATACTTTAAAGAAACGAATATCGATGCATAGAGCTAGTGGCATGTGGTTTTTTATCTCCGTCAAATTCTGGGTCTTTTTTTGAAGAATCGTCACGATTACTATTTCTGTTTACTGTATAAATTTCGAAAACACAACCATACATTTTCAGTTAGCCGAGTCACAAGTTAAAGTATACTTTATAAACGAACCTTTGGCTAATGAAACGGGAAAGAAAACTTGCTTACCATACACTTAAAACAACACAAATTACATTGGTGATTTCAAATGAAAGTCGAAGTAAGCAAATTCAGCACCACGGCCGGTATTTCTCATAGAATCAACAAAACATTACAAGACAGTGTCGCCAACTTTGGTATTCACAATTTAGCTGGTGGACTGGTTCACTCTCAACCTAGACAAGGAGATTTTTGAATGATATTCAAATTTATTTCGCGACACGATAGCATAAAAGGCTTTTGGAAATTGCTTTTTTGTTCACCTCACTGTTTCTATTCGCCCTACATCTACAGCAGTCCAGAAGGGTATGCGAGGAGCTTTTGTTAAGTTTGAAAAGCAGGAGAGAGGCGGTGTTAAATCTAGAATTGTGAATATGTGTCGGCAATTGTATACGGGTACGTATGTTTTTGGATAGGGTCCGCCTTTAGCAAAACACAAACGTGTTTCACTGCAGTTGTAGCATCTTCAGTGGGCCTTTATTTTATGTCTGTTAAATATCACTGTTCACCCAATGTAAAAACAAACATGACGAACAGTGGAACAGTTGAAGGTGTCCCTGGTGGTTGTCCTGAATCTTTCAGAGGTGTCTGTGAATTTTTTATCTTATGTGTGTGTGTGTGTGGGGGGGGGGGAGGGGAGGGGAGTGGGGCCAGTGACAGTGGAAACTCATATATAGTGTTTGACAGTGATGAAGATGAGGAAAAAGAAAACGTAGGGGAGAAACATAATGTAAACAGAGACACACACACATACTTACATATGCGGCTGGTCCCGGCGGAGGCTCGAGTCCTCCCTGGGGCATGGCTGTGTGTGTTTGTCCTTAGGATAACCTTAGGATAATTTAGGTTAAGTAGTGTGTAAGCTTAGGGACTGATGACCGTAGCAGTTAATTCCCATAAGATTTCACACACATTTGAACATTTTTCGTGGTTTTTTTCAAATATCTGTAATTACGATTTAAAAACTAACAGTTACAAGTATACAAACAGTAAAGAACATTTTTTATCTTTAACAGCCATAAAATAAAAGCCCACTTCAGATGCTGCAACTGCATTGAAACATGTTTGGTTAAAAAACAAAATTGTGTTTTGCTAAAGGCGGACCCTATCCAAAAGCATACGTATTGTTAAAGTAAACACGGAAAAAAAGAGCTTCAACCCCAAGATGACGTATACGGGTAGCTCAGTCGGGAAGACAATTGTCTGCAAAGGCATGGTTCCACTTTCTTTCCCCTGTCCAGCACACAATTTTAAAGGGTCAGAAGTGCTCTGAACAGTGCACACTCTAGAGTGAAACTCACTGATTTATTTTGTCACCTATACTGCATGTAGTGCAAAATGGCTAAGCAGGGATGGCTAGAGGACAAATGTAAGGGTGTAGAGGCTTATGTCACTAGGGGTAAGATAGATACTGCCTAAAGAAAAATTAGAGAGACCTTTGGAGAAAAGATAACTACTTGTATGAATATCAATAGCTCAGATGGGAACCCAGTTCTAAGCAAAGAAGGGAAAGCAGAAAGGTGGAAGGAGTATATAGAGGGTCTATACAAGGGCGACGTACTTGAGGACAATATTATGGAAATGGAAGAGGATGTAGATGAAGATGAAATGGGAGATAAGATACTGCGTGAAGAGTTTGACAGAGCACTGAAAGACCTGAGTCGAAAGAAGGCCCTGGGAGTAGACAACATTCCATTAGAACTACTGACGGCCTCGGGAGAGCCAGTCCTGACAAAACTCTACCATCTGGTGAGCAAGATGTATGAGACAGGCGAAATACCCTCAGACTTCAAGAAGAGTATAGTAATTCCAATCCCAAAGAAAGCAGGTGTTGACGGATGTGAAAATTACTGAACTACCAGTTTAATAGGTCACATCTGCAAAATACTAACATGAATTCTTTACAGACGAATGGAAAAACTGGTAGAAGCCAACCTCGGGGAAGATCAGTTTGGATTCCGTAGAAATATTGGAACACGTGACGCAATACTGACCTTACGACTCATCTTAGAAAAAAGATTAAGGAAAGGCAAACCTACGTTTCTAGCATTTGTAGACTTTGAGAAATGCTTTTGACAATGTTGACTGGAATACTCTCTTTCGAATTCTAAAGGTGGCAGGGTTAAACTACAGGGAGCGAAAGGCTATATACAATTTGTACAGAAACCAGATGGCAGTTATAAGAGTCGAGGGGCATGAAAAGGAAGCAGTGGTTGGGAAGGGAGTGAGAGAGGGTTCTAGCCTATCCCCGATGTTATTCAATCTGTATATTGAGCAAGCAGTAAAGGAAACAAAAAAATTCGGAGTAGGTATTAAAATCCATGGAGAAGAAATAAAAACTTTAAGGTTCGCCGATGACATTGTAATTCTGATGACATTCTAATTCTATCAGAGACAGCAAAGGACTTGGAAGAACAGTTGAACGGAATGGACAGTGTCTTGAAAGGAGGATATAAGATGATCAACAAAAGCAGAACGAGGATAATGGAATGTAGTCGAATTAAGTCGGGTGATGCTGAGGGAATTATATTAGGAAATGAGACACTTAAAGTAGTAAAGGAGTTTTGCTATTTGGGGAGCAAAATAACTGATTATGGTCGAAGTAGAGAAGATATAAAATATAGACTGGCAATGGCAAGGAAAGCGTTTCTGAAGAAGAGAAATTTGTTAACATCAGGTATAGATTTAAGTGTCAGGAAGTCGTTTCTGAAAGTATTTGTATGGATTGTAGCCATGTATGGAAGTGAAACGTCGACGATAAATAGTTTAGACAAGAAGAGAGTAGAAGCTTTCGAAATGTGGTGCTACAGAAGAATGCTGAAGATTAGATGGGTAGATCACATAACTAATGATGAAGTATTGAATAGAATTGGGGAGAAGAGGAGTATGTGACACAACTTGACAAAAAGAAGGGGCCGGTTAGTAGGACATGTTGTGAGGCATCAAGGGATCACAAATTTAGCCCTGGAGGGCAGCGTGGAGTGTAAAAATCGTAGAGGGAGACCAAGAGATGAATACACTAAGCAGATTCAGAAGGACGTGGGTTGCAGTAGGTACTGGGAGATGAAGAAGCTTGCACAGGATAGAGTAGCAGGAAGTGATTGAATAGTGGATGTGGAAAATTTTACTTGCACCGTACCACGTATAGTTGTAAGAAGATGTTAATGCAGACGTCCGTGGAACGGTATTACGTTAGCTCTGCCGACTGTAGCTAAGTAAATAGGAACTCGGCTAGTGTCGGCAGACGCTGTGCCAGTGTAAATTAAATGTGAGAGCAGGTCACGCTGCCGTGCCCTGAGGTTTGTGGCGTGAGGACGCAGCGCTAAGGGTGGAGGGCAGTACCGCAGTACCGCTTGCAGGGTTGGCCGCGGCCGCTGTCCGCTGGAAGGTCAGGGTTCGCGACCCCGCTACCGCACGACCCGACCACGAGACGCCCACGCACAGCCGGCGACCGGATACGACCACGTGTCTCACGCACACACGCACGCGCCAATCACACGTCCACCTGTTGGCGAGAAGTAAGTCCCGCACTGGCCAACGGCTATGCTATCGATCTACTGTGGAAACTGTCTGAAGCATGTCAGCTTGACAGATAGGACGCCGTACGCTGAAGTGATGGGATACCTCCTAATATCATATTCAGACCTCCTTTTGCGCAGGTTAGTAACTTGACGCGGCGTGGACTCAACAAGCCGCTGGAAGCCCCCTGCCAAAATACATAATAGTGAGCCATGCTGCCTCTATAGTCGACCATAATTGCGACGGTGTTGCCGTTACAGGATAGTGGGCGCTATCTGATCTCTCCATTACGTCCGGTAAATATTCTATGGTAGAGGTTCCCAACAAAATTTTCTCGAGGATCCCCTCATCGAGCATAATTGGTACCTTGTCATACAGTATGAAGTACCTAAACCAGCCAAATTAAGAGTCTTTTTATACGTTTTCTATTTTTGGTACTTGAAAAAACATTGACATATTCATTATTGAAAAAATATTGAGCTTAAAACTTATTAAGTTTAGCCATCATTGTTGTTGTTAAATTTTTGATTATTGCTCAAAATCTTTGTCCTCAAATCTGGGTGTTTAGTATAACAAACTCCTTAAAAAAAATAAAAATTGAGTATGAACTGAAAATGACACGGACAATTTAAAACTGAGTGTATTGGTCTTGCGCAAGTCTGTGCTAGTGTCAGTTGGCTCTAGGAAGACGCTAGAAGCAGAAGCTAGCGTTCGATAAAGCTCTGCTCATGCAGGAAGCGGCCAAAACAAAAAATCTGTAATCATACGAAATATATTTAATATATTCTTTTATTCTGATAGCATCTTGCGGACCACTCTGGCATAGCTCGCGGACCCCTGGGGGTTCGCGGACCACCTGTTGGGAACCACTGTTCTATGGGATTCGTCTTGGCAAATCGTTTGCACGAATGTTCAGAATGTTCTTCAAACCAATTGTGGAAGGTGGTGTCCCAGTGACATTGCGTATTCTCATCCGTAAATATTTGATCGTTGTCTAGGAACATCAAATCCACGAATGGCTGCTTGTGGTCTTCAAATAGTCGAACGTAAACATAAGCAGCTGAACATAGGTGTTTGAGCAGCTCATTGACATGTTCGTTCCAGTTAAAGTTTTCATCAGTGCGTACACCCAAGAAATTCGAAACGTTTCTTGGCTCCTTTTCATGTGGTACCTAACTGAATATATTGCGGTTTCTCAAAATTAAGTGATTGTTAGAGAACCACTGAATAGTTCTTGGAAAAATATTGTTAACAGTTTTCTTCCGTCATTTTCTCTCTAATGTGATCTATTGTAACACTAATACCCTATGCAACAAGTACCAATTCCGTATCAGGAATTTTAAGTGAAACGTCATTCAGATACGCAAGGAATAGAAGTGGACTCAAAGAAACCGTAGGGGCACCCTTCGTGATCTTTCCTCAGTTGGCAAATGTTCTCACATTGTTTGAATTATTCACCACCACTTTGTGCATTCTGTTTGTTAAGTATGATTCCGACCGGTAGTAAGGCCATCGGATATACAAAGCATAAACGAGCGAAATGGCGCAGAGGCCAGCACTGCGGACACGCATTCGGGAGGACGACGGTCCAAATCTGCGTCCGTCCACCAAGATTTCGGTTTTCTGTAATTTCCCTAAATCGCTTAATGCAAATTCCTTCCCCGTTCTTCCACAACTCGAGCTCGTGTTTCGTCTGTAATGGCCTCAATGTCGGCGGGAAGTTTAATCTTCCTTCCTTTCTTTCTGAAGGAATTTTTCGACGAGAATATACAACCAACGCGCCTCGGTAAGACCACAAAAGTACCAACCGAGGATATATTATTATACAAGGCTTTTTATAACTGTTGAGTGAATGTATAAACTGTATAAATAACATACAAATCGGAGTCGAATACGATGCACAATTCTTTGTCATCCAGAGGTAGAATCCAAAGATCAGCTCCAAATTAAGTCAGCGAGATGTAGCCGGATCGGTTCCCAGATACTGACATACTTTACATGTTTAACAAAGGAACTCGCCAAACCGCCGTGCAAACTCAGAAGCTATTTTATTTTCCTTCAGCTACCAGTTTCGGCAATTCAGTATTCCATCTTCAGGCTCCTGCATAATAAAAAGAATAGGCCCATAACGTCTTGTTGTCTTCATGATGTCAGAAACGTTTCCTGGTTTGTGTTTTCACTTAAACAATAGTAATTTCGTTGTTAGTCAGACACGATATACGTTATTAATCAGATGTCCTTGCATAATACATTATGAGTCCGTTGCGCTTACATATTCTTTATGAGTCAATTGTACCTCTGTATTCGTTACTAATCACATGTACTTTTGTAGTCAGTATCAGCGGGATGTGCTTTTGTATTCAACGACAGTCACATTTGCTCATACATACGACGAGTCGGAGAAATTTTCAGTCTAAACTAATATCAGCTTTTAATCTTTATAATATTGAGTTTATGCACCACTTTAGTCTGAATAATTTTCACCTGTTCCAATCGTGAATGATGCATGGGGAGAACTACAGCCTTCGAATGAGTTGTAATTGGTCTGGTTTTATAGTAGAGGTCACATCGTGAGATGTAGTTCTGCCACTGGATTTTGTCGATCATCACCGTCTGTGAGGCGAAACCCAACAGACTCACAAGCGAAAGTGGCGGCCATCATTGTGGGACTGGTAAAAAGAGTTGCTTCATCATCAAGGAAGGCGGTGTCTCTTCCAATGGTCACGGTCGGCTGACATCAAAGAGACTGCTCCGTCAACTATGACGTTACCTGCAGGCGTGGTCGGGACGACTTTAGCTTTCCGAGAATTGCAAAAGTAGAAAGCAACAGGAAAATATCACATTATGTTTCCCTAGGACGCGCAGTTGTCTTGTAAAAGAGAGTTTCGTACCTGTAGATTTTTGTACCCAGGAACACAATATTTCCGTGTCGATGTTCCAATCTAGTGATGGATTTTAGAATCACGTGAATGAATGAATGCGCACTGGAGACTGCCACAGGCTGTTTCCAGCAATTTCTACTGTTGTGGTTGTTGTCGTGTGGTATGAGGTTTGAGTCTGTGCAGCTTTTGTAAATATTACGAGTTCTAATTATTTAAGTACTGTATTATGTATTAATACTATTTTGAGAATACGGTTAATTCTTCAGTTACAGAGTTTTACTGATCAGTAAAATTCTGTGTATTTTTAAAATTGCATAACGTAATGGCGCTTATGCCATAATTCACTTGTCGTACACCATCCTGTACGGGATCCACGATATTTGCTAATGAGATGAGTTAGTGTAATGTCTTAACACTTTTCCTTGTCTCAAATTGGAAATTGATGTATGTTATCTGTAGCTTCCTTTTTAAAATGATTTTAACTTGTGACTGATTTTTGATAATACTTCTTCTTAATTTGATTTTGCTTACTATTTATTAGCATGTGGCAGACCAATAACGTAACATATAGGGTATTAAATACAGTACTGACAGCATAGTTTCGATTCCTACACTTCCAAATTTGAATAGAGTATTTGCTCCTTGGTACGACACTATTGAACCTTCGGAAAGATTTTCACATTGGCAAAGATCTTACTTTTCTTGAGTAATTTTTGTAATTTCAGAAAAAGAGTGTAGTACACATTAAGTGAATGCTGTTCAAAAAGGAATGAGAAAGTATTTTAAACGTGTATTACAGACACCAAAGTTTGAAAAGTATTCCACCATACAACACTCTCCCGTGTTACAAAGAAGCTGCTATCATACAAAACTATGTTAATTACAGCACTCACGTAGAATGTAAGTACTACAGGTTTAAAGAACGCCAGAGCAGATATATGGATGTGAAAATCACCTCAAAGTAGGTCTTTCATTGCCTGCACCATGTATACTCACATGTGCACTTTAGCGAGGGGTTGAGGTAAATTTGGAAAGCAACAGGACTGGTTTTAGCTAAAGTAAGCGCACTCCAGGAGGAGTTTTAGCGCTGCGACTGATGATAAAGGGTGGATTTAGGATATATAAAATACGATTCACTATATTCAAAAATATTCATAATGAAAAAATGTCGTTAAACATGAAAAAACAGTCACGAGAGAAGTTTTTGATTATTTCGGTGTAATTCTTTGTTTTGGGTAGCAAGTCAGCATGAGACTGTTCACTGATAATGCAGCAACGGTCGCCGAAACTGAAAAAGAATCGGCTCCTGTGTTTAATTAAATCAAACATGCTGTATGCTTGTTGATGATTATGACATTCGCAAACAGTAAAAAGTAATAATGTGTGCTGCAAATGAACATGTTGTATGACTAAGTGTCAAGTTCTGGTATGAGATTCTTGAGGAGATAAATGAACTAGGTTTTCTCGGCAGCAGACTAGTTAAGGAGAAGTAGTACAAAAAAGACATAGTAGCTACGACTACATGCGCAAAATGTCTTTTCTTAACTAACAATGGGACCACATGGCACTTGAATTTTTGCAATTTTTTATATTTATTTGTACGTGAAATTTACAATCAAATGTTAGTCGCCGAAAGCAAGTCACAACTACTCTCAGAAATTCTCGAGAAAATCAGCTTTGAAGTTTTCCGAGCGTCTTTAATCGCTTTTCGAGAAGCATCATGGCTGTGTAGTAGATTGCTCACCTCCCATATGGAGGAGGGCTTGGTTCGATTCCTGGCATAGCCACCTTGACTGAAGAGTGTTCTACACTTGCTTAGTGTTGTGCACACTCTTGTACAAGTCCTCTTGCGTGTTGAGGATCGAAGACTGGTCTACTGAATGAAAACGCCTCACACTGGACCTATACAACAAGGAAGACCCTGTTATTTCCTTTATTTAAAGAACATTCCATTTCCAAGCAAGATGTGAACTCTGGAGGCGAACATTGATTACGAGTGTCAACAGTGATGTCTGCTTCTGTTTCTGTTCTTTCTTATTACATCTCAGTCAAGACTTCTTATGATTTAGAAGACGATTATTTTGCTGTCAACAGAAAAAAAACGTTTCCGCGTAAGTGCTTTGATAACGATTATTATTTGCCTACAGCGTCCACTGAATCTTCTATTTTCCATTTGACAGACAAGCAACGACCCAGGATTTAAACACTTATCTCGAACTGTAAGTTCGTCCATGAACTGAGAATTGTTTTTTTTGTCCTCCGTTCTGATATCTTCACTTAAGAAGAACAGTGTCAAGATATTCTTATGTAAATTTACATTGCTACACATCATGCAGATTTCAGTTTTCAAAAGGAACTCTCGTCACGAAACATGGAATCTGAGGACCACTCACTTTTTCATGTCATACCCCATTTATTTCTTTATTATGTTCCGTATTGCTGAAAAGGTGAGGGGAAAAAGGCCTTGTGGGGATATGAATAGAATGAAATATCTTGACTAACTGCACCAAAAATGAGAAAAATGACTTCTGGCTAAAAGCGCTTTGTACTCCCAGGTGCTCACCCAACCCAGGCGGTGAAAGGAACACCGTCGCTTAACTTCAGAAAAAAGCCTGGCCGACCCATCTTGTTTTTTAACGTCTACGAGCTACGAGCATCTCCGTGAAGTACAAAATACACAAAGACGGTAAAAATTCGGTATTCCGCTGGATTGATAATCGCTGGATCGTTGGTTGGATTGTCGTTCCGACCATTATTTTTTTCGTTTAATTCGAATACCTACGTCATTTTTAAATATAAAATTCATCAAATACATCTTAACACAAATCGAATCGCCATTTTTATGAAAAATGCACCCTTTCTTATTTCTAATTACATAAAATAAAAATCCCAGTTTCATTGCAAATATTAATTCTTGATTACCGATTTACAAAAGACTGTTTAAATATAAGAAAAATGCAGATTACTGTTTTCTTTAAATTTTTTTTGTACCTTATGCTTCACAGAACATACGTCTTTGTTTAAAATTTTAGAATCGTCAGAAATCGAACTCATGCTGTCCACACTGCAAGCAAACATTATACAATGGAGGCACAGGGTAATCGAAGAAATGACCTTACTTTATCATATGAAAGACGCTCGGAAGACTATTTTCTCGAGAAATTTTGAGAGTTGCAATGAGATCCTTTGGTTAATTGATGTTTGGGTTTTGAACCTCACGTATCATAGTACCACAGAAACAAATAGTAATATTAAAAAAAATACGAAACGCCGACTGCCGTGTGGTCAGCATGTAAGCCTTGAGTTCGAAACACATTATTGAAAAGCTAATGCTCGGACCCAATTTCTTTATGGATGCGAAGCGTGGGCAATGATAAGAGAGAATTATAACCACTAGCAGCATTTGAAATGTGGTGTTACTGGAAACAGGTGAACGACAACATTTTTCGTGTAAGGAATTTACACCTCCGATAGCGATTCAAATGAGAATAAATGTGTAATAAAGGATATAATGATCGTATTAGGGAGAATATTTGTGCTCTTAAGTCGTTGCTGAAAACTACAGTTGAAAAAGATGCTCAAACGAAAGGTGAAGACAGACGTGAGTATGTAAGACAGGTCGTTGATGGAGGATCTGATTATGCTGAAACGAAGATGTTAGTTGCGAAACGATGGAAAATATGAACTACACCCAGCTAGTTCTGTTACGAACAAAAGTGATTTCAGTAATCTTGCTTCATTTTTCCACGCATGTGATGTCCTTATGAGGCACTGGCAGTGGTTTTCAACAGAGAGATAGTATGGAAAATAACTAAATTAAAAGCGATAGAAAAGTGAAATTAAATATAAACCGGAAACATGGAAAAATGGTCACTCAGTTTTAATGCCACTTGTTTTACCGGAATATGTAGTTTACAGATTGGTACAAACAAAAATTTCAATTCCGACGTTGCCGTAACGTGACTGTGTTTCAGATGACACGCTGTGTTAATGTAGCTTGTGGCTTCTTGCTGTTGGCAGCCGTAGGACACACATAGTGTCAAGTACAATCTAAAAACCAGCAAAATTAGATGTCAACATAGTCTTAACAAACATAATACTTGTATGTACATATTTAGCTCCCACAAATGAGGTGAAAAATGTCGAGGATTAAACCAAACAAAAAGTTATGTTCTTGGAAATACTGGAGTGGAGCTTAAAAATACATTATGTAAAGACGGCCTTGAAAAGTTTTACGTACTCGCTTGAAGCGATGGGGCCATTTTAATAAGAGTAAATATCCGTCGACCAACAGTTAAAAAGCACAACAACATTCTACGATGCCCTAGATGTACACAGAAATAAGAAACACATCCGTTGAATACAGGGGACCTACTAAGTACATTTCTTTTCAGTACTGTTCATTAGCTACAGCCAAGAATGCTAGCGTAATTGCTATGTTGTGGAAGCGATATCTTCCACAGCTAAAACTAAAATGTCTTATGATTTGCCAGCGAAGATATGCGAGACCCATTATCTGCAGTTACACTTACCTTGGATCAGCACCACAATTCAGCAGTTTTTGCAAGATGATTCTTCATCAGCACCGAGTCCGTATCAGCGCTTGGATCAATTGAGAATCGGCAAGTGTCAGATGAGATGGTGTTCACCGTAATCGGTAGCGTTAGGATGTTCTCGGAGTTTCTGTCCGCACGAGACCTCGCGGACGGTCCGTGCCTCAGTGCAGAGTCGCCTCTGTTTGTGCACGGATTATGGGAACTGAGAGGGTCCTCGGTGAAACCCCGCACACGGACTCTGCTCGCCTTCGCGAGTCCCCCCCCACCCCCCCCCCCCCCCGCCTACTCCACGTGTCACTGAGTACACCCAGATGCATTAGCCAGGAGCTCTCGTCTACCGCAAGACAGGGAAGCGAATTCGATTAGTGAGACCTGGTAATGGGAGACATCAGATATCCGCATTAATCTGTGACTAGGAGTGCTTGAAAATGTTCGGAATAGCACGGAACTAAGGTAAAATGAAATTAATTTTTGTTCCGTTACGTTGGCACAGTCTGCGAGAAGACGTATTTAAACTGTTACAACGCGGTTCCTTTTCTCTTGGTTTCCCCAGAGAAGTGCGATAGGACTGCTGCTGTTCTCTGCTTGCATAAGCGATTTGGTGGACGGGGTGGGCAGCAGTGATGTACGATAAGGCGTCGAAGGTGAGTGACTGTAGGAGGATGACTTAGACAAAATTTCTGCTTTGTGTGATGAATGGCAGCTAGCTCTAAATGTGGAACAATGTAAATTATTGCTCATTCGTAGGAAAAACAAGCCCTTAATGTTCGGCTACGGCATTAATAGTGTTCTGCTTGACACAGTCAGGTCGTTTAAATATCGGGGCGTAACGTCGCAAAGTGATATGAAACGGAACGAGCATGTAAGTACTGTGGTAGGGAAGGCAAAGGGTCGACTTCGGTTTATTGGGAGAATTTATGGAAAGTGTGAGTCATCTGTAAAGGAGACCACATAGGACGCTGGTACGACCTATTGTTGAGTAATACTCGAGTGTTTGGGATCCAGGCCAGATCAGAGTAAAGGTAAACATAGTTCAGAGGCTGGAGAGTGGCAAAATATCTCACGAAATAAGCAACAAATGAAAAAACTACAAAGAACGAAACTCGTCTAGCTTGAAGGGGGAAATACCACACGCCCGTTGGGCATTTTGATCACAATAGCCATACATTAACACGATATCGCTCTTTTCCGCAATTGGTAAACGGTCCATTTTAACACTGGTAATGTATCACGAGGCAAGTACCGTCCGCACTGGCGGAATGTTACGTGATCCACGTACTACACGTTTGTGACTATTACAGCGGCATCTATCAGAAAGCGAAAAAAGTGGTCCAACTAAAACATTGATATTTCTTTGCGTACTACACGAATATGTAATAAAAAATGAGAGTTCCTATTTAAAAAAACGCAGTTGATATCTGTTTGACCTATAGCAGCGCCATCTAGCGGGCCAACCATAGCGCCATCTGGTTTCCTCCTTCAAGCTAGACGAGTTGACGAGTTTCGTTCTTTGTCCTTTTTTCGTTTGACGCTTATTTCATGAGATATTTGGCCCCCGGCCACGATCAATGGACCACCCTATATATATATATATATATATATATATATATATATATATATATATATATAATACTCACGTAAGGAGCACGCGGATAAGATGCGAGAAATCAGTGCTCATTCGGAGGCATTTGTGAATGGAACAGGAAATGAAATGACTAGTAGTGTCTGGGAAAAGGTGAAGTTGTTGGGTGCCAGGTCAGGACTGTATGGCCGATGAACGAAAATGTTCCGTTGAAATTCTTCAAGGAGCCGTTGGGTTGCACCAGCAGTGTGTGGACGAGCGTTCTCATGGATCAACACAATTCCTGAAGTCAGTATTCCTCTTAGTTTGTTTTGAATGGCTCTCCGCAAACGTCGTAAAGTTTCACAATAAGCAGCTGCATTGGTAGTGGGTCCGGGCTGCCTAAACTTTACAAGCAACACACCTTTTTGGTCCCAAAACACGACAGCCTTAACGTTTCTATTGAATGTTTGTTTGAATTTTTCTGGTTTGTTTGGTGAATTTGGATGCATCCATTGTTGCGATTGTCGTTTTGTTTCCAGTGTGTCGTATTGGACCGAAGTTTCATCACCAGTAACAACTGATTTCAAAATGTTCTCTCCTTCATCGTGATAATGGTCAACAAAAATTCAGAACTGACACCATTCGGTGACTTTTGTGGGCGTCCGTCAACATTTTTGGAACCCAACGATAACAAAGCCTTTTGTAGCCTAAGTGTTCAGTAACGATTGAGTGTATGACAGATATTTAAACTTTCGGAATTTCCATAGACGAAGCAGTTACAGTGAGCCTACGATTTTTCTCTATCCACAATAAGGTCGGTTGTAGCGACAGACTTGCGTCCTTGGCCCCCTTCATCATGCACGTCATTTCGGCCATATTTATACATCCGTCACCATTCACGCACGACAGCATCAGTCATGAAGTTATCACCCCACACTCGGCTCATTCTCCGATGGTTTTCTGTTGAACTATTTCCTTCTTCTTGCAGAAACCGAAATACACTTTATAATTCACACTTGGCGGTAGCAACAGTGACGACAGCCCTGTTTATGTGACTGTAGTGTAACTAAGACCGATGCCTTGAGGTCGGCAATGGTGGAGGGTGTAGTGCGACAGTTGCGCAGTAGCCATGTCCAATTTCTGCTGCTCGCGTACCTTCTACAGTATACTAAGCGATCGACGGCTGAAGTAAAATCGGCCCTCGTTTGTGAATGTAGATGCAGGTGCAATTATGTTTTCGTTGGATAGCTGAGACATTTTAAATAAAGGAAGAGCTGAAATTATTCCCAGAACGTCAGTCATACAGAACAAAAAGTAACGGCACAGAACTGGCATGTACAGGAATAGAAATAAAATAGTTTTATCTCATTTCTCAGTTAAATTACAAGAGGGTCCACGTACTGGTCATCTGTTACACAGTCATCGTTTGTGTGAAAGGGGTGTGTCTTTTATCCGCCTTCCATAATTCTTGTTTTTTATGTTTTTCTAACCTCTTAGAAAGGTTTGTCTTGCTCTCTTATCGAGCACGTGTCGGTACCTGAGAAGAGAATGGAATGGAACTCCACTGTTTTATTTCTTTTATGATCAGCAACCTGTTCGTTTCTGCTGCCAAGCCCTGAATAATTTCTGTACAGCGCAAATGCGTAGATTAGAGTTTTCAAACGTGGCGGTGGAGGCCAGAGAAGTTCCTTTCCTCACAGCCGAGCAATACCAACCTTCTTGGGTCCATTCCATAAACGTCCTGTAACAGAGCATGCTGCTAACTCAAAGCATTTTCCACTTTTTGGGTCCGCTCTGTTGGCTAGATACAAGTGACCGTTTCAATCCCATCCAACGACTGTCCGAGAGATGCTTTTTTAGGTCCCTCGCGTTGGTATCATTGAGTTGCATGTCTTTTCTTCGGAACATGACTGTTTAAGTTCAGCTTGCTTGTCTGGGCTGGGTTACAAATGAATATTAAGAACGAATGCGCTTACATTTAGTTTAGTAATTATTAATTTTTTTGGTGATATTCGCATTTTGTTTGCGATAAAATTCGCATGCAATGTGTGGAACGGTGGTTGTGTTTTGTGAGACCATATGCCACCGCCGCAGACACTGTGGTAATTCAGTGTTCTCCCACGACTTTATGAAGTATTAATTCGTTGCAGCGTGTAATGGTTCAAATGGCTCTGAGCACTATGGGACTTAACATCTGAGGTCATCGGTCCCCTAGAACTTAGAACTACTTAAACCTTACTAACCTAAGGACAACACGCACATCCATGCCCGAGGGTGGATTCGAACTTGCGACCGCAGCGGTCGCACGGTTCCAGACTGAGCGTGTAGTGTATCTTGTGGGCGACGTCGTACTCAAAGATAGGGAGAGTAGGGCTACGGTGTGCTGCAGCAGCTGTCGTCGTAGGAAAGCTGGTCAGGAGTAGAAATGGTTAGTGAACAACTAAGCACACAGAAGATCTACCTGTATTTCTCCAGCTCAATACAAAGAGTCCAGATATTACAGCAGCAACAATGATGGTGACGGAGCCACAACTGGGTGGCGTGTGCGTAGCTTCGTGTGATGCTGTGGCTCCGAGCGCGAGTGGGTGAGCCGCTGCCGCAGCCCTCCTCCGCAGAGGGCGCTCGAGGTACCTAGCAGGTAGAGGCGTGGCTCAACAGCCGTTCTCCGTTGGGTCCGCTGGATGCCGCACGACCACTCTCAGCGTCTCACGGGCACTTGCAATTTCGCTGCTAGGACGCTTGTGGGGTGGTATCGATACGTGATACCACAGTATAAATGAGTGTATTTCATCAGGCATGACAAATCTTGCTTTAATGACCCATGTACTGGTTCGCAATAGTCTAAATTTCACTAATCACTCTATTATTTAATCGCCTAAACGAGATTTGCGCGTACATTCAACTGGTTTTCCCATCGGCTCACTGTGTTTTTAATACTACATGTCCATTAGCTCGAATTTAATCTTTGTGTAACATTGCCCGTCGCATATTTGAAAATTGATGATTCATGGTTAGGAGCTCTTATCACTGCTGAGAGATTACTGACGGAAATGAACCCCCGTTTCGTTGCTAATACTCTTACGCGATGAATTTTATCTGAATCACTGTAGTTTCATGGGTTCACTATGATCCTATTCCATGTCCCTAATTACCTTCTCCAGTCTCTTGGTGCTGAAGTTAGCGAGTGGAATGAAACCCTCTACCAGATTAATTGGTTCCCTTTGTCGGGAGTAATGGGTTTGTGTATCAGTCGTGTGTGATGCCTTGTAACCAGGAGGCTCCCCTTGTAGTGGTACAGGACTCTGTAGATTCATTGCGTGATCGAAGGATCCGTGCCGTTCAGAATTATTCATGGTTCATCATTCCCTTGTTTCATATCCTAATTCCTTCCCAAGAGGGCTTGTTGATCAGAGTGATGAAGTATATAAATATTTTTGTTAGATGTGTAAGGGACCATATAAAATCCATGTTGTTTCAGGATGTATTTGCTGTGCCGTATGTGGCAGTCGAATTTGACTGTAAAAATATCCATCTTTATCAGATATCGATTTCAACCAATCTACTTTCCCCTTGTAATAGGACATCCTGCTCAAACATTACTTTCCCTCGACGGTAGTTGCCGATACCAGTATTATTTATCTAATTTTGGACAGATCAGTATTGTCTCAGTTGTTTTTCTGAAATTTTCATATAATTTTATACCCAGTATGTTATACTTCAAGCAAAAATTTATGGAAAGGAATTACCTTACAAATTGTTTTAGTTTCGATGTTATAATCGATAAGTACTAGTTCTGAATGTACAGTTAAATTATTTTTACCAGAAACATTTGAAATTACGAATTATTTGCGAACTTAAGATTTCTATTATTAATTACGCAGTCCTGTCCTGTTTACTACTTTTATTTCTTGATTCATTTATGAAATAATAATCTAAATTAATAATGTAACGAAAACTAGTAGGAAATCATTTCTTAAGAAAAACTGTCTACCCCTTGGAATATTGTTCTTCCCGCATTGTGTGAGAGTCGTAAGATTTCCTCTGATGTTGTCGGACGTATATTTGTATAATAGGTTTGAACAGTGTCATTTTGGCTTTGTTAATGAGAAAAAAACTTCCCCCATGAACCATGGACCTTGCCGTTGGTGGGGAGGCTTGCGTGCCTCAGCGATACAGATGGCCGTACCGTAGGTGCAACCACAACGGAGGGGTATCTGTTGAGAGGCCAGACAAACATGTGGTTCCTGATGAGGGGCAGCAGCCTTTTCAGTAGTTGCAGGGGCAACAGTCTGGATGATTGACTGATCTGGCCTTGTAACATTAACCAAAACGGCCTTGCTGTGCTGGTACCGCGAACGGCTGAAAGCAAGGGGAAACTACAGCCGTAATTTTTCCCGAGGGCATGCAGCTTTACTGTATGATTAAATGATGATGGCGTCCTCTTGGGTAAAATATTCCGGAAGTAAAATAGTCCCCCATTCGGATCTCCGGGCGGGGACTACTCAAGAGGACGTCGTTATCAGGAGAAAGAAAACTGGCATTCTACGGATCGGAGCGTGGAATGTCAGATCCCTTAATCGGGCAGGTAGGTTAGAAAATTTAAAAAGGGAAATGGATCGGTTAAAGTTAGATATAGTGGGAATTAGTGAAGTTCGGTGGCAGGAGGAACAAGACTTTTGGTCAGGTGATTACAGGGTTATAAATACAAAATCAAATAGGTTTAATAATGAATAAAAAATAGGAGTGCGGGTTAGCTACTACAAACAGCATAGTGAACGCATTATTGTGGCCAAGATAGACACAAAGCCCATGCCTACTACAGTAGTACAAGTTTATATGCCTACTAGCTCTGCAGATGATGAAGAAATTGATGAAATGTATGACGAGATAAAAGAAATTATTCTGGTAGTGAAGGGAGACGAAAATTTAATAGTCATGGGTGACTGGAATTCGTCAGTAGGAAAAGGGAGAGAAGGAAACATAGTAGGTGAATATGGATTGGGGGGAAGAAATGAAAGAGGAAGCCGCCTTGTAGAATTTTGCACAGAGATAACTTAATCATAGCTAACACTTGGTCCAAGAATCATAAAAGAAGGTTGTATACCTGGAAGAATCCTGGAGATACTAATAGGTATCAGATAGATTATATAATGGTAAGACAGAGATTTAGGAACCAGGTTTTAAATTGTAAGACATTTCCAGGGGCAGATGTGGATTCTGACCACAATCTATTGGTTATGAACTGCAGATTGAAACTGAAGAAATTGCAAAAAGGTGGGAATTTAAGGAGATGGGACCTGGATAAACTGAAAAAACCAGAGGTTGTAGAGAGTTTCAGGGAGAGCATAAGGGAACAATTGACAGGAATGGGGGAAAGAAATACAGTAGAAGAAGAATGGGTAGCTCTGAGGGATGAAGTAGTGAAGGCAGCAGAGGATCAAGTAGGTAAAAAGACGAGGGCTAATAGAAATCCTTGGGTAACAGAAGAAATATTGAATTTAATTGATGAAAGGAGAAAATATAAAAATGCAGTAAATGAAGCAGGCAAAAGGAAATACAAACTTCTCAAAAATGAGATCGACAGAAAGTGCAGAATGGCTAAGCAGGGATGGCTAGAGGACAAATGTAAGGGTGTAGAGGCTTGTCTCACTAGGGGTAAGATAGATACTGCCTACAGGAAAATTAAAGAGACCTTTGGAGAGAAGAGAACCACTTGTAAGAATATCAAGAGCTCAGATGGCAACCCAGTGCTAAGCAAAGATGGGAAGGCAGAAAGGTGGAAGGAGTATATAGAGGGTTTATACAAGGGCGATGTACTTGAGGACAGTATTATGGAAATGGAAGAGGATGTAGATGAAGATGAAATGGGAGATAAGATACTGCGTGAAGAGTTTGACAGAGCACTGAAAGACCTGAGTCGAAACAAGGCCCCGGGAGTAGACAACATTCCATTAGAACTACTGATGGCCTTGGGAGAGCCAGTCATGACAAAACTCTACCATCTGGTGAGCAAGATGTATGAAGCGGACCTCGGGGAAGATCAGTTTGGATTCCGTAGAAATGTTGGAACACGTGAGACAATACTAACCTTACGACTTATCTTAGAAGAAAGATTAAGGAAAGGCAAACCTACGTTTCTAGCATTTGTAGACTTAGAGAAAGCTTTTGACAACGTTAACTGGAATACTCTCTTTCAAATTCTGAAGGTGGTAGGGGTAAAATACAGGGAGCGAAAGGCTATTTACAATTTGTACAGAAACCAGATGGCAGTTATAAGAGTCGAGGGGCAAGAAAGGGAAGCAGTGGTTGGGAAGGGAGTGAGACAGGGTTGTAGCCTCTCCCCGATGTTATTCAATCTGTATATTGAGCAAGCAGTAAAGGAAACAAAAGAAAAATTCGGAGTAGGTATTAAAATTCATGGAGAAGAAGTAAAAACTTTGAGGTTCGCCGATGACATTGTAATTCTGTCAGAGACAGCAAAGGACTTGGAAAAGCAGTTGAACGGAATGGACAGTGTCTTGAAAGGAGGATATAAGATGAACATCAACAAAAACAAAACGAGGATAATGGAATGTAGTCAAATGAAATCGGGTGATGCTGAGGGGATTAGATTAGGAAATGAGACACTTAAAGTAGTAAAGGAGTTTTGCTATTTAGGGAGCAAAATAACTGATGATGGTCGAAGTAGAGAGGATATAAAATGTAGACTGGCAATGGCAAGGAAATCGTTTCTGAAGAAGAGAAATTTGTTAACATCGAGTATAGATTTAAGTGTCAGGAAGTCGTTTCTGAAAGTATTTGTATGGAGTGTAGCCATGTATGGAAGTGAAACATGGACGATAAACAGTTTGGACAAGAAGAGAATAGAAGCTTTCGAAATGTGGTGCTTCAGAAGAATGCTGAAGATAAGGTGGGAAGATCACGTAACTAATGAGGAGGTATTGAATAGGATTGGGGAGAAGAGAAGTTTGTGGCTCAACTTGACTAGAAGAAGGGATCGGTTGGTAGGACATGTTTTGAGGCATCAAGGGATCACAAATTTAGCGTTGGAGGGCAGCGTGGAGGGTAAAAATCGTAGAGGGAGACCAAGAGATCAATACACTAAGCAGATTCAGAAGGATGTAGGTTGCAGTAGGTACTGGGAGATGAAGAAGCTTGCACAGGATAGAGTAGCATGGAGAGCTGCATCAAACCAGTCTCAGGACTGAAGACCACAACAACAATGAGAAAAATCAAAGTGATGTATGATAACTAAAATGTGAGAAAATCAGTGGAAAATAGATCGACGTAAAGAAAGCTCTGCAATACCAATCTTCCAATTTATTTAATTCAAACCAACCGTGAGGACCTGATGTTAGATTTTCAGCTTCAAGAATCAGACCCCTAGACAAAAAGAACTGAAGCCATCTCAACATGACAAGCTAAGTGAACTTTAAAGTGTATTGTAATCTTCACTCCTCTCAAATCTTTATGAAATACTTTGCTTATTAATTACTTCGACTGGGCATTGTGTAACGTGGACAATGGATGGCAGAAGGAAGGAGGGGGCAGATAAAAACCTCAAGTTCCATTTTCCTTTGCATCCGTTCATAGTCAGTAATTAGTGTAGCATATTCCCGAAAACTCATTTTGTCACGAGAATTTCTAAATAAAACATAGTTCAGATATGAAATATACTTAAATACAGAACGATCTACACTCTGTAATCGTACCAAGAGACAAGTGTTTATCCGTCACACGCCACAGTTTTCAGCATGATTCAATCAATAAATATAACGAAGTTTCGAACGGCATTGCACAATACAGCGAGTGACGATTCAGTTGAAAAATCTGGATGATCGAGTAAAACTCCGGGTCATATGATGGATGACAGAGGTGTTGCCAAGAAGTACTGCTACCTATATTATGTAATTATAGATCACGCCCGTCTTACCGTTTCCAGTTCGGTCTGAAGTCTGTGTAACGAGAATAGGAATAGCTTTTAGCTGGCTAAGCTTATGAATATCAAGTGTCAATAAACAACGTACTTCATTTAGTATTAGTAAACCTACGGTTATTTCTCCACGAGCAAGTAATATGCTTATAAATCAATTACTAGAGCCTCTCTTCCAAGTGACAGCAATATTTCTCTCTGATTGTTAGGAACTGTATGATATAGTACACTGCAAGGTAGAGTATATGTTTATTATAACATATGTTATATGTAAGTACAACATTTCGAGAATGATTAGGATTAATGGATGCTCTGTTGGACATGTATTTTATGGCCCGAAGATGCACTAAATTGGACAGAAATCGATAATTAATACAAAATATAGCTACTGCTGTGTACTACATGTTGCACATCTTCAGATTTACGATAACTGTCCGTCATCGCTTATAGCTGCTTTGAGTGTACTTAATTTCATGAGTTTACACTGAAGATGACGAGTACGTGTCTGTCGTATACTTTTTTGCATTTCATTCGCTAGCTGGAGCAAAGGGCGTACTGACTGAGATCCACCCCAATAAAGTACTCTGTTCCCTGCAGCCACTTACCAATCGAGGTTGGAGTGGTTCATAACTGGGAGTGTTATGGAGGGGATTACCAGCTATATCATTTCACAAGGGAAACCTTGTAAAAACCTTGGTCAGAACAGGGACTAGAACTATTTCAATTTTTTTTATGTCAACAGTGACCATTTTTCCTGTGGAAAATTAAAATTTTGCATGTATATTGCTTTTGAATGGGACAAAGAGAGATTTTAATACTTCTCATCCTATAATGAGATGTCTGGAAATAGGTATCTGTTTATCAGTACAAAGAAAAACCAGATAAAGTTGTAAATTCCAATTTTTTTATATTTACTCGATGACTTGTTTCGGTTATAGACCCATTTTCAAATCATCAGAACTGATAGTCAAAATGGCGTTTTCGAAAACCCAAAAACCATGTAAAAATTATGTACGTATTAGGAAGTGCAAATGAACAGTTATAGTGCATACTGCCTGCTGGATGTTTTTAAATACCCGTTAAGATATGGTCGTTGAAGAGCTGAAGTTCACAGCCTGCAGAAGAGGCAGGATTCACAAAAGATTTCATAGTAAACGGGCAGATTCAAATCATTGAGTAGTCATGGAGGTGAGGCATCAGGATCGCTTCAGTATCAACCTACTGGCAGCAAGTGTCGGTGACGGACTCCTGGTGACGCACACTTTAAAGGCAGATTAACAGATACCGTGTGTCGTCGATTTCTACGATACTGGATGACGCTACGCAGTTTATGCACGGCAGGGCACCACTCCAGTTTCTACGTATCTTGCGACAGTACCCTACCGCAAAGTTTCATGGGAAAACAATAGGTCCGTGAGATCAGATAGCATAGCCTTTCCGTTCACCGTACGTGAATCAGTTGTATCTATTATGGGTGTTCCAGAGTAACGACAAGCGCCGGCACGACCATGAAGAACGGAGGAATAGAGAGGGCTGTGAGACGACGTCAGCCAATAGTACGCTGACTAGGACGACAAGAAGAGAGGAGCGGCATGTACACGAAGAGAACACAAGCGCCGCGCCGCCTAGCCGCGGGGGGAGTGGAAGTAGAGCAATCACACAAACGCTACAGCAGTGGCTTATGAGCCTGATTTTTTTGCTTGCATAGAAATTGTAAACACCGAAGGACATTGATTATTTGCATATCGCCATTTGGTTGCAACACTTCTTTGTGAATACGCAGAGTTACGTATTGTCAATTGTTGTTGTTGTGGTCTTCAGTCCTGAGACTGGTTTGATGCAGCTCTCCATGCTACTCTATCCTGTGCAAGCTTCTTCATCTCCCAGTACCTACTGCAACCTACATCCTTCTGAATCTGCTTAGTGTATTCATCTCTTGGTCTCCCTCTACGATTTTTACCCTTCACGGTGCCCTCCAATGCTAAATTTGTGATCCCTCGATGCCTCAAAACATGTCCTACCAACCGATCCCTTCTTCTAGTCAAGTTGAGCCACAAACTTCTCTTCTCCCCAATCCTATTCAATACCTCCTCATTAGTTACGTGATCTTCCCACCTTATCTTCAGCATTCTTCTGTAGCACCACATTTCGAAAGCTTCTATTCTCTTCTTGTCCAAACTAGTTATCGTCCATGTTTCACTTCCATACATGGCTACACTCTATACAAATACTTTCAGAAACGACTTCCTGACAAATCTGTACTCGATGTTAACAGATTTCTCTTCTTGAGAAACGCTTTCCTTGCCATTGCCAGTCTACATTTTATATCTTCTCTACTTTGACCATCATCGGTTATTTTACTCCCTAAATAGCAAAACTCCTTTACTACTTTAAGTGTCTCATTTCCTAATCTAATTCCCTCAGCATCACCCGACTTAATTTGACTACATTCCATTATCCTCGTTTTGCTTTTGTTGATGTTCATCTTATATCCTCCTTTCAAGACACTGTCCATTCCGTTTAACTGCTCTTCCAAGTCCTTTGCTGTCTCTGACAGAATTACAATGTCATCGGCGAACCTCAAAGTTTTTATTTCTTCTCCATGAATTTTAATACCTACTCCGAATTTTTCTTTTGTTTCCTTTACTGCTTGCTCAATATACATATTGAATAACATCGGGGAGAGGCTACAACCCTGTCTCACTCCTTTCCCAACCACTGCTTCCCTTTCATGCCCCTCGACTCTTATAACTGCCATCTGCTTTCTGTACAAATTGTAAATAGCTTTTCGCTCCCTGTATTTTACCACTGCCACCTTCAGAATTTGAACGAGAGTATTCCAGTTAGCATTGTCAAAAGCTTTCTCTAAGTCTACAAATGCTAGAAACGTAGGTTTGCCTTTTCTTAATCTTTCTTCTAAGATAAGTCGTAAGGTCAGTATTGCCTCACGTGTTCCAACATTTCTACGGATATTGTCAATTAAACTTACTGTAATAAACAATATTTGTACGATTTGCTTGAATTGTTGTCTAGCGATCCAAGAAAAGCTTCCTAGGCACCATAAATCAGACGAATGGGCAGGATACTACAATGAGGACATTTGGAGGCACTGTCGTTTGGCCAACCCGTCGATATAGTGAGTTAATGTTACAGGTTCCTCAGAACACTGCATGTGATGCAATTCTTTGAAGCCAGGTATATTTGCAAGGCTGCATAATTCACTGCGAACGTGTGTTGAGGGATGTGTCAGCGTGCACGGTAATCATATGCAGCATTTCTTATAGTGTCTACTTCTGCGTGAAACACAGATTCAAAAGAGTGGTCAGTTAGGGCCATATCGCATAGATACTGGTTTCTGGGCATATCGTTATGGGAAATTTTAGTTTCGGCCAATACTAACCCCTTTCGGAATATGTCACACTTCTTTTCAAACACCCTCTATATCAAAACACTGCGGTATATGTACAAATGAACTTGTTTGTGTGCATACAGAGCAAATTCGACGTTTTTCTTGACAGTACAGAGTACCTACTGTAGGTCGCTTTTTTTTTTTTTTCCTTCATTCTCCACACCTACCAGAGGAGCGTGCTCTTCGAGATGTGGCCCATTAAGAGTCGCGGTTCTACTCAACCGATTGTCAGACAAGCTGATAGTGTGGCAAATTGGACGTTTACCAGTTGGACCATATTCTTTCATTTCACGGACCCCACCATTCGCTGACGTTAATTTTCCAGCAAATATTGATATGTTGTGTACGTACCAAACGCGTATGTTTTGTGAGTATGTGGATATTAGTCAATAAGCATTGGAGACAAGCTGATAGTGCGGCAAATTGGGAATTGAAATTGAGGATACACGGCAGACGTTTACCAGTTCGACCATATTCTTTCATTTCACGGACCCCACCATTCGTTTACCAGTTCGACCATATTCTTTCATTTCACGGACCCCACCATTCGCTGACGTTAATTTTCCAGCAAATATTGATGTGTTGTGTACGTACCAAGCGGGTATGTTTTGTGAGTATGTGGATGTTGGTCAATAAGTATTGATGGGACCCCACCATTCGCTGACGTTAATTTTCCAGCAAATATTGATGTGTTGTGTACGTACCAAGCGCGTATGTTTTGTGAGTATGTGGATGTTGGTCAATAAGTATTGATGGGACCCCACCATTCGCTGACGTTAATTTTCCAGCAAATATTGATATGTTGTGTGCGTACCAAACGCGTATGTTTTGTGAGAATGTGGATAGTAGTCAATAAGCACTGATATGGTTTAGGTGATGCTCTTGACGCGTAGGTTTTAAAAGGGAAAATTTAAGTGATTGCGAACTAGGTAACCAACTGCGAGAAAAATCTCTGAATAGTTCATTCAATATCCCACGTCCATTTCTCACGTTGCGGACATGTCACCTTAGATGTTATTTACACCGCATTAAACATTACAGGGTGCTCGGAACCAATTTGGAAAGCTTTTATGGGTGTTGCAGGGTACGCTGTGCTGAGAAATAATTGTTGAGTTATTTAGCATTGAAATCATCCAATCAAATCGTTGCGTGCGAAGAATTCAAGCACTTGCGCGCGCTAAAATGCTGTAATGCCATCTGTGGGTCCGCGAGTTACCACTTGTTCAAATACTGATTACCCGTTAAAATTTGCTGATTTAGGAAGCGGTAAATTCAAGCTACATGCGCAAAAGCTAAGTTTCTTCGGTCTGTGGGTACCAAACGAAGAACTATTTCGGTGACACTGTCTCTGACAGGCTGCTTGAATAATATCTATAATCGAAACACTTCCTCCCATTAGTTAGACCACAAATTCGCAGTTAATTAACACACTTGCTTGCCATTGACCGTACAAAGCATGGTGGAAAGCAAATGTTTCCTGGTTCAATAAGAAAAGGGTCTCTTATACTCTTCCATATGTAGAGGCAGAACACAAGATGGCGCCCGCTGCCCTCGTCTGTTCATTTAAATCACATAAGAAATTATTCTGTGCGTTCCGTCTGTCCACAACTTTATATGACAAATGATGTGCCATTATAAAAGACTCGCATTAGTATCGGCGATACCATCAGTTAGGAATTTAATTATCTGGCTCGCTCAGAGAGACGCCGTTCCACAACTTTCTGTGAGCCGCCTCTAACTACACAACGCCACCAAGTTTATTGCAAACAAGAAAAAACTGGTCTTCAGTCACACAGCTACTGCACTCACGATAAATAACTGTCAAATCAAGCCTGCACACCATTCGTGTCAAATCACTTCGGACCAATACGCAAGTTCTCATCCACCTTGGTATGTTAGTCTTATATATTTATTTGGCAGCCGGGAAATATCCACCATTTATCCAGATGAAAGACACATACTTTGGCAAACCTTTTTTTAAACACACGAATTCGGACATAACATGAAATTAATAAAATTACCAGTTAACGAAAGATCGCTCTGTCTAGGCGAAAGTACTACGTGAGTTGGATGAAAGAATATGAAAACAGGAATTGAATGAGAAGTCTAGTATGAAACTGAAGAGTCATCAACAGGAATTATCTGATGCAAAAAGATGTGCATCCCCATAATTGCATTAATAGGTAATTAACAATCAAATTCCTCATATAATAGTCCACAATGGATTTATTTTATTGTGAGGAAACTGCTTCATACTGTTTTTAAAGTATGTTCACAGTCAGATAAAGTACACTTCTGCCAAGACAGCTAAAATAGTTTTGAAAGGTGCTTTCAACATATGTTAGCGTATTACACAAAATATTAGATAATTCGAACACTGAATAATTTTTCAACTGTCGAGAGCGCTGAAATTATGTTTCCACATAGATGACCGATTCCGGCAATTCTCTGTTGCCACCTTCGGATATATGCTTACATCATTACACAGTCTTCTCCTTCAGTACTGCTATACAACCTATGTCCATGTTACTATCGTGAGCAATACTAGAAGTCGGCAGGTGAAAAATACCGACTTCTAACGTAGCTCACGACACAGCATTAACCTAACATTGTACAGCATCACTTACTGTACTCAAGAAGAAGAATGCCTAATGATGTAAACAATGATCCGAAGATAGAAACAGGGAATTACTGGTACCGGTCATCTACATGAATAAATGATTTTAGCGATATTGACAGCTGAAGATTTATTCAGTTTTCATAATATTACGTATCGTCCCCCCGCTGACGAAGTCTGAAGTGCATTAGATAATTTTTCCTTAAAAGCCGTGTTGTTGAAAGAGAGAAGAATGCGAGAACTAGGAAATTCATTTTTTCATACATTGTGCTAAGTAAATCCCATCACGAAGGACAGAGAGCCTTCAGAAAAGGGGAGCGAGTCAAGTTCTACGTTGAGAGGCAGAAGCGACCACTGCTGACTATTTCAGTAACGTACACTAAGAACAAGTAAGGGTTAGAGCTAATCTGAAATAAGTAATTTTCAGATGGTACGTTTGTTGAAAATACAGTCTTCTATTCTTTCCTCTTTTTGATATACATATATACTGTAGTTAATATCTTCCGTAGAGTTGGAGGAGTCGCAATGCGGTGCTGGATTGATTTGAATGTGCTGAAGGTCAGCCGGGAATAATCCATGTTTACATCTCATGCAGCAAATAGTTCACATCATCTACAGTGGTCTGCACAAAATGTGGAAACATCCTCAACGCCTAATACGGGGTCGGAAAACCGCTGTCATTCAAAACAGCTCGTAATGGATAAATACAGGACCCTCCAACTAGCTCTGGATTCTGACCATTTGGCATGATACGCCTCCAGAGGACAATCAAAAACTATATCATCCAATGCCAAGCCTAATAACTGCTTGCATTGAAGGCCAGCGGTGGGCCAAAGCGTTATTGACTTGTTCAATTTGTGAAGCTCCATTCTCTTAAATAAGTAAACCAATTTTTCGGAAATAGTAATCATTTCTATGTCTGTACATGCACTTCGCATCTACCGATTGGGATAATTCCCTCATGGTACGTCTTTTTTATATGAAGGTCACCGGTCTCCTAAAGAGGTAGAAACGACCTCATTTCCCTAAATGTCGCCGAACCTGAAACGAAATTACCGCGATTGAAATATTCGATGATATACGTTGAGATCTATTTACAGTTTACAAGAAAAAACAAACGGTTGGTTTCAAGGTTCAAATGGCTCTGAGCACTATGGGACTCAACTGCTGTGGTCGTCAGTCCCATAGAACTTAGAACTACTTAAAATTAACTAACCTAAGGACATCACACACACCCATGCCCGAGGCAGGATTCGAACCTGCGACCGCAGCAGTCGCACGGTTCCGGACTGCGCGCCTAGAACCGCGAGACGGTTATCAAGGGTTTAAGATCTACGGACCCTTTGTATCGCTTACGTGATCTTCAACTTTGTACCCTATGTGATCAAAAGTATCCGGAAATCAGGCTGAAAATGACATACAAGTTCGTGGCGCCCTCCGTCGGTAATGCTGGAATTCAATATGGTGTTGGCCCACACTTGGCCTTGATGACAGCTTCCACTCTCACAGGCATACGTTCAATCAGGGAAATGGCAGCCAATTTTTCACGGAGTGCTGCACTAAGGAGAGGTATCGATGTCGGTCGGTGAGGCCTGGCACGAAGTCGGCGTTCCAAAACGTCCCAAAGGTGTTCTATAGGATTCAGGTCAGGACTCTGTGCAGGCCAGTCCATTACAGGGATGTTATTGTCGTGTTACTACTCCGTCACAGTCCGTGCATTATGAACATGGGGTGCAAGTCCCCTACATGAAAAACACGACCACACCATAACACCACCGTCTCCGAATTTTACTGTTGGCACTACACACTCTGGCACGTGAAGTTCTCCGGGCATTCGCCATACCCAGATCCTGCCATCGGATCGCCAACATTGTGTACCGTGATTCGTCACTACACGTTTCCACTTCACTATCACATCCGAAACAGTGGACCTAGGGATGCTTAGCAGTGTGACAATCTCACGTACAGACGTATGACACAAGTGACACCCAATCACCTGAGCACGTTACAAGTCCGTGAGTTTCGCAGAGAGCCCCATTCTGCCCTTTCACTATGTCTAATGACTACTGATGTCGCTGATATGGAGTACGTGGCAGCACAATGCACCTAATATGAAAAGCGTATGTTCGTGGGGGTGTTCGGATACTTTTGATCACATGGTGTAAATAAGAAACTAAATTCTTGCTTAATGTTTCTTTATTTTACTCATAAAAATAACAGCAACAGCACTAGTGAAATGCACTGATCAACAATCCCGGACATAAATAGTGAAACACACGAAATATATGGTCGGATGGCAATGTAACTTCGTATACGAACACACCTTCTGTAGGTATTTAACTGATTTAGTGTTGCCATTCTCTGTGACAGGTAGAACGGCCCCAAGAGTACAGTAATGGTGCTCGCGTTTTGTCTCGTTACCAGGCCTTATAGGGCACATGAAAGGAGCGAACACCGTCAGTTGTTCAGTGGTCCATGTGAAGTTGTCGGAGATTCTGTTTACTCGTGTGACGTAGAATCTGAGGGAGTATGAAAGGGAACTCATTTTGGCTCTCCATTTGACCTGCTCGTGCAATTGATTTATGAGGCATTCGGATGCGACAGTGGCCCGATGTTGGACTGCAGTAGAACTTCGGGGCAGGCATACGCAATATCAAGGTCCCTGTCGGCCACGTCTGAGCACCACAAGGGAGGATCGCTGTATGGTGCAGTAAACACTTCGCAACCCCTTCAAATCTTTGCCTGACATCCCAGAACAAGTAATTATCCCCCTGCAACGTTGTGTCATCCAGCACCTCCTGTCGGAGCCTAGCAACGGCCGAATAAGGGATTACTGTCGCATATACAAGCTGCCATTAACATTACAACACAAACGATTGCATTTGAAGCGCTGCCGTGAGTAAGGATGGACTGTTGATGAATGGAGTCCTGTTATGATCAACGATGAAACGAGTTTTTGAACTAACTAAGATTACCAGCATCGCCGAAAATGGCGAAGAAGTTCTGTCCCATTGTTCCATTGTTTTAAAGAGGCACAGCCGTGTTACTCCTGGCGTCACAGTGTATGGAGTCATCGGGTATGACTTCAGATAATGGCTGATAGTGATTCAGGGAGCTGACATCGCAGCGGTGCATAAGCCATCCTGACTCCTTATGTTACTCAAGCGTGACAGTATCGTGGTGCCGTTTTCCTACACTATGGTGCCCGTTAATATGTGGAAAGTGTCTCCATGAACTGTCCCCGTGATGTTCAGGTATCTCTGTGACCAGCAACATCCTCTGATATGTTCCCGACAGAACTTCTGTTATGACCAGCGTGAACATCAACTGCATCCTAGTCACAGTATTCGTGTTATGAATGATTAGTTACAACAGTTGTGGACTAGCTTGCCTCAGAAGAGAGTACCTTTCCTAAGCATCAATGTATATATGAGTGCCAGAGGCCATGCAGTGTCGTACTAATAAATGGGCTAATACTGCCAAATTCATTGTGAACTTTTACTCAGTATTGTACACATAGAAACAACACTACATATCCTCTCAATTCGTGAAGTTTGGTTCCGTTTCTTCCTCCTCATCTGTGTGCTTAAACTTCTTTTTGTCGGGCGGGGTATCTACAGGGTGTTTCAAAAATGACCGGTATATTTGAAACGGCAATAAAAACTAAACGAGCAGCGATAGAAATACACCGTTTGTTGCAATATGCTTGGGACAACAGTACATTTTCAGGCAGACAAACTTTCTAAATTACAGTAGTTACAATTGTCAACAACAGATGGCGCTGCGGTCTGGGAAACTCTATAGTACGATATTTTCCACATATCCACCATGCGTAGCAATAATATGGCGTAGTCTCTGAATGAAATTACCCGAAACCTTTGACAACGTGTCTGGCGGAATGGCTTCACATGCAGATGAGATGTACTGCTTCAGCTGTTCAATTGTTTCTGGATTCTGGCGGTACACCTGGTCTTTCAAGTGTCCCCACAGAAAGAAGTCACAGGGGTTCATGTCTGGCGAATAGGGAGGCCAATCCACGCCGCCTCCTGTATGTTTCGGATAGCCCAAAGCAATCACACGATCATCGAAATATTCATTCAGGAAATTAAAGACGTCGGCCGTGCGATGTGGCCGGGCACCATCTTGCATAAACCACGAGGTGTTCGCAGTGTCGTCTAAGGCAGTTTGTACCGCCACAAATTCACGAAGAATGTCCAGATAGCGTGATGCAGTAATCGTTTCGGATCTGAAAAATGGGCCAATGATTCCTTTGGAAGAAATGGCGGCCCAGACCAGTACTTTTTGAGGATGCAGGGACGATGGGACTGCAACATGGGGCTTTTCGGTTCCCCATATGCGCCAGTTCTGTTTATTGACGAAGCCGTCCAGGTAAAAATAAGCTTCGTCAGTAAACCAAATGCTGCCCACATGCATATCGCCGTCATCAATCCTGTGCACTATATCGTTAGCGAATGTCTCTCGTACAGCAATGGTAGCGGCGCTGAGGGGTTGCCGCGTTTGAATTTTGTATGGATAGAGGTGTAAACTCTGGCGCATGAGACGATACGTGGACGTTGGCGTCATTTGGACCGCAGCTGCAACACGGCGAACGGAAACCCGAGGCCGCTGTTGGATCGCCTGCTGCACTAGCTGCGCGTTGCCCTCTGTGGTTGCCGTACGCGGTCGCCCTACCTTTCCAGCACGTTCATCCGTCACGTTCCCAGTCCGTTGAAATTTTTCAAACAGATCCTTTATTGTATCGCTTTTCGGTCCTTTGGTTACATTAAACCTCCGTTGAAAACTTCGTCTTGTTGCAACAACACTGTGTTCTAGGTGGTGGAATTCCAATACCAGAAAAATCCTCTGTTCTAAGGAATAAACCATGTTGTCTACAGCACACTTGCACGTTGTGAACAGTGAAAGGTGGCTACACTGAGCCACAGCGCCAGAGATCGCTAGAGAGCATTGTTCCGCCGCCTCCACGGGCAGTCATTATTGAGATGTGCTAGAAGTCAGTGCTTGTCCAGGACTGGTAGTAGTCAGTTCGTGTTCAGATGTGCTAGTAAGGAGTGCTTGCTGAAATGTGATACTGAAAAGTTCTTGTTGAGATGTGGTAATAGCGAGTCGGTGTGGAGATATATTGTAATTATGAGAGTGATTTTGGTCAATATATGAAGTGATATTGTCACGAAGATAATCAGGTAAAATTTCGTTTAAACTACGAATGAATGCTGCAGAAAATATAGTAAGTCCAAACGGTAATTTCCAAAGTCACTTTTGGGTAAAATCGTCATATCCGGTTAATCTTTACTTACTGTCTAGATAGATTGATAGTAGAAGAGTTGTTTTTATAGATGCAAAGAATAGTGAAAGAGTTGGCAGCGGTGCAGAAAACTAAAAGGGAAATAGCACCACTACAGCTCGGGGCCCTGTGATCGCTACGGCACATATTCACTTAGTATAGTGAATCCCCTGAGGACATTAATAGCTGCACATTAATTTCAGTTTGTGACTTAGTAACAAATTTGGCGGAAGTGCGTACGTAAATTGATCTAACCATGAACATGGATGTATGTCATTCTTAAAATTACAAAAGATCCTAAATTTCCGAACAGTCAAGAAGTGTTTACAGTCAAAGCTTCCGCCTCGCGGCGACAAAGACCTACCGCGTCTGTCCCAGTCCCAATGTCGATTATTGTCAAGTTCGCGCGCCTGGCGCTCTCTTGTTGCATCCCGTAAATGAAACAGATTACTTTCTTCACACCCTTCTGCTAAACTAACACTTGTCAATTTATCTGAGATCTCCTCAACTCTTTCCGATGAGTCACTTAATTGTTCTTTCTGATTATTTACGTCTTCCGTAAGTGTCGCGACTCGGTTTTCGGTATTGTCACATTTAGTAGTTAACTGTCCACACTGTTGCGTTAAGTTATTTATTCTGTCATTTGGTACGGATTCCTCGATTCTTTCAATTATTTCTTTCTTATCGTGTGCACGTTGTAAATTTAACTCTGAAAATTTCTGTACTGTCACGCGATCTTTTTCTTCCCGTTCTCTGTCCTGTTCCTCTTTTCTGATTTCTGTTGAAATTAAGCTATTATTGTGAGCCTTCAAAATCGGTTGTACTTCTCTAATTTCTTTCTTTGATTCATCATTCATGTTCTTGAAACATGTCCCTGTTCGTGAGTCTAACTGTGTTTCCATTGTTCCCATATCAGTTTCTAATTCAGATCGTAACTGTGATCCCACTGCTTTCGTCTCAGTTTTAATTGTTCCTATTAGTGATCTCATTGAGTCTAACCATGTTTCCATTCGTGTTTTATATTCAGATCGAAAATCTAATATTGCACTCATCAACTGCTCCATAGTAACTGGTTCGAAATTCTTTTCGCCCCTAACATTTCCCGCAAAACTAACTTCCTTCGTCATAGCAGTAAAGCTATCTGTGTTCGATACAATTCCAGAATCTTCTGCCGTTAATCTCGGATTCTGTGAATTTTCTGATTGAGAAAAATTTTGAAGTGGTTCCGGACTATTTTCCCGACTTATTACATTGTTTTCAACTCCATTATTCATGATACTGTTTTCCTCTGTTGGCGAGTTCGCCATGTTAACAATTTCGTCATTCTCACTATCCATCATTTTTGCCTTTATCATCGATCGCGTAATCATTTACAAAACATACAAAACTCGTCACTATATGAAAATTACACACAATGACACTTTATCTCCAACAATACCATTCACACGAAATGTTTCCCTCAAACACGATTAATCGAACAATTGAAATAATTGCATTAAATTGTCAAACGCGTATACAAGACAACAAAATTAAATTCTGAAAAAAAATACCATTATAAGAATGACAATTACCAAATCTACACATGCAAAACAGACTATAATTACTAAACTACAAATTGCTACAACAATCCTACTGTCTACTATTTCTACAATCAGAAGATTCCAAGGGACGATCCTGGCAGGGTCGCCACGTGCATGGGGGCTTAATTAAATGTAATGGAAATAATTTTGATTTTCAGTCGCTGTACTGTCCGATTACGCAAGTCTCGTAAACGGTTGGCCCTGACTGTTATTATTACGCAATCTGACTGCTTAGAACAACAACAAAGAATGAAATGGAAATTTTCATTAACACAGTTAATTAATTAAGTCCCCAGCAACTATAAAACCAACGCAACAACAAGCACAAGAGTAACTGTTCTGTGTGTGGGAGTGTGACTCAACGTACGCATCTGGCACGGTTCTTCTTCAACAACACAAGAATTTTTAAATAACATTTATACTGAATTAATTAAAGAAAATACAAATACCATAATTACTCAAGAGATCCACAATTACACTCTAATCCAAGAACACAAGCCAGATGCTTTGTTGACTGAACCTGTAATGACGCATTATTTAAAACATGGAAATAATGAAAAATAAATCAAGTTTCGTTACCTTCATATATTGACCAAAATCACTCTCATAATTACAATATATCTCCACACCGACTCGCTATTACCACATCTCAACAAGAACTTTTCAGTATCACATTTCAGCAAGCACTCCTTACTAGCACATCTGAACACGAACTGACTACTACCAGTCCTGGACAAGCACTGACTTCTAGCACATCTCAATAATGACTGCCCGTGGAGGCGGCGGAACAATGCTCTCTAGCGATCTCTGGCGCTGTGGCTCAGTGTAGCCACCTTTCAACAGCACACGCTTACAGCAGGAAGACGACGTACAGAATGGCGCACCCACAGACTGCGTTGTCTTCAATATCTTTCACATCACTTGCAGCGCCATCTGTTGTTGAAAATTATAACTACTGTAATTTCGAAAGTTTGTCCGCCTGAAAATGTACTGTTGTCCCAAGCATATTGCAACAAACTGTGTATTTCTATCGCTGCTCGTTTAGTTTTTATTGCCGTTTCAAATATACCGGTCATTTTTGAAACACCCTGTAGCTGGATCAATATGTTCAATTTCACACTATATAGAAATACGCATTTCTGTAGCTGCCGAAGTGCCTGAATACTACACCTGTCCATAGCACCACAAGACTCTCCACATATAGCTGATGCAAAAAACGAACTGTCCAACCACGTCGTGAAGGCCCAATGGTACCGACCGGCCACCAAATGACTGTGGGAGTACTTCACCAGTCACCGGTTCTGTTCGCATGCGAATCGCGTTTATGATAAATTGACTTAACCGGACCGGAAGGGAGATGGAAGGGGCTAAAACACACAAAAGGAAGAATTGTTACAAAAATGCTGATACCTCGATATTCACACCCACAATATATCTTTACGCAGCGTTGAGTTGTTGGTTCCGGAACGGGACGGACTCTCGGACGCTGCACGGGAACAGCGGAGGAAAATACAGAGGGATGCGTGAAGAGCGGCTTGCTGTTCCATATATGTGGAAGGTGTCACAGAGAATCCTCTTGGTGCGAATGAGGCTATGTGAGGTTGCCTGCACACGTCGTACTGCTTCTCACCTGGCGCGCTTATCTGTACAGACGTCTGTTTTGAAAACAGTGACCCCATTTTTGCCATCTTGTGTTTTGGATTCCTTGACAATGTGACATCAGGTTACTGATTACATGTGAAAGAGATCTGTCATGCTAGAGGGCACCGACGGTGTTCTGTCTTTGCATTAAGTTTAAATTGTGCTATGCAAGGAGTAGCAAGCACCGCTGCCGATTTGTTATTCTAACTTCTAGTAGTTCAAATGGCTCTGAGCACTATGGGACTCAACTGCTGTGGTCATAAGTCCCCTAGAACTTAGAACTACTTAAACCTAACTAACCTAAGGACAGCACACAACACCCAGCCAACTTCTAGTAGTGATCCATTTCCAACGTCCGTTCACTACCGCTTGTTCTGTTAACAAATTTAATGGTGCAGCGTTTTCCATCGGTGTGGTGAATAACTGTACTGTTTCTTTTCCTGACTAGTGGTTAAATGTTATTAGCCCTAGCAATGCCAAAGCAATTTACATAACGACGTTACCGAGGGTGGGGGGAATACTTTATGCCCACCGTAAAGAAAATAAAGATTCAAAAACTTCGCAATTTGTTGTTGAATTATATTAAAAAACACTTTTTAAAGATGTACTAATTTATAAGTAGGGTCCGGAACCTGAAACTACCTTTTAGAACGTTTTTAGCAACAGCAATGCACTTTCAGCAACGTGCACTACCAACTTTATAACCACCACAACTAATTTTAAAAATGAAGTTGTTGTTGACTTTTACTCTCCACATACTTTTTAAAGGAATATTGGTGTGAAAGTAAGGATCTGATTCTGGAAATATTGAAAACGACATTCATTGGTGAAAGTGAAATCTACCACTGAGACTTATTTCCTGGGTTAAGTTTAACTGAAAAATTTAAAAGATATATGCAGTCTCTAGAAAAATCCATTAATATTTTTTTCACATTTTTAAAATGCAAAGTAACTGACTAGATAACAATACGATACCCTGTTGGTATTACGAGTGTTGAAGGGTAATGTCTGTGCCGTATTAGTATTACATTTAACTGTGCTGTAACATTTTGAGAGCACTAATACATTTTTTTATTGATTATAATGTTTTACTGAAAAGGTGACGAACTGCCACCGCAAATTGTAACTGTTTCGCTTTCCTCATCGATACACCGAAAAACTTTAATTTTTATTCAATGGTCATGTGTATTAAAGTGCGAGAAGTTTGTTGTGATTGTAGTTAATGGTGCAGCACGTATTCTTTGCTCAGTTCGTACCTTGTGTCGTGCTTGGAAAGAGTTGGTAATTTGCTTCCGTTGTGTCTAGTACTTCCTCAGAGAGCTATTGACTGATTTTCTCTGTTTTGCTAAGTTGTATTTTGCTATTCTGACGCTCCTTGTTTGCGGGCGAGACTGGCTGTGTGTTTGTGGATGCGTAAGGTGGGGCTCCCTAGATCCCGTCCGTGGTTGCCTGTTGGTGGGACGGCTTAGGATTGTATTAAGTGCTAAAATGGATTCTCCTTCTTCAAAGTTTGCTAGCTTATGAAATGTTAATTGTTTTGGCGATGTCCTTGTTTCTGATATTTAATGAGGCTTCTTATATTTTTCTGGTATTTTTCTTCTTTGTTTTTGCAATGTGTTTTAAGAAAAATTATTCTTAAGGTTTGGTGAATTTTCTTGAGTTATTTTTCGTCATGCAGGTTTTTTTTCGCTGGGCCTTTCTTTCAAATATGTGCTAACTATGGCGTTGGTTTAAATAAATACACAGTTTCAGTGAATGTTAACACAGAACATGTACGAATAATTGAAAGCCATCGTTTCTTAATGTACATATCTATTGTCGCTACAATCACTTGTCATTTGAACTTATTACTGGCATAGACAGGCTAAACATTGTACAAAATAAAGACTTAACTATTTTTGTTTCTATTGCCTGCATGGCCTCCACTCGTGAATCCCCACATGCTACTAGCACAGTCCCGGACCCCATTTCCTGCTACCACATCACAAACGTTTAAATAAAACTCAGTCAGAATAGTGTTGTGTTGAATATGAAGTGATTTACTCTGATCAGAGGATTAACATAATAAAACTAAATTTTGTCTCGGTAATGGATCAGGAGAGTGAAGCGTTCCTTTCGTCAGTGTCTTGGAGCTTCGGCGGCGTTAAGCGAAGCTATGCTGACGGCTGAAATGTACACGGAAACAAAATGACATTTAGGGTAGGGCAGAGTCCGAATAGTTCGATGCGGTATTCCTTTGGGGATGCAAGCACGTCCGAAGGAACAGACTTTGCTAGCGATAGACAACCGTATTAAGTTATGAAATGCATTAGCAACCTCTGCATACGATTATAGGACGTAACGTATGAAAATTTATACCGGATTGGTCTCGGACCCTGATTTCCTGTTTTGCTCGAGCTGTCGCCTTAGGCCATCCGAGCACGCCTCCAAGACTGACCTAAACTTCCAAATCTACCGGTGTTTACGTCCATAGTGCTCCCATGTAAATCGTATTATTCCTGCACAGAGAGAGAGATGGTTTTTCTCGTCAGAGTTCCTTGCTTTGGCATGACGTACAGTGCGACAGTGTCAGTATTTTACTTCTTCTTCTTCATGTGCCGTCTCCTCTAAGAAGGTTGGCTGTCATCATGGCAATTTCTGATCTTGATTTGGCCGATCTAAGGAGTTCTGACGTTGAACAGTTGTACCAATTTTTTAGATTGTCAATCCAGGATGTCCGTCTTCTACCCCTCGTTCTCTTCCCACAAATTTTCCCTTCTAGTATTATTCGCAATATTTTGTAATTTACTCCCCTAATAACATGGCCTAAATATTGTAGCTTCCTTACTTTAATAGTTTTAATTAATTCTTTTTCCTTTCCCATTCTTCTTAGGACATCTTGATTAGTAATCCTCGACACCCAACTAATTATAAGTATTCTTCTATATGCCCACAGTTCAAAAGCTTCTAAACTGTTCATGTCCTTCTTTTTCAATGTCCCCGCTTCCATTCCGTGTAATAATTTTGAGAATACATAGCATCTTAGCAACCTCATTTTTGTGTTTAAACAAATGTCTCTCGAACAGAATGCATTTTTCATCTTATTAAAGATACTTCTGGCCTGTCCTATTCTCGATTTAATTTCTTCTGAGCTTTCAATCTCCTCATTTACAATTGTTCCGAGATATTTAATTTTACGTACTTGATCGACTCTTTCCCTATTGCTTGTAAGATTTTCTTGTTGGTGTGTTTTAGATATCACCATGAACTTAGTCTTGCTTACGTTAAGAGTCAAGCCAAATTCTTCACTTTTTTCTGCGACTTTGTCAAGAAGTAATTGTAGATCTTTGAGGTTTCCAGCTAGTAGTACAGTGTCATCAGCAAACCTAACATTGTTAATGTTTAGCCCATTCACTTTAATGCCAGCTATTTCATCTGATAGAGCTGCCTGGATTATGTCTTCTGAATACATATTAAACAATAAGGGTGAGAGAACGCAACCTTGTCTCACACCCCTCTTTATTTCTATATCATTCGATAATTCATTTTCTACCTTCACGGTTGCGGTTTGATTGTAGTAGAGGTTGTATATAATGCGGATGTCTTTCTTATCAAGTGTTTTCTTTTCTAACAATTCTATGAGATGATCATGACGAACTTTGTCAAATGCTTTATTATAATCCAGAAAGCACACATAAAGTGGCTGGTTAACCTCCATACATCGTTGCGCTAATATGTTAAAAGCAAACAATGCTTCTCTTGTACCGAGGGAACTTCTAAAACCGAATTGTGTTTCACTTATACCTTCTTCTACTTTTTTGTATATTCGTTGGTGTATAACTTTTAGAAATATCTTTAAGGTGTGACTCATTAAGCTTATTGTACGGTGATCATTACAAGTTTTGGCATTAGCCTTTTTGGGTAATGTAACAAAGGTAGATGTCAACCAATCCCTAGGAATAATTCCCGAATTATAAATATCATTAAACAATTGTATTTTACAGTATTTTACAGTGTCTATATATTTCGATGCAGTATTTCTTCGGAACAGTGTACCTGGCCGAGGTGGTTAAGGTGACCGATCGCGTAAAGCCGGAAATCCGTGTTCGAGTCCCGGCTCGGCACAAATTTTCATATGTTACTGGTAGATCGTATAGGTGTCGTACAATCGTATTTGTAGTTTGTGCAACCATTTGATAAAATGAACTTTATTGTCTCGAATTAACCCTAACCAAGTCAATGCACTTTTATACAACCCCCAGCTAACTAATGGCTCCATACTCCGCTCAGAGTCTGTTCTACCGAACAACTCCACATCTGCTAACTTGCGAAATTGTCGAGAAAAACAGCGAAGCGCTTAAATTGAATTCCGCTTCTGCACTCAGAAGTGCACTTTGGATTCCGTCAGTGTTCTCTATTGGAGAACCAGATACACACATCACGCCTCCGTCCCAGACGGCGCGCGATTTCTACCCTCATGAGCGCTGCCGGCGACTCAACCGATTTCGTGATCTCCCAAAATGCTCCACGAAATTGTAGCACATTTATACCATGCAGCCAGTCAAAACCAGGAGCGAAATGGAGGCATTTTCACTGGCCATTATCAACTCTAACGTGTTCGATCCTGACAGGACGTTTAGAAGTTTCTGTGCAGTGCAAGGTGGAAACGCCGTCTGTCCTGGGGCAATCACTCTACCTTGACCTGGCCTCTTATAGTCAGACCACTATCCGGTTAGAAGGACTTGGAGAAGACCGGCCCCTCAAATCCAGGGTGAAGACAGTGCTGTAGTAATAGACCCTGAAACAGACAACAGCCACAAGAAGACCACAAAGGTGTGGCCAGCAGATGAGACCTTACAAGAGTTATCGATTCTATATAGGTTTTAATTAATTAATTGTGTATTATATAAAGCACGATGACTAATTTCTAAAATCATCTTCACATCTCTAATCAAATGGAGGAAAAATAGCGGAAGAAAATTCTGTACGATCAGTCAGGATATAAAGCAAGGTATAACAGGTGAACAAAAAATATAAGGGTAGCCAGCTCCTGCATAAGAGTGAACATGTAACAAATCCACTTAACAGTGTTGTATAAGTAAAATTATTCTGCTGTAAATGTGAAATAGCGTTCAAATCGCAAAAAAGCGATGAACATGTACTGAAAAGCTTCATCACTACTTACGGTCATTCAGTGACATGCATTCGTATTATGGGCCAGAAAGACTATGACAGAACGTATTTAAAAACTTTATTTTCAGCGAGCCGGGCCGCAAACCTGTCAAAAGAATTTAAGAGCAACGGATGATTTCAAGAAAACCTTATGTAATGGGCGAAAGTGTCTAATATTACATCAGAAATGAATTTCCTTACATAGCACTTTAAATGCTTTTCATATAGTTGCAGGGTATGAAAATTTAATTGTGACGAGGGACTGGGATTCGAAAGCAAGAAAAAGAAGAGAAGAAAAATTAGTAGATGAATATGGACTGGGGAAAAGGAATGAAAGAGGAAGCTGCTCAGTAGAATTTTGCACAGAACAGAATTTAAAACTGTAGAAAGCTTCCTGTAATTGGAGCACATGGATCGGTATAAAATGCTAAAAATAAAATAAAAATAGTCTCGTTCACGTTTGCAAATTTTTTATTGAGCAACAAGTTTCGGCCTTTTCCTCAGACCGAGATATGTAGAAATAAGATAGTACCTGCTGAGTAAGGTCTGAGGAAAGAGCCGAAACCGATTACTAAATAAAAAATCAGAAAAAGATCGAGACTGTTTTTATTTGACTTTTGAACATAATTTCATCATCGCTAACACTTAGTTAAAGAATTATCAAAAGGTTGTGTACGTGAAAGAGACCTGGAGATACCGGAAGGTTTCTTCAGATTGAGTATATAATGGTTAGACAGACAATTAGGATCGAGATTTTAAATTGTAAGACATTTCCACGGACAGATGTGGACTATGACCACAATTTATTGGTTATGAATTGCAGATGAAAACTGAAAAAGTTGGAAAAAGTAGGAGAATAAGGATGTAGGATCTGGATGAGTTGAAAGAGCCAGAAGTTGTTGAGAGCTTCAGAGGGTGCACTTGACAACGTTTGAGTAGAACAGGGGAAAGGAAAACTGTAGAAGCTTTAAGAGGTGAAATAGTGAAGCCAGCAGAGGATCAAGCAAGGCCTAAAACATGCAGTCCCTGACTAACAACACACACACACATTTTATATATATATATATATATATATATATATATATATATATATATATATATGGCGAGTCACCTAACGTTACCGTTAGTTTTGTTAGCACATCTGAACATGTAAACAAATACGTAATCAGTGCCGTTTGTTGCATTGTAAAATGTTAATTACATCCGGAGATATTTTAACCTAAAGTTGACGCTTGAGTATCACTCCTCCGCTGTACGTTCGTGTGTATCGGAGAGCACCGAATTACGTAGGGATCCAAAGGGAACGGTGATGGACCTTAGGTACAGAAGAGACTGGAACAACACATTACGTCCACATGCTAACACCTTTTTATTGGTCATCTTCACTGACGCACATGTATATTACCATGAGGGGTGAGGTACACGTACACACGTGGTTTTCGTTTTCATTTACGGAGTGGAATAGAGTGTGTCCCAACATGTCAGGCCAATAGATGTTCAATATGGTGGCCATCATTTGCTGCACACAATTGCAATCTCTGGCGTAATGAATGTCGTACACGCCTCAGTACATCTGATGTAATGTCGACGCAGGCTGCCACAATACGTTGTTTCATATCCTCTGGGGTTGTAGGCATATCACGGTACACATTCTCCTTTAACGTACCCCACAGAAAGAAGTCCAGAGGTGTAAGATCAGGAGAACGGGCTGGCCAATTTATGCGACCTCCACGTCCTATGAAACGCCCGTCGAACATCCTGTCAAGGGTCAGCCTAGTGTTAATTGCTGAATGTGCAGGTGCATCATCATGCTGATACCACATACGTCGACGCGTTTCCAGTGGGACATTTTCGAGAAACGTTGGCAGATCATTCTGTAGAAACGCGATGTATGTTGCAGCTGTTTGGGACCCTGCAATGAAGTGAGGACCAATGAAGTGGTCACCAATGATTCCGCACCATACATTTACAGTCCACGGTCGATGTCACTCTACCTGTCTGAGCCAGCGAGGATTGTCCACGGACCAGTAATGCATGTTCCGTAGACTCATTGCCCCGTGGTTTGTGAAACCCGCTTCATCGATAAACAGGTAGAACTGCAACGCATTCTCTGTTAATGCCCATTGACAGAATTGCACTCGATGATTAAAGTCATCACCATGTAACTGCTGATGTAGCGACACATGAAACGGGTGAAAGCGGTGACGATGCAGTATGCGCATGACACTACTTTGACTCAGTCCACCGGCTCTCGCGATGTCCCGTGTACTCATGTGTGGGTTCATGGCAACAGAAGCTAACACACCAACTGCACCCGCTTCTCCTGTGACGGGCCTGTTACGGACCCGTTTGCGTGCTACGACCATACCTGTTGCATACAGTTGGCGGTAGATGTTTTGCCATGTGCGGCACGTTGGATGTTCTCTGTCCGGTTACCGTTCTGCATACACCCTTCAGGCTTCAGCTGCATTTCATCGACACTCGCCATAGATGAGTATCATCTCCGCCTTTTGAGAGTTCGAATACACCATGGTCACAGTTCCCACAACACTACACTATCACACACGTCTGGTAACACGGTGTACTACAGTTGGTCTGCGTGCGGAGACGAATGCAGAATAACAATAGCAGCAAGCGCTACATGGGGACACTGCGACAGCTAGACCAAACCACAACAGTGCACTACAGCCACACTCGTAAACACGGTCGTCATCGTAAACATGTCCCTGCAGATGCTGCTCGCCGACCGTGGCCCGTGTTTCTTACGACACGCAACTGAACGTCGGATGTTTCAACCGTCAACTTTAGGTTACAATATCTCCGGATGTAATTAACATTTTACAATGCAACAAACGGCACTGATTACGTATTTCTTTATATGTTCAGATGTGCTAACAAAACTAACTTGGTTCCATTTAAAAAAAGTAGGTTTGTGTTAAAAAACATACTTCCGTGCATTTTTGTATGGTTTGTATTAAACAATTACACTAGCCCCTCTCCTCACGTTCGGTCTGTGGAATCGGTTCGTCAGTATTTGATGTGGTTTACGAAATATATCCAGCGGTAACGTTAGGTGACTCACCCTATATATAGATATATTACATTGGCACCATATACATTAACAAACCAAATAGGAAAGGACATAAAGTGGACATACGGTACTTACGACCTCAAATCACAGTTTTCGCCAAAATATCTGTAGGTAGAATCAGAAGAAGAATAATGCTCCACAGCGATTAGAGCGAAGAACATGGAAATTGTGAGGGAAATGAAAATGGGAATGTTCTTATGTTTCGTAACTGAAGCTATAATGCGACCTTCAGCACGCGACCAGATAAGAGAAAACTCAGATGCAACCTAAAAACTCGAATAACTGAAGTAATCATTAATTTTTGTAAAAAATAAGACTTGAGCTGTTTCATAATCTGCAAATATCGTGTATCAGAACAAAACTATATCATTCTACAATATATTCCACAGAATATGCTTTAAAGTAAAAGATAAAATGCATCTGGAACAAATAAATAGATTGCAGAAAGAAAAAAAGGCCTTTTTCAATTGCAAAATGAATATCTCTGTCCTGGCTGTGGGTGATTTCCACGCACAGGAACTTGTTCGTAATATCATTTTGCAAGGACGTGAACATAATCAGGAATAAAGCGCCTGGTTGCTAAATAGGTTCTGCTGTAGACTACCGCGATGCCGGCACTGTAGCTCAACGCCTTCGGTCAGGGGGCTGCATGCCCTCTGTAATTAAAAAGAAACTGAGTAAATGAATCGACGATCAACTTGAACGGATGTCATCTGTCGTCTGCCCAGGCCAAACGCAACGGACAGTACCGAACAAAATGAAAAAAAAAGAACAAAATGAAAAATAAGAGACGTCAGTCGGACTCCACTTCACAGGATGTGACCATCTCACTTATCGCGGACAGAGCCAAAAGAAATCGATTTAGATACCACTAACGACTCTGCATTGTCTGAGTCGACTTGTAAGTCGTACACGTACAAAATACTTGTTGAAACATTAACTGACGTTAGGTCATATAAAGCAAAACTGAGGCACCAAACTCTCTCTGAAACTTGCCTCCATGTGGGCTAAGTACGGTATATTTATTTCGTGAACAAAACTGTATACACCACCATGTTATTAACTGCTACATTTGTTTTTGGCTGAATTTGGCCATCTTCAGATTTAAAACGAAAAAAATTCTAGTTATTCCCTATCATGTAAGCTATTTATGATAATATATGAAGGATACCACGTACATTCTCCACGTTAGCTGAAATACGGAACTATTGCTACCTCTGACGCCATCTGGTGTGAATCGTTACAACTAACTGTAAGATGACGCAAACAGCTGCGCGATTATATCTCACAGTGAGTCGTAGATCGGTGGCACTTCTGACAGAATGGCAACGTGAACTGACGTCTTTATTGCGTTAATAGTAAATTTTTATGGAAGCTAAAATACGAATACTCAATATAGCTGTTAAAAAGTTTTAAAAATAGCCACCGTTTTACAGCGGTGGTATAATCAAGACAGTAGGAAACGTTCAATAAAGTGTTCGATTAGGATATAATAAAATAATTCTAATGCTTTACAAGACGTATAGCTACAAATATAGAATTTAGAAATCTGTGACATAACTGTCAAGTTGAGTGTCGCACAATAGAACATTTTTCAACAAACTAAAAGAGAGCTGAAGGCAAAAAATGCGATAACTCTCGTAAAGAAAATAAAACTGAAGAATAATCACTCAAAAACAGCATAGAAATAAAGTCAAGACTTATAAACCAATCGTTACAGAATAATATGATTGTTACGATTTATGATGCAGTATATACACTGGAAGTGGACACCTTTTTAATAGAAAATAAAATCAAAGAAGCTTTAAAGGATCCAACTGGAAATTTCAAGAACAGATAAAAATTATCGCTAAGTTTCTTTCTTCTCACTTAAGAAGAGAAAACTTATAGTGATGAATACTTTTATTCCAGATCCTAATGTACAACTTATTATTCACACAGAGAATACGTCAAAGTAACATTGCCTCCCCAGCCAAATTCTGTACGAAACGGAACTAAAAATTACAAGGAGTTTATATCCACACTATTAATTTTTATGCACGATTAGAAAAAACAGTTGTGATAATTATTCCAACGAAACTGACATCACAACAGGTTCAACTCGCACATCTCCAGATAATGCAAACTTCCATACTAACTTCTTTGTGAATGGAAATGTTTATATTATACAAAAATGAATTTCCTCACTCGCAATAACAATAGGAGAGATAATTTAAACAGCTAAAGGATGCAATCGCTTGTATCTTCCCCTCTTTTTACATTTACTGGAAAACGATATTACCAAAAGGATTTCCAAGCAATGTGCAGTAGTTTTACCTGAAACTGTCCAACACTTTTATCAATCATGTAGTAAAGTTCTATATATAAAACTACATAATAAATAAAGTAAGTTATGGCAAAAATATGTCGAAAACTAAATACTGTTGTTCAGAGCCAGAAAATGTGAAATGTATATCCACGCTATGGCTCGATAACTGGGCACACAATATCCAAATATTAATTTTAAAGTCAAAATGAATAATTCAATTAATGTCATATACGTGACAATTTTAAGAAGAATTTAGGAAGCAGTTTTTCGCTGTCATGCAAGCATGTTAAGGCTGAAGCGGTTTTGGTAGACGAGTCAAATATCTATTTTCCGATAGTCGGCTGTTTTATACAAATGGTCTGTGGAAACCACCTGTTCTAGTTTCTGATTTAGTTAGCATAATGGTTATTTGTCTTCAGTAAATATCGGATGCTCAGTTCTTCACTGCACAAAAACTCACTCCGTCGAGATTTGTCAAGGTTTTAAAAAGCACCAACCAATTTTCATAAACGAATGTGTGCTAACACGGGAGCGAAAATCGACTGTGGAAGAGCAAATCCGGCGGCTAGAACCGTATTTCCAGAATCATTGTTGGACTGTTTACAAGACCAAAAAGTGGCTATGTTGAGGAATCGTTATATAAAATACAGTTTTGAGGGCTTCATGCAAACTTAGTGGTTCAAATGGCTCTGAGTACTATGGGACTCAACTGCTGAGGTCATTAGTCGCCTAGAACTTAGAACTAGTTAAACCTAACTAACCTAAGGACATCACAAACAACCATGCCCGAGGCAGGATTCGAACCTGCGGCCGTAGCGGTCTTGCGGTTCCAGACTGCAGCGCCTTTAACCGCACGGCCACTTCGGCCGGCAGCAAACTTAGTGCACGTAAATTATGTCACAAGCTTATACAGTGTTTGTTTGTTTATGTTTTATCTTTTATTGTATTACTTTCTAATTTATTTACTCTAACCTAGTTTAGAAATTTGTTTTAACATTTTAGACTGTCTTTATAACCACTTTATCATACAATTAATGGTCGCCTCATTTTTTTAAAAAAATTCATGTTTGTGTAGTTTAATATTAGTTTCGAATTTCAGCGTTCGTAATAAATGTCAATTGAATTTGTACATGATTTAGTGCTGCATATCTGTCGTAATAGTAATGCCAAGTTTCCGAAATATTGTCATGCATACAATGAGAGTTTTGTGTTTCCTCAGTTTTACAGTCCGTAGCCGGCCGGGGTGGCCGAGCGGTTCTAGGCGCTACAGTGTGGAACCGCGCGACCGCTACGGTCGCAGGTTCGAATCCTGCCTCGGGCATGGATGTTTGTGATGTCCTTAGGTTAGTTAGGTTTAAGTAGTTCTAAGTTCTAGGGGACTGATGACCTTAGAAGTTAAGTCCCATAGTGCTCAGAGCCATTTTACAGTCCGTAATATGTTACTCTCACGCACATATGTGTATTCAAACCTAAGCAACTGAAGAATTATGAAATGTAGTTAACGATTCTCTATCGACAATTTAATCATGCCAATCACTAGAAGAATAGCGCATCTGCTACAAATTTATTTCTCTTTGTCAACATCAGCTTTTGAATCCAAAGAAAATTACTAACTGAGTAGTACTACGCTACTTATTTACTGAAACACTCGTTCATTTCAGTAATTTACGCTGCATTTGTGAATCGCTTTGTAAGTGTTCAAAGCAAAGAGATTTTTGGCGCCCACTACGAGTTAGACTCCTCACACTTTGACACAGTGAAAACAAGCAGTATCACTTGTTTGTTCATCGACATAATGATCACGACCTCTTACTCATTCCGTTAATTAGCCCTTTGCGCTCGGGCATTAGGCGTCTGCAGTGGGGCTGAGCGATACAAACATCCAAAGAGCGTGAAGTTTAAAAACTGTACATTCAGAGGATCACAATAGCGTATTTTCAGAATTACGTCCCAAATTTTTGGGCAGGATCGACTGCTCGTACCGATGCGAGAGTGCTATTTTCTCCTTAAAATATGAGGTCGAGTTGTTGGTTCACTAAAAGAATATTATTACGCACACCATCATACCACGACCTTGATTCCAAAAAACCAATTTAATAATACCAATTAAAAACAATCAGAAACGAATAAAGTGCTGTGATGGAAAATGCTACTTGGTACTTGGCTACAATGTTCCTATTTAAGAGAAGAGGGTGGGTGATGAGTATTCATTCGATGGTGCACAGAATTTGAAGCTGGTGAAGTTTTAACATTCCTTCTGGCTTATTATCGACAAGTAAATCTTCCTCTGGGACAACTGAAATCATTAAATCTTTTTTTTTCAAACGTTATTTTCCATGTAAAGCCGGAGTTAACATTCTGTTTCCACAACCATGGATTCTTGTGACTACCACGAACGTAGGAGTCTTAAGGACTATCGAACTTCATTATTGCAGAGCATGTGCCCTATCAAGCATTAAAAAAATTATTTCTACGATAGGCTGTATATAAGAAGTGCAATATGAAGACTTGAAATGTGAGGGTGTCTCTGATTATGCACACGGTTGTGTGTGTGTGTGTGTGTGTGTGTGTGTGTGTGTGTGTGTGTGTAAGGGGGAGGGGGAGGGGGAGGGGGCGGTGGAGGGGGTGGGGGAGGTGGAGGGGAAGGGTAGTTGGACCGGGAGGGTGAGGATGAGGGTGGTGGAGGAGGGGGAGAGGGGAGGGGGATGGGGAGGGGGGACTGGGAGGGTGAGGCTGAGGGGAAGGGGAGGAGGAGGGGGACGGGGAGGAGGAGGGGGACGGGGAGGGGGAGGGGGACGGGGAGGGGGAGGGAGAGAGCGAGCGAGCCAGCATCAACGATAAGAGGTTTCTTACAGAGCGTGTTTTATATATATGTGATGTCTGTTCTTTCGGACATATACGAAGGAACAGACACCATATATATAACTAAGGCGAGAACGGCCAATGATCACTTCAATGCGGATGCAAACGACGCTCGAACATTTACGGGAATCGGCGAAATGCCAAGAGTAATGATGGTAAAGCAAGGAGCACATCAGTAGTGTGTGAATCAATATTTAAGATAATCCTCTTTATTCTTCCGCTTTTTTAATTCACTTACGTGTCTCGACCTCCATAGAACATCTTCCCATCAACTGAGATGGAACAATAAATGAGAATTATCTTAAATATCTATTCGTATACAGTTGCTGAATTGCCTCAAGAAGACTATGTCGACTATAGTGAGGGTGTGGGGATAAGTTGAGAGTTTGGGTCTGAGCATTTGTCTAGTAAGCAGGAGAACTGGGTTCGAATTTCGGTCCGGCAGAAATGTTCAACTTCTCCCGTTGATTTAAATCAATGCGCAGTGACAGCTAATGTCACTAATACTTTTGTGTTTAGAGCATTTTTTATTCTAGGCCTTTTCTGTGCTTCAAAAAAAAATGCAGTCACTGCCAGATATGTAAACTTCTCAACTGTGCAAGGATTTCTCCTATACCTTGCTGGACAGGCCCTCCTCGGAGTGGGAAGTCCGTACTTCGCAGAGTAGTGTTTTGGTTGGTCTCAGAATAAATCTTCGTCCAACAAACGGTATGTCCATTGTTGTGAAATTTTCTGGTCATTATAACGGTGTACTGCACCTATTTCTATGTTGAAGCCTGAGCATCATGATGTAATAGTTGTAAGGCATCCGGATTTTTCGGACCTTACATGAGCTTGATCCATAATGACAGTACGATACAGTATGAGATCCTCAGAAAGTAATAATTATATTATATCAACAAAAGGAAATTGCAGTTAATCTCATGTACCGAAAACTAACAAAACAATATCTACCAATATATGGACAGGGGCATGAATAAACAAGATAAAGTGAAACGCATTTTTGAGACGGACCGAGCGGGTGATTATTGGCATCGGAAAACACCATTTGACAAGAGACTGGCGAGCTTCAGTGCAGAAAGGTATAAGACCAGGACAGTACATTATTCCTTTTAATGTAAATACGGCCGTGACTGAGGGTAAGCGGCTGTACGGCATGAACAGGGCTAGGCTGCAACCCAGCAAGAAAAATAAAATTCACCTATAGTGAGGCGGTGATTGGTTGAAGCCATACTGGGCGACGCAAGTGCGACACAGTAAGGAGATCCTCATTATATAAAACCGGTTTGAGAACTAAAATTTCTAGATCTCCCTCTCTCGTCTCAAGGCAGACCGCCCAAGTGACTGGAAAATAGCGAGGGCACTGAGAGCTTTGCTTTCTGCGAAGTGAGGACGATATGTTCACACACTGTGGCGAAGACAGCAAAGAGGCAGATAATTATTCGTGCAGGAATTATTGCGGGCAAAGAAATTGTGCACTTCGCTCCAACCCTTAGTGAGTGTGTAATAGCCATTATTTCGGCTAGGGAAAAATTAACGTTCTGTGGAACGCAGGAAAGTTCAGACTGAGTGAATTCAGTCAAGGCCAAAGTAGGGAATTAGCGTTTCAGATCCAGCACATAGAAAACGCCGTTGCAGATGCCGCTTGGTAAAGTATCATCACACATTAGGCCACAGTAAATGTTGAGTCTAGAATTGCTCACTCCAACATCCATACTATTTGACCATTGATTATCAAAAGCTATGATACTAACCTACCCTCACATTGAGTACATGAGTTTTTTCATTGGTACAAAAAGTAAATTTATTCTCCACCCACTCGGTGCATTGACCAGATACGACATCGTAGATTTAAATGAGCTAATGAAGACTTTTATTCATTCTTTCATGTCAATAAAAATTTTTTCATATGTAGAGAGAACGATTTTAGTAATAGTCACTTCAGTAAGCCCAAGAGTTAAATATTTTGTTATTGAGTGTCAAAAGTAATTGAACATGATCGTTGTTTATCACTTGACCCCTGACAGCACAGTTGATAAATTATATGTAGAATAAAAAAGGGAATAGTTGTTTAGTCTGTCTAGAATAGATCCCAAACTTTCACGTTTATTCACTCATGCATTCTAGTTACGTGACAGCAGCATCTCTAATGATTTTTGTTACGATCTACACCTGATATTAGCTGCCTTACAGGGCCAGGTTCATATTTATTTAGAATGTCTGTTTGACACCCTGGGCTTGAGAAGTCAGTTCAGATGTGTTTTCCATTTGCGCGCCAAGTTTGCACACATTGGTACACACACTGAGCAGATGCAAAGGACGAAAGGTGAGAGTCTTTGTTGAAATACCGTTCCACCTCAGAGAATGTAAGTTCTATTCTACTAGCAGCGCTTCTGAAGTGACCTTTACGTGTGATACGTACACTGAGGCAGGCGTTTCTTGCTCCGGGCGCGATTTCGGCTGGTCCCAGCGGGAGCTACCGTGCAGGCCTCGGCGCGATGAAAGACGGTGCACCGTGGGGACCCTCCATCACGCGGCGGGCGGCTGTTGCTGCTGCGGCTCTAAATTGCGAGCTAACAAGCCTCCAAGCCTGTCCAGGACAGCAAAAAGACCGCCCCGCGCCGCAACTATCAGCGAAGCAGTTGTCGCCGGGCTGTTTTGCACCATTCGGGCGCTCCATTGCTGGAAAGTGCATCCTCCGCAAGTGGCTGGAATATAGAAGTGCTGTAAAGGACTTACCGATTCCGTCAACAGCGCTTCCTTCCAACTGATCGAAGTGCGCTCGTTACCTTGAATCGAGGAACCGAAATCACACAAATAGCCTACAAAATTGTATCTTCCGTTGTTCTCTGTCTGAAAAGATAGTATTAAGGGTAGTCGTGAGATAGAGCACGCCCGAGGGAATGAAATATGTAGGGACTACTGTTCACGGTAATCAAAATCCGCTGAAATCGCTTAGTAGAGGAAATGACATAGGCATGTTTTGTATTCTACCGTACGAAGTCGGCTGTGAGACAGATGACAAATTTCAGTGCTTGGGTTTGAAAAAATTACTGTGTGAGCGGAATCGTACAAAGTACGAGTATCGTTATCTACACTGTTTGTATAAGGAATGATTAAGAATAATATATAGAAGGACGGATAAGGAAAGCGAGGAAACGTTAGATGACGATCAGTTTGGCATTAGGAAAGGTAAATTATGACCTTGCGATTGATAATGGAAGCAAGACTAAAGAAAAATCAAGACACGTTCATAGGATTTGTCGACCTGGAAAAAGCGTTCGACAATGTAAAATGGTGGAAGATGATCGAAATTCTGAGAAAAATAGGGGTAAGCTATAGGGAGAGACGGGTAATATAGAATATGCACAAGAGCCAAGAGGGAATAATAAGAGTCGAAGACCAAGAACGAAGTGCTCGGATTAAAAAGGATGTAAGACAGGAATGATGCCTCCCCCCCCCCCCCCCTACTGTTCAGTCTGTAGATTGAAGAAGCAACGATGGAAATAAAATGAAAGTTCAGATTTGGAATTAAAATTCAAGGTGAATAGATGTGTTTGATACGATTCGCTGATGACATTGCTATCCTGAGTGGAAAGTAAGGAAGGACTACATGATTAAAAGAATGGAATAAACAATTTAATGAGTACAGAATTTGGACTGAGAGTAAACCGAAGAAGAAAGTAATGAGAGGTAGCAGAAATGAGAACAGCGAGAAACTTGACATCAGGATTGATGATCACGAAAAAGATGAAGTTAAGGAAGTCTGCTATCTTGGCAGCAAAATAACCAATGACGGATGGAGCAAGGAGAGCATGAGAAGCAGACTTGTAGTGGCAAAAAGGGCATTCCTGACCAAGAGAAATCTCCTAGTATCAAACATAGGCCTTAATTGAGGAAGAAATTTCTGAGAATGTACGTTTGGAGCACAGCAGTCTATGGTAGTGAAACATGGACTGCAGGAAAACCGTAACACCAGAGAATTGGAGCATTTGAGATGTGGTGCTGTAGACGAATGTTCGAAAATTAGGTGGACTGATGTGGTAAGGAATGTGGTGGTTCTCCGCAGACTCAGAGAGGAAAGGAATGTGTGGAAAACACTGACAAGGGGAAGAGACAGGATGATAGGACACCTGTTACGGCATCGGGGATTGACTTCCATGGTACTAGGTGGAGCTGTAGAGGGCAACAATTATAGAGGAAGACAGAGATTGGAATACATCCAGCAAATAATTGAGGACGTAGATTGCAAGTGTTACTCTGAGATGAAGAGGTTGGAACAGGAGAGGAATTCGTGGCGGGCTGCATCAAACCAGTCAGAACACTGATGGCTCAGAAGAAAAGGGAATGATTAAGCATCTGGTTTATCATTATAGTCTCAACGTCATTTGCAGGTATGAAATGGAGTAGTACATCGTGTAGGAACGACATGCGTCCGGTAGTGTATGTATGAATCTGTCAGCGAGTATATCGTGAACTATCGAGACTGCAGTTTATCGTTCCACCTTATTGTTGCCAACGTTCTTCCGGATTCCAAGATTTTCATGTGAATATAATGTGGATCTCTTCTAACAGCCATGATCTTAACGGACTAGCGAATTGTTTGGTCGGCCACGCCGGTTCGTAGAGTCACTTGGCGTACCTTGAGTCAGAAAACGGTGTCTTTTGTAGCAGCCAAGTATCCACACAGCCATTTTGACGGCGCATGGAGCTTCACAGACTTGAAGCACGGCGGCTCTTGCCGCGGTAGCAGAGAGAAGAGCCGAGAGTTAGGTCCCCAGTGACAACAGCTGGTTGCAGACGTATCACAACGTCGTCTTACCAAATGAGTCGTGTTTCTGCGTACAGCGTTACAATGAACGTGCCAGCGTGTAGAGGCTCGGAGGACATTTTCTTTCAAAATAACGCGACGCCGAATGTTCCCTGTTCTGTCGTGACCTACTTCGATACAGAGGGTGTTCGACTCTTCCCTGGGAAACACGTTCTCCAGATGTCTCACTAACTACAAACGTATGTCCAACAAGTGATCATGGGTTGCAGACAGACTGGCGCGTCACCGTCGCCAGTTGACTACGACTGTTGAACTCTCGCACTGAGTTGGAGCAACAAGGAATGATGTATCTGTATATGTCATCAAAGCTCACAAGGGGAGGCCGCCAATTGTGAAATGCAGATTCGATTCATACTGCGCATAATAAAAGCTCATGGCCAGAGGTGTAATGTGGAAAAGCATCAAGATGCACTTCTCAGCCGTTGTCGAAAAAATCGACAGTTAAAAGAAACCGTTGCGGTGAAATACTCTCCACGATGAATAACTTTCTACAGCGTCGTGGCGCAGCGGTAAGCGCTCGGGTTCGTGATCCGAAGGTCGCCGGATCGAATCTCGCGCCATGCAACTTTTTTTTTAGTAATTCAGATATATAATTCAGATATATAATTCAGATATATAATTCCCGGCAATCAGTTGCAACAATTATGCATATAATAAGTTGTTGAAAGTCGTTTGTCGTGGAAAAACTGGCGACTTCGAACATCATCATGTTTTCCGCAAACAAAGTTGTATTTCACAAATGTTATTAATTGTCTTCATAATGTTAACCACGTATAGTTAACGGAAGACGTAGAAACGATATTCCGAAACGAATACGTATAGCGTAAGTCAAACGTTCGAATTAGAATAGAGACCCCACGAACACAAATTTGCTGTGGCAGGTATGAAATATAAACTCCGTTACTCGCTCGTTACACTTGAAGGACAGATGTTTAATGGGTCGAAACGAGCCGCCGCATAACAACGTAGTTGCCTGCTAACTTCGAAAGAAGGTAGATGCGGTCCCTAGCGCAACTTATAACATCGTCGAAAATCAGTGCGGACGGGAGAGCTTTGGTACACCCTGTTAAAAAAACGGAAAAATGGAGGCGGTGCAATTGGAGAGCGATCCGCCTTCACCAACATGCATAAGCAATTCATTAATAGTTTATATATATATATATATATATATATATATATATATATATATATATATATATATTTGAATTACAAAAAACTAATAATAAAAAAATTGCATGGCGCGAGATTCGATCCGGCGACCTTCGGATCACGAACCCGAGCGCTTACCGCTGCGCCACGACGCTGTAGAAAATTTTTAATCGTCGAGAGTATTTCACCGCAACGGTTTCTTTTAACCATCGATTTTCTCGACAACGGCTGAGAAGTGCATCTTGGTGCTTTGCCACATTACACCTCTGGTCATGAGCTTTTAATATGCGCAGTATGAATCGAATCTGAATTTCACAATTGGCGGCCTCCCCTTGTCAGTTCGACTCGACGACTAGTCATGTTACAGCCAGTGTTTCCATCAGAGGAAGCAGCTCCCTGTACTTCCCCAAAAAAACTACTACATATTTAATCATATATCTTCGTTTATTTCCTACTACACTCTACGCGCACAGTTTTAAGTTTAACCAGCGGTATTTTTCCTGCCTCGTGCCCGCTAATGCCACAGTTACCTGCCGTGGGGGTTAGTGCATGTAAGGGCAGTGTACGTTTCAAAAAAATGGTTCAAATGGCTCTGAGCACTATGGGACTCAACATCTTAGGTCATAAGTCCCCTAGAACTTAGAACTACTTAAACCTAACTAACCTAAGGACATCACACACACCCATACCCGAGGCAGGATTCGAACCTGCGACCGTAGCAGTCCCGCGGTTCCGGACTGCAGCGCCAGAACCGCTAGACCACCGCGGCCGGCGTGTACGTTTCCTCGCCTTGCCGATGCTATCCGGTGAGGCGTGTAGTTTTGACAGCTTCCTTAATTATAGGTTTATTGGCGATTATTCTACTCTGGTGGTAGTGATTCCTTTCTCATTCGGTCGCTCTAAGCACAGTATTCAGCAGTCAGAGTCCAGACCGCCGGGTCCGGCATTGGCGTATTTTTACATCTTTGCATTTAGTTTATTGGACGTCAGGTAGCCCCAGAAAGATTATAATTAGTCATTCGTTAGACTGGCACTAATCTGAGTTACCATCTTGTGAAGTGAATGCAACTCTTGGCTGCCCATGTATCGCTCATGAAAGTGTTTTTGCCGGACCTACTCAGAGGATTCCTGGTGCACCGTCTGTGCCGTTCTTGGCGTTACAGCAGGTTTAAATGGTTGTGCTACCAAGTTTGCCATCATTTTGTCTCACCAGTTTGGTGATCAGTTGCCTGTCTTTTTAAATTAACCTTTGCTATTGCATTGCTGTTATACAGTATGTTTGTTCAAATTTTTATAATTGGCGTTCTTGGCGTTTAAGGCCTTCAACCGTGATCACTGTGGCTTGTTTGTTTTAAACATTATTTGTATCTGTATTTTATGGTGATTTGCTCAATTGTAACGGACTGAAAGCACCATTATTTACACAGTTTTTTATTCCTTCATTAATAACGTGTGGCACTTTTTTAAATTTATTGTTCAGTCTGGAATTACTTTTTTAAAAATAAATGTGTGTAACTGTAGAAGGCAACCAATGGTAACTGATTACGGCCCCGTCCACTATCGTAACCGAATCCTTCCTGCCCTTGACTACCTGGTCTCAAGTTTGGCAAATGCTAGCGAATTGTATTCGAAACTTCGACCATAAGTATAATAGACTGGCCCTGACGTCATTTTCGTGGCTCCAACATCTCTGGGCTGAAGTCACGTCAATGTTGGCAAAACATGGTTGTTTCGTGTTGCGCTTATGGCTGTACTCAGCGCTTTGTCGGTGGGAAATGGCATTACATTTCACGTGTAAGTGTTTCTATGATAGTGCAGATGCGTTTATTGAAATCTGCTGAAGTGACTCGTATATGTTTTTACACTTGAAATAGAGTATCAAGTAAATTACAGTGTTGAAAGTGATGCCTGTAAAGTCAGACTCATATTACATTTTGGAAAGTATCTATGATAATTCGGTTACAGAAGTAAGTATAACTGTTTCTCGTTGCTACTCATAGGTTCCCTAAGGATGAAAAAAACCGAAAGCAGCTTTTGATACAGGCCCTGAAACGGAAAAACTTCAAAGTCTCACCTTTCATCTAAAATATAGATTTTTAAACTGATAGTTTAAACTTTTGTTAAAATAGTGGGAACTGAACCTTTGAAGTGCACCTAAAATTGATACTCTAAAATGGACCTGCTCCTAAAGTCGACAATTTTGGCACCTATAGTTGACATAATTCCCATATCCCATTTTCTTTTATAAGTGACTAAGAGCTCAAAACGCGGCGAATCCAATGTTTAAAGTTTTGACACGAGCCCACTCTTACTGTTTAAAAGAATTTTAACGACCTTTTACTTTAATTGATAGTTTATAATAATATCGTCCCACTGCCCACCAGAGTGGCGTTCGATGTATTTGTTAGATTTTATAAATGGTACTGCGAACAAATCCAGGTCAAATGTAGTTCTGGCATAATTTTTCGCAAATAAAAAATTAGTTTCTGTTGGAAGCGTTTGGCAGTCAATTGAGAAATTTGGAGAAAATTCGTATACAAACATAGGATGGCAGTCCGCTTTGCCAACAGTCCCGTGGTTTATGTTGAAGCCACACCAGCTCTATAGCTTCTGCACAGCAAGGCCAGTCTACTAGTATCTATGGTCGAAGATTCGAAACGACGTAGAACGTACGACGAGAAGATTTTACTGGCGAGTGTTGGCGCGACGTATTCTGAGGTCGCTTAGGCTACTGCAGCGTGCTGCGGGTCTGTGCGACCTGCTGTTAGCTCCGCCGACGCGGCCGTCAACAGGTGGCCATCAGTCAGCGGCGGCGGCGGCGGCGGCGGCGGCGGCGGCGGCGGCGGCGGCGGCGGCGCCCGCGAGTCTGCATTCTTCCCCGCGACGGCAGTCCGGCCCGAGCAACGGCCGGACACGTTTTCCTTTTACTCTTCTTCGCTTCTCCCCTGGCCGCTTGTTACCTCTTTTAAAAACAAATTACTCGTCCGCGGCTAAGTGAAATCCGCGCACGCCGGTTGCGGCATTCCCCCGTGGCGCGCGCGCCTGCATTCTGCTGCCAATAATTCGCCCGTCCCAAGGGCGCCGTATTTTGGCCCCAGCTCGGCGTCAGTCGGCCTGCCGAGCGCTTTTATTCGTGCCGTCCGCAGAGGGTCAGGGACTCGTGGTCGGCGGGTATCGGGCCGGTGGCGGGACAGGGAATAATTCTGTCATTAAAATCGCGACAACCGCCGTCGCAGTCGCAGTCGCCGGCTCCGAAACGGGAGTGCGGCGCAGGCGCGCGCCGGGCCGGGCCGGGCCGTGCACTCTAATGAGGACTGCGGGCCGGCCGTAATTAGGACCGGTCCGGAGCTGCGCCATTCGCTCACAACCAGCGCGGCCACGACTGTCGCGAACGGCCGAGTCAGGCAGTCTGCGAAAAATGTCAGCGTCCGTACGCGTTTTAGTTTGTGTTAGTTCCACACGCAACCACGTCGGACACGTGTTTGACACCTCCTTAGAAAAGATCGCTGATTGGTTCAAATGGCTCTGAGCACTATGGGACTCAACTGCTGTGGTCATAAGTCCCCTAGAACTTAGAACTACTTAAACCTAACTAACCTAAGGACAGCACACAACACCCAGCCATCACGAGGCAGAGAAAATCCCTGACCCCGCCGGGAATCTAACCCGGGAACCCGGGCGTGGGAAGCGAGAACGCTACCGCACGACCACGAGATGCAGGCAAAAGATCGCTGACGCTGTCGTCACACGGGAAGAGGTAAATGGATTTCGTGAATAAATCAGTCCAAGCGCACAATAAGAATCCTACGATACTCTTCTTGCAGCGGTCTACCGTAGGTCTCTAGAAGAGCGTAGCGTTCCAAAGGATTGGTAAAGGGCACAGGTCATCCCCGTTTTCAAGAAGGGACGTCGAACAGATGCGCAGAACTATAGACCAAAATCTCTAACGTCAATCAGTTGTAGAATTTTGGAACACGTATTAGGTTAGAGTATAATGTCTTTTCTGGAGACTACAAATCTACTCTGTAGGAACAAGCATGGGTTTCGAAAAAGACGACAATGTGAAACCCAGTTCGCGCTATTCCTCCACGAGACTCGGAGGGCGATAGACACGGGTCCCCAGGTAGACGCCGTGTTTCTTGACTTCCGCAAGGCGTTTGGTAACGTCCCCCTTCCCTTCTATCGATAATGTTAGAAATATATGACCATGTACGCATGTGCCTAAACAATTGGAATCAAATTTTGAAAACGCTATCCTTCCGAAGATTCAATATAAAGTCGATAAATGAGGGGGAGGTTAATAACAAGATGCCTGCTCGGACAACTTATTCCGCCTACTTAATTACTGTAAAATTTAGTATGGTTTTTCGAAAGCTTTGTGCTATCACTCACGTACTGTGCTGACGAGAAGGGGTACCACGTGGATCGGAACAGAATAATAAAAGTTACTAAAATAATTATAATTAAAAGAAATACGGTCGCCAGCCAAATTGGCCAAAATTTCTGTTCGGTAGATGAATTAATGAGCCGAACAGTCAATGTCAAGAATTACTCGAACACGTGCGGCAACAGATGGCTGCAAGCACGTTAGCAAAAACAATTGAAACATTTACGTAATAAAGCGAGAAATGAAATAGTTTGCACTCGAAATATCATTAACTAATAGAGCTAAAATTTTGAAAATATACAAGATAACACTTAGATTAATGGTTACTTACTGTTCTAAGTGACAATGGCGCTACCTCACAATAACGTCTACTATTTTCGTATGAATTTTGGAAAGTGCCAAAAAAATAATTAAAAAACCTCTATCGACTACTGACCAGGGAAGTAGAAACTGATAATTACTGTATCAAAAGGTAATTATTATACTCTAGCACGACTGCAAGTCAAAATGTGAACCAGAACTTTACTAACAAATAACTATAGTCACTGATATTTGCACTCACTCATTAATTCTAGTTAGTTCTTTTGTTCATAGTGCCAGCAATCATTTTAATTTGATTAGTTGATTTACTATTTGCACTAATTAGATCGCCTAAGATTAAAATTCAAATTTAAAGTTAGTGAGACTGAAATTATTGAATGCTTTAAGTTCAAATCTTTAATCTAAATGAATCATTTAGTTAATAAGCAAAACTAACTGGCACTGCAATTTTCATTTTTCATAAACGGTACACGGATTATTGTAACAATAGGACAGGACAGGAACCTACTTGGTGAATGATTTTAGGAGAATCACGGGTAAACAGTTTTGATTAAACTATGGTAATTATTCACTCGCGAAACACCACAAAGCTGAGTAACGCCGTTACAAAACTAGTTGACTGTAAGCTGTGACGCAGCAATCTTACTTCAGTCCATTCTCGCCGTGACGATGTTGCTGACGACAATACTGCTGCTGGCTCCTTTCCATGATAATTAGCGAGCGCGGGAGTTATTGGCAATGATACTGGCGTGGCGGGTTCTTGATGTTGCTGCAGCCAATATTTGCACCGCCCACGCTCATCACTTGCCACGTGCCGCTAAACAATCACTCCTCCAGTACAGTGCACACCATCCATGCGTCCGCACTTCACCAAGTCTCACACCAGAGTTCTCTCTCTGTGTAGCGCGCGCTCTGACGTAACATCCTCCCGCGTCCAGAGACGCCGCTACTCCAACGATACTTATTCGTTGACAAAAACCTAACGTTCCCCTAACATTCCCTCAGCGATTACTCAGCGATATTTACATAATATACATAACTGATTATACAGCAAAATAAACAAATTAACTCTTACATAGTGTACATATAAATTTACATAAAGGTAAAAGCAAGTACAATAATAAATGGTCAAAGAGCACATCGGCATGAAAGTGTTACAGTTTGATACAGTTCCCCACAGTTGTTTAATGAACAAGGTAAGAGCTTATGGACTATCAGACCAGTTGTGTGATTAGATTGAAGAGTTCCTAGATAACATAACGCAGCAAGTCATTCTCAATGGAGAGAAGTCTTCCGAGGTAAGAGTGACTTCAGGTGTGCCGCAGGGGAGTGTCGTAGGAGTGTTGCTATTCACAGTATATATATAAATGACCTTGTGAATAACATCGGAAGTTCACTGAGGCTTTTTGCGGATGATGCTCTAGTATATCGAGAGGTTGGAACAATGGAAAATTGTACTGATATGCAGGAGGATCTGCAATCAATTGACGCATGTTGCAGGGAATGGCAATTGAATCTCAATGTAGGAAAGTGTAATGTGCTGCGAATACACAGAAAGAAAGATCCTTTATCATTAAGCTACAATATAGCAGGTCAGCAACTGGAAGCAGTTAATTCCATAAATTATCTTGGAGTAGGCATTAGGAGTGATTTAAAATGGAATGACCTTATAAAATTAAGCGTCGGTAAAGCAGATGCCAGACTGAGATTCATTGGAAGAATCCTAAGGAAATGCAGTCTGAAAACAAAAGAAGTAGGTTATAGTACACTTGTTCGCCCACGCTTGAATACTACTCACCGGTGTGCGGTCCGTACCACAAGGGTTGATAGAAGAGATAGAGAAGATCCAACGGAGAGCAGCGCGCTTCATTGCAGGATCATTTAATAATCGCGAAAGCGTTACGGAGATGTGGAAGACTCTACAAGAGAGACGCTCCGTAGCTCGGTACGGGATTTTGTTGAAGTTTCAAGAACATACCTTCACCGAGGAGTCACGCAGTAAATTGCTCCCTCCTACGTACATCTCGCGAAGAGACCGTGAGGATAAAATCAGAGAGATTAGAGGACACACAGATGCATACCGACAATGTCTCTTTCCACGTAGAATACGAGACTGGAATAGAATGGAGAACCTGTAGAGGTGCTCAAGGTACCCTCCGCCATACACCCGTCAGGTGTCTTGCGGAGTATGGATGTAGATATAGATGCAGATGCTCATAAAGACCATTTATGTCATACTTAAGTATTCACATTCTACATATTTTATTAAAATTCTATAAATCTGTTTTATTAATTTTATAAAGACGTGCCAGCGATTGTTGTTGCGAAAGATGTAAACTCCTTGGTTTATATGTGGTACCTCTTTTTCTTCGTTGTGTGTAACTCTCATTTCATAAGACGTTCTGCAAACGTAACGTTATTTTAACGGAACGCGCAAGACGGACAACCGCAGGAAATGGTGTCGACTTTCGTTAGCTTTCGATACGGGTGTCACACCAGACGAGAGACTTAAAAAACAAAAAAAAAAAAAAACAAAAAAAACACGCAGTTCTCTGTACCGTTTTTTATACTTAGTGTTTTAGTCAAAAGTCCCATAATGATTCATTGACAGTTAATTTTTTCGTGTAAGAGTGCTCTCAGGAGCGAGATGCTTTCAGGAAACACATTTGTATTACAGGTTGCGGCATGCCGTTTCAAGGAACGGCGCATTGAAAATTTATTACAAACCTGTTACCTATATCATTAAATGTAAGTTAATGCATCAACGCTGTTAGCCTATATGACCTACAATAATAACTAAGGCAGGACACCACAACAACATGACGAAGTTGTAGCGTGATGGTTAATGGCGTGGTTCATAGAGTCGAAAGTTGTAGATTCACGTCCCGATACGAGCAAATACTTTTTATTTCATCTTAGCCCATTCTGGGACTTTTTTTGTGAATGTGGTAGAAGTATGTTGTGCAGTATGCGATTGTATTTACATTCGCGTGTGATTAGGGAACGAACTTGATTTAGTTGACTTCTTCCTGTCGTTCCCTCTGGAACATAGAGCCGTGACGAAATTCCTCCATCTGGTACGCTTTCTAGCAAGGCTCTTCACTCGAGGTTTTCCCATCCTCTGCAGCTTCTCTCTAGATCGTCCTTTTCCTGGTCTGTTTGCGACGACCACGTTTTCTAATTCCTTGAGGGTTCCAATCCAACGCCATCCTTTCAACAGTTCCATCTGGTTTCCTCAGTGTATGCCCAATCCAGTTCCATTTTCTTTCCTTGACATGTATATTGACTGGTTGCTGATTTGTCTCTCTCCTAAGATCTTCATTTGTCATTACATCTGGCAGCCTCACATTTAAAATACGCTGGAGACAGCGGTTGATATAAACTTGGAGCTGATTTTTGATGTGGTTAGTCATCTTCCAAGTTTCTCAACCATACAACAGAACAGCCTTCACATTGCTATTGAATAGCCGGAGTTTGGTCTTCTTTGAGATGTTCCTATTACTCCAAACAGGGTACAGTTGTACAAACGCACCATTTGCTTTGCGGATGTGACTACGGACGTTCTTCTCAGCGCCTCCTGTACTCGTGACTATGCTTCGTCATAGAGGAGAGATTGAACCTGTTCTACGTTCTCTCCACTAATGGCCAGCCTATTCGTGACGGTCGATTTTGTCCGCATTTCTTTGGTTTTGCGATCATTTGTCTTGAGGCCTAAAACTTCTGCCTCTTTCTGTAACTGGCCAGTTTCTCTTAGATGTCTAGATATGGTTGTTCCATTAAGCAGATGACGTCTGTGAAATCTAGATCTTCCAGCCTATCCCGCATTCTCCATTGCACACCTCCTTCCGTCCCCCCATCACTCTCTTCATCGCATAGTCCAGCACCAAAAGAAATAGTGTTGGCGAAAGAATACACCCTCGTCATACTCCCGAATTAACTGGCAAAGGCTCTGTTAGTTCTCCATTATGTAGTACTTTGCATTCATAGTCTTCATACATTTCCTTGATGATGTTAATAATCTTCATTGGAATGCCCTATTTTGCAATTGTATACCACATGACTCTATGACTGATAGAGTCGAAAGCCTTTTAAAAGACAATGAAGGTAAGGTAGAGGGTGTGTTGCCACTCAGCACTTTGTTTCAGAATAGTTTTGACAGTACTGATAAGGTCCACACAGCTTCGATGTTTTCTAAAACCCGCCTGCCCTCTCCTCAGTTATGCTTCCACATAGTCCTTAATGCGGTTTAAAATGGATCTTCGAGAGTACTCGGCACTGACAGTAGGGTAATGCCCCGACAGTTATTGCCGTTAGTAAAATCTCCTTTTTTGCGTATATTCACGATAATAACACGTTTCCAATCTGTTGGCAGTTTCTCCTCTCTCCATACCTTCTCTCAGAGGATGTACAATAACTCGACAGCGGTGTCCAAGTCTGTTTTCCGCACCTCAGATTATATATTATCAGGTCCTGGTGCCCTCCGATTCTTGATCTGCTTCAGCGCTATCCGAATTTCTGCTATCGTGGGTGCATTTACACCAGTTCTGGGACTAGGATCATTGTATTCCATTTGTTCTTGTTCTTCTACCTCACTGCCAAGGTCTCTATATAGAGCTTCGTTAAAGTGTTCCTTCCACCTACGCAATTGTTCTTCATGTGTAGTTAGTATCTCCCTTTTCTTATTCCTTTTCTTTGAGGGCACCTTAGTGACATATAATTCTTTCGCATCCCCCCTCCGCGCTGCCTGTTCTGCTCTATCAGACTGTTCATCTATCCATCTTTTGTGATATTTTCTGACACTCCTATTCACTTCTGTATCTGCTGCTTTATAATCACCTTGTGCCTGTGTTTTTTGCTGCCTGGTCCTGCTCTGATTTACTCTTCCCTTGCCCTCCTTTCTATGGGTGATCATCCACCAAGTATGTTAGGACAGTCAGTCTTTTCGCAGACTTGTCTCTCACTCACTTGCTCAAAAGTATTCTTAAGTTCTGTTCACATTTCCTCCATCACCTTATCCTCTGTCCTTTCCTGTTCCAGCGCCTGGAATCTGTTCCAGAGATCCAGCTGGAGCCCCTCAGCTATCTGTGGATCTTTCAGTTTACCTCGGTAGAATTTTCTATTCCTTGGCTCGAATTTCTTTCTGGAAGACACAATCTTCAATCGGAAACTGGCAATAACAAGATGGTGCTCGCTACTTGCGTCAGCTCCTCTTCTGTTCCGCACATATTCCAGGTTCCTCCTGAACTTCCTGTATACTGTGATGTGGTCAATTTGATTTTCTGCAATATGATCTGGAGATTCCCATGTTATCTTATGACATCTCCGATGAGGAAACAAGGTCCCTTCAATTACAAGGTCGTGGCTTGCGCAGAAGTCACTTAATCTTTCCCCATTATCATTCATTTCACCCAAGCCATACACCTCCCTTATCTGTTCCAACCCATCATCGTTATCTCCCACCTTGGCGTTTATGTCCCCCATAACAATGAGAATATCTTTCTTGCTCACTTTCCTTAGGGTCTCTCGTAGCAGGTAACTGAACTACTCCTTTTCCTCAATCTCTGATGTCTCTGTGGGGGCATAGCATTGGATGAGCGTCACGTTTCGGACCTTCGTCTTAAATCTAGCACTCGTGTTCCTACTGGACACAGGTCCCCATTGTAGAAGTCATCTCAAATGATCCTCTCTCCTAACCTGGTGTGTGTCGTATTGAGTGCGATACAAGTCAGTTGTGTAAGAGCTGATACATTGGCTAGACAGGTAGAAATTTGGATACGAGATTTGAGGAGCACGAAGTACGTCACCTCTGACTGACAACCAGCATCAACTGCAGCAGGATAGTGACACCTCAAGTACCTTACACACTGTAGAGAAAGGTCGGATTCTCAATGTCCTGGAAGAAACTGAAATCTTAAGAAGTCTTCATTCCCATACTCTCGATACAATAAATGAACGCACTTACCTATGTCACAAAAACATTTTATTTAACTATGATATTATTCGGGCAGGTCACAGAAAAACCACCCCATAGGCTGCGAGCAGTTAGCTCACTGGGGAATTTAGGAGGTACGTTAAACACCTAACGTTTTTAGAATGAGATTTTCACTCTGCAGCGGAGTGTGCGCTGATATGAAACCTAACGTTTTTGTACTTCCTTCTTTCGTTGATCGACTGAGGTATTTTGTTAGCCATGATTTCTTCGCGGCTACCTTCCTTGTATCTATGATGTGCTTTCCAACTCCTGTGATTGCCCTTTTTAGAAATGTACACTCCTCTTCATTTCAACTGCCTACTGAGCTGTTCATTATTGCAGTTTCCGTAGCTTCAGCGAACTTGAAGCGTATGTCTTCAATCCTTATTTGCTGCCTTGGAGAACAATAGCCCAACTACATCCCAGTGTTCCTCTTCACATCCTGAGTATGAAAACGCAATTCCATCCAACTTCTGCATTTCATCGAACTCTGGCCACCTCACTTCTCAATCCCAGGATATCAAGCTTATAGTTATTCATTTCTCTGATCATTTGTTTCAGCTTGCAACTAGCCGGCCGCGGTGGCCGAGCGGTTCTAGGCACTTCAGACCGGAACCACGCTGCTGCTGCGGTCGCAGGTTCGAATTCTGCCTCGGGCATGGATGTGTGTGATGTCCTTAGGTTAGTTAGGTTTAAGTAGTTCTAAGTTCTAGGGGACTGATGACCTCAGATGTTAAGTCCGATGGTGTTCAGAGCCATTTTCAGCTTGCAACTCTCCCTCAAGGTTCGTATATTCCAAAAGTCAATTTTTGTTTTCCTATTCATGCCAAAGGTTGTCACCAGTTCATCCATCCGGTTTGGTATTCTCGTCTCGGTTTCAGTAATCAGGTTGTTTAACAAGGGCCGGTGATTGGCTCAAAATGGTTCAAATGGCTCTGAGCACTATGGGACTCAACATCTGAGGTCATCAGTTCCCTAGAACTTAGTACTACTTAAACCTAACTAGCCTAAGGAGATCACAAACATCCATGCCCGAGGCAGGATTCGAACCTGCGACCGTAGCGGTCGCGTGGTTCCAGACTGTAGCGCCTAGAACCACTCGGCCACATTGGCCGGCTGGGTGAATGGCCCAACGCTTCTTATTGCCCAGGAACTGACGATTTACCAGATGTTCGGCAAATGGGCTTGGCATTTCCTCCGCACCCCTATACGTGGTTGAACCGCCAGCATCGGTTAAGTGAGGTAAATTGAAAGGAGAAGAAAATGGACGGGCTAGGGATAGGAAAAGGATAGGCGACAGATTTTCGATAGGTTGTTGTGGGACACACTTGGTCTGACTCCTTCCCTTCGACCTGTCCGGCATGGGTGACCCTGGTGGTGGCTACGCTACCGCCGACATAGCGCTCCGGATGGAGAGCACGCAAACCTCCTCGCCCTCACGGACAGTGCTACGTTGAGGCGGTGTCCCCTGAGAAGGAGGGAGCGAAAGATGAAAGAAATATTTGGTGATTTCCGAGTGTGTGCCTAGGTAGGATTCTAAGAGGACAGCTAAAATTGCTACGAGCGAAGCGAGGAGGAATAATGTGCTTCCTTGTCACAAAGCCGGTAGCAGTTCCTGCGGTTGTAGGTATTGCTGTTGACGCCAAAGTGATGTCACGTATGCAGAAATTCTTGTAAAATGAATTTTACCCTTCGCTGTGCACTGTCTTCGCAGGAGTTTAGTTGTAAATGGATAGACGTGATGGGAAGGTCTTGTAAATAGAGCTGGGGTACTTTTGTCGGACAGGAGAAAGCCATGTCTGTTGTTACTAGCTCAGAGTGAGAAATAATACTGAATATACGCTGAAGCACCAAACAAACTGGTATAAGCATTCGTGTTCAATAACAGAGATATGTAAACAGGCAGAATACGGCTTTGCGGTTGGAAGGCAAGAGTCTGGTGCATTTGCTAGATCGGTTACTGCTGCTACAACGGCACTTTATCAAGATTTAAGTGAGCCTGAACGTGGTTTTATAGTCGGTGCACGGCCGATGGGACACAGCATCTCCGAGGTAGCGATGAGGTGGGGATTTTACAGTACAACCACTTCATGAGTGTATCATGAATATCAGGAATCCGGCAAAACATCAAACCTCCGACATCGCTGCGGTCGGAAAAAGATTCTGCAAGAATGGGACCAACGACGACTGAAGAGAATCGTTAAGCGTGACAGAAGTTCAACCCTTCCGCAAATTGCAGCAGATTTCATTGCTGGGCCATCAACAAGTGTCAGCGCGCGAACCGTTCAACGGAACACCATAGATATATACCTTCGGAGCCAAAGCTCCACTCGTTTACTCTTGATGACTGCGTGACACAAAACGTAACGCCTCGCCTGGGCCCGCCAATACCGACAATGGACTGTCGATGACTGGAAACATGTTGCCTGGTCGGACGAGTATCGTCCGAAATTTTATCGAGCTGATCGACTTGTACGGGTATGGAGACAACCTCATGAATCCGTAACCCCTGCATATCAACAGGGGATTGTTCAATCTGGTGGAGGCTCTGTAATGGTGTGGAGCGTGTGTAGTTTGAGTAATATGGGACACCTGATACGTCCAGATTCGACTCTGGCCGGTGACACGTACGTAGTCACCCTGTCTGATCCTCTGTATCCATTCATGTACATTGTGCATTCCGAATGACTTGGGCAATTCCAGCAGGACAATGAGACACCCTACACGTCCAGAATTGCCACAGAGGGCTCCAGGAATACTCTTCTGAGTTTGAACACTTCCACTGGCCACAAAACTACCCAGATAGAACATTATTGAGCAAACCTGCGACGCCAGGAAACGTACCGTTCATAATAATCTTCACCCCGTCGTACTCTAACTAATTCATGGACAGCCCCGCAGGATTCTTAGTGTCCATTCCTCCAGCACTAAGTCATACATTAGTGGAGTCTATGCTACGTCGTGTTGCAGCACTTCTGCGTGCTCGCGGGAGCCCTGCACAATTTTAAGCAGGTGTACCTATTTCTTTGGCTCTTCACTGTAATTTTTATACGTAAGTTGAGGGTGGAGGGGGAGGGGAGGAGGAAAGGAAAACGAAGGGATTACTGATGTCAGCTGCATCGTTATATTACACGGACGAGTAAAAATGTGTACTGGATCAGGATTCGAATTCGGGATCTCTTGCTTACTAAGCAAGTGCGTGAACCATTGCGCCCTTTCCGACAGAGGGTTATCGCAACTGCGCGGACTATCTCTGCACGTCTCATGGCCGACCCACATGTAATTATTTCAAAGTTCAGAAACAGCATTTCATTCATTAAACTTCGGAAACCAACTGAATATCACAATCCTTTCATCCTTCAGTATATCTTTGTATGAGAATTGTATCCGTGACCAACATGATGCCCTACAAACGACAACGAGAATGTCTACTAGATCATCTACTAAACAATAGTTTTACACTTGGATATGCGATTCGACGCAAATTACATCAAAATAATGGTTAACGTCTGTTTGGCAGACAAATCACTCGTTAGTCCCCACTGAAGAGGCGTATTACAGTGTGGACCTGGACGCTAAAACCAACCATATGAAGGACAGCTCACGCCGTCATACGGGAAGTTGCTGGCTGACCTTATTTACGCCTCCAGCGCTCTCGAGTTGTTTGTATGTGGCTCTTAAATCTTAGTCTGTTTACTAAAATCAGCAAGTGTGAATTCCTACGCTAGTTCTACTGAAACGTACGTTTCCTCCGTTGTCCAAGTCATGTCGTTCTGTCTGTAGTACACATAAAAAAATTTCAGTATCTATGAAGATGTTATGAGGCAAAAACGAAAGTCCCGTGTCCAGTTACTAAAGGCACAATATTACAAAAATACCATTAGAAATAGTATAATACAAATTAAGAACATTCTTCCATAACAGGTAAAAATTACGTAATCATCATCACTTTTTAGTAAAACAGGGTCACTCCCCCTTGAGCAGTATTTCTCTTCAAGAGCAAAATTTTTAAAACAAGTGAAACACGGAACTTGAGACAAGAAAGTACCAAATCTCATATTCTTTCGGATAAATCCAAAATATTATTTGATGACTGCAGTATTACTTTTACGTTTTCTGTACTTCTTGTAATAGAGAGTGAGAGAGGGGAGGGGAGGAGAAGAGATTTTTGTGTTTGTGTGTGTGTGTGTGTGTGTGTGAGAGAGAGAGAGAGAGAGACGAAGATAGCGTCCTCGCCTCTTATTGGTTAAACGTTTCGTTGCTAGTTGCCTAAATACCTCAGAATTTGTTTCGTGTTTCACGCGCGGCAGTGCTTACGCAACATGAAATAACTGCAACTCGTGTGACAAAACTCATAGAGCTGCACGTCCACATCGCCTTCAAAAGTGCTGTAGACCAGAACTGGTACCATGCGGTCGTATGATGGTCCACCGGTAACGCACGTCATGTCGTGTGTGTGCCAGTCGGTTTTGTGGACTAAGCGCCGTATGTTGGGTCGTGGAGAAGCGACGGAATGTAAGAGAGGTACCGCTTTTGGACGTGCGCATAACCATGATTTGAATAAAACTGCCCAATTTTGTCTTTGCTTCAACGCGGTCTACCAAACACGTCTCCAAGCTATGGTGTTCTATTCGCAACCACGTAACACGGCGTACGAACGGTATTCTTAAAAATACCCTAACCGGTGGGGATAAGAGACTAGTGCACACTACATTTCATCCCACGTATCGATTAAGCTTCGTTAGCTTAACGTTTGCTTCTTTGCTACACGATCAGTAGCAGATGCCACGACAAGAGTTTGGATTCCCCGACTCGCTCGTCGGAGCACTGAGTGGGGCGTGAAGTTAAAAAAAAAAAAAAAATCTGTTAGCCATAAATAGCCATTATTTAGTGGTGCGTGTACGGTTTGCTGAACAATAATGCAAAAGATACTTTCGGTACACTATATGGGGTGGTCAAAAAGCCTCTGTAAAACTTGTAACGGTGTTGCAGGGGAGGCTGTGCTGAGAAATATCTGTTGATAAAAAAATTCAGTGAATTGCGCTGTTTCCGAGTTTTAGCGTTGAAATTAGCCTATCAAATAATCGCGAGGGGAAATTCAAGCATCCTGCCAGTGACAGTGTCGCCAGACTTGTTTTTCATTTGGTTTCCTCGTTGCCAACAATCATAGCTTTTGCTCACCTTCAATTAATCACTTTAATTACTAATGATTATCTGAACAGATGTTAACTCACAGATCCACATATGTCTGTGCAATACCGATGTTACCGCCTGACGTGCATGAATTTGCGCGTGCAGTAACGTGACTGGCTAACTTCAATGCTATATTGCTAAATAAATCGGAACGCCGCAACATATCGAATTTTTTCTTGACACTTATTTCTTTGCACAGCCTCCCTTAAACATCCTTACAAGCTTCCCATATTGTTTCTAATCACCATGTATAAACTAATTCGTGCATGTGTTATAAACTTATATTTATAAACATCTGCCGCGCCGCACTGCGCTGATTTGATCAGAAAGTTAACGATATTTCTCACGGGAAAGTGATCGCTACACCTGCGTCAATTGAGTGGGAAAGCTGGTTCATATTTATGTATGTGAATAGCTTGTGAACAGTATAGCTCTGAGAAAGAAAAAAAAATTCAGAATTGAGTGGCCATTACCAGAAATGTGTTAGTTTAATTGGTATAACAGCACTTATTCTCTTCGTGTCGAGCTTCTGTACTGTGTTGAAACACGCATATCTACAAACGACAGTGCCACGGAGGAACCGTGAAGTGATCTCAAATGATCCTCTCACCTAACCTGGTGTGTATCGTATTGAGTGCGATACAAGTCAGTTGTGTAAGAGCTGATACATTGGCTAGACAGGTAGAAATTTTGATACGAGATTTGAAGAGCACGAAGTATGTCACCTCTGACTGACAACCAGCATCAACTGCAGCAGGATAGCGACACCTCAACTATCTTACACACTGTAGAGAAAGGTCGGATTCTCAATGTCCTGGAAGAAACTGAAATCTTAAGAAGTCTTCATTCCCATTCTCTCGATACAATAAATGAACGCACTTACCTATGTCACAAATACATTTTATTTAATTATGATATTATTCGGGCAGGTCACAGAAAAACCACACCATAGGCTGCGAGCAGTTAGCTCACTGGGGCATTCAGGAGGTATGTTAAACACCTAACGTTTTTGTACTTCCTTCTTTCTTTGATCGACTGAGGTATTTTGTTAGCCATGATTTCTTCGCGGCTACCTTCCTTGTATCTATGATGTGCTTTCCAACTCCTGTGATTGCCCTTTTTAGAAATGTACACTCCTCTTCATTTCAACTGCCTACTGAGCTGTTCATTATTGCAGTTTCCGTAGCTTCAGCGAACATGAAGCGTATGTCTTCATTCCTTAGTACTTCCCTATCCCACTTCTATGCGCATTGATTCTTACTGACTGGTCTCTTTAAACTTCAGCCTATATCTCCAGTCTGTACCTGCTCCTGGGTAGCCCTTACAATCCGATATCTGACTGCGGAATCTCTGCCTTACTGTGGTGTAATCTAACTGAAATATTCATATATCTCACTCCCTTTCGATGTATACCTCCTCGTCCTGTTGTTCTTGATCACAGTATTCACTGTTACTAGCTGAAATTTATTCAAGAACTTAGTAACTCTTTCTCCTCTCTCATTCCTAGTACGAAGCCCATATCCTCTCTTAAGCCTTTCTCCTACTTCTTCCCCCGCAACAGCATTCCAGTACTATTACATTTTCATCTCCCATTTTCGGCTTGCGAAGTCGACATGTATACCTGAACTACCGGTGTCGCTTTTGGTTTACTGGCGATTCTGATGAGAAAAATCCTTTCACTGAAGTGTTCACAGTATCTCACTGACTGTCATATCTTCCTACACGCAATTAATCCTATTCCGATTATACAATTTTCTGCTGCTATTTGTATTACGCTATGCGCATCTCACCGGGAATCCTTGTCTTCTTTCCAATTCACTTCACTTACCCCCCACCACGACTGAGCCTGAGAATTTCCCTTTTCTGATTTTTCGGTTTCCCTACCACATTCAAAATTAGGACAAGTCACGCCCCGACCAAAAAAATATTCAAATGTGTGTGAAATCTTATGGGACTTAACTGCTAAGCTCATCAGTCCCTAAACTTACACACTACTTAACCTAAATTATCCTAAGGACAAACACACACACCCATGCCCGAGGGAGGACTCGAACCTCCGCCGGGATCAGCCGCACACTGCCATGATCATCACCCCTTTGGCAATCCACTCCTGGTAAACCGAATGGAGGTCTAGTCTTGAACGTGTTGCAGTTGGAGAGATCATAATGACACTTTCAATTACAGGCCATACGTCCCAGAATTAGCATCGCTTATTGAAGGTAATGCCAAGATAATGTTAGGAACAGAAAGGTGGGTAATATCGGAAGCAGATAGCAACGAAATTATAAATTCAGAATGAAACACGTATCCAAAGAGTACGCCATACGCCACTGACGGCGACGTATTTATTGCCGCAAAGAATTCTATAATATCTTGTAAGATTTTTTCCGATTCCTAATGCAAGATAATCCGGGTGAAGTTAAGCGTCAAAGGCAGTAATCGGATTCTTTTATTGGCAGGCAGCATCATCAGCTGTAGTAGCAGAGCGCTACAAAGAGAACTTGCTGAATACCTGTTCATAGCAATTAGCAGTGGAAGGTATGTACAGCTTGTTGGGGGACCACGGATAACAGTGCAGCCGTTATCTCAATGCGGAAAAGAGCGATTTAAATTACGCCTTAAAGGACATGATCAGTTGGCTTTCGGATCAAGAGGGGAAATATTTCCGAAACGGTTAAGTTTTTAAACAGTTCACGTGCCGCAGTGGTTGAACTATGCCGTGAATGGCAAAATGGCGCTATCCAAAACCGACACTGAGGTAACAGTGGTGCACCAAGGGCCATAGATAATAAGGGTGAACGACGGTTGTGGAGGTATGTGTGGCCAAATAGATGTGCAACTGCTGAGCAACTGTCCACCATGAACCAAGGGGCTACCAACAGTCTCTCCTCAACGGCCGTATAGCGAACATTGCTGCTTATGGGCCTCCGTAGAAGGTGCTTGTTTCATGAACCCATGCTGATTGCTCTTCATCAGCAACGGAGGTTGGAATTTGTACGCCAGTAAGGAAATTGGACGTCCACTGAGTGGCGACAGGTGGTCCTTTCAGACGAAGCACCATTTATGCTCCTTATGCTCCATCGGACAGATGGCTGTTGCATCGTCGAAATCATCCATGCCGGAGGAGGGAGAGCTATGGTCTGGATAAGGATTTCGTGGCGTTCTCTGGGTAATCTCGCCATTCTCGAAGCCACTCTCGTCAACGCAAGTATGTTTTCTATCCTTGGGACCCATGTCCACTCCTACATACAGTTTGCTTTTCCTCGACATGATGGTATGTATCAGCGGGACTATGCAACGTATCACACAGCTCGTAGTTAATGTGTAGGAGCACCAGGATGACGTTACCGCGCTGCCATGGCCACCATACTCCACGGATTAAATCACAATCGGGAATCTGGGGACCACCGCAATTGGGCTGTTCATGGCATGGAGACCTTGCGCAGCTGGACGTTGTGTCAGTGCCGGCATGGCTCCGCACTCCTGTCGGTATCTTCCAGAACCAAACACTATCTTCCTGCAACGTTTTACGGCTGTCCGCTCTGAAAAAGGTGGTTTAACATAACCTTCAAAACTGAACTTTCAGACTAAGTGAGTAGCGCTCTAGTAACACTAGTGTCCCTTTTTAAATTTGTCACTGGACGCTGTGGTCTTTGTCAGCCGACAGGGCTGTAGATCCATGTAAACTTCGTAAACAGGTGGAGCACGAAATTTACATGCATCATACACGGGCGATGAAAGACTAATGCGAGAAATGCATGGCTTCCTAGGCAGCGTAAATTCTCAATCCATAGCCTTCGGAAGTCAGAGTTGAGACAAGTTGCAGATAGCCCTCGTGACATCACCAGGCCGGTGCTGCGTGGTGCCATAATTACAAAGGCTATGGCTGCAGACTCAGTGCTTTCAGAGCGCGTTCAACGGCAGTCTACCTAGGCTTCGGCCAAGCACATGCACTATGTTGAGCAGAAACAGATGTCTTTGTGGACGCACTATTAGCGACATGTCGTTGTTGCTTTTCGTCAGAGCCATCTTCGTTCGATGCGTAAGAAATTATGAGTACTTATAAGGAAGCTATATACATGTCCTCACAAGGATGTCCCAGTTTCCGAGGTACAGTGTGATAGTTTAATTTAGACTGTGTACAACAAATCACAAATCAAATTGGGTGTAAACTAAGGTTTTCTTATATGTGTCATCAAGATACTGCTTCTTCTGTTTTGTGTCTTAACTATATAAAATCATTACGTAGTGGCGGAACGTAGAAAGGATTTTTTGTAAAGCCCCAAAGAAAAAACACGCATGGCCTGAGGTCAGGTGAATGTGGAGGTTAGCGGAAAAGAGCTCTTTCGTATGGGCCATTACGGATACTTCAACAGTGAACTTCAAAGATCAACCACTCCCGTACTTCGTGATGCCAATGGTAAAGGGATCTACCTTGTTGCCAAATAAGTCTTTCAGGTTCACTTTATAATTGAGGAAAGAGCCATTCTTGCAACGTATCTATATAAACCAAGACAGTGATCTGTGCAGTTGATCTCGGTATACAGCGAAGAAATAGTTTAATGTTCGGGAATTTTCTGGATATTATACAGATTAATGAGGATGTTCTGACCCCCAGATACGAACATTGTGGGTGTTTGTTGTTGTTTTTATGGCCTTCAGTCCAAAGACTCGTTTTATGAAGCTCTCAGTGCTGCTCTATCCTGTCCAAGCCTCTTCATTTCCGAGCAATTACTGCAACCTACATCCTTCTGAATCAGTTTACTGTATCAATCTCTTGGTCCCCTCTACGATTTTTACCACCACACGCTTCCCTCCAGTACTAAACTGGTGATCCCTTGATGCCTGAGAATCTGTCCTACCAACCGATCCATCCTTCTAGTCAGAGTGTTCCATAAATTTCTCTTCTCCCGAATTCTATTCAGTGCCTCCTCATTAGTTACGTGATCTAACCACCTAATCTGATCTAACCACCTAATCCTTAGCATTCTTATGTAGCACCACATTTCAAAAGCTTCTATTCTCATCTTGTCTAAACTGTTTACCGTCTATGTTTCACTTCCATACAAATACTTTCAGAAATGACTTCCTGACATTTAAATGTATACTCGATGTTAAGAAACTTCTCTTCTTCAGAAATGGTTTTATTGCCATTGCCAGTCTACATTTTATGTCTATGTCCTCCCTACTTCGACCATCATCGGTTAATTTGCTTCCCAAAAAGCAAAATTCATCTGCTACTTTAAGGGTCTCGTTTCCTAATCCCCTCACCATCACCTGATTTAATTCAACTACATTCCATTATCCTCGTTTGGTTTTTGTTGATGTTCGTCTTATGTCCCCTTTTCAAGACACTGTCCATTCCTGGAAGGAGAGACAGCATTGGTCGTATATTTTTGTTTATTATCGCAAAATCGATTTTCGGTCACGTAATGACCATCTTCAGTGCTGTAATATATAACGCTGTATAATGCTGTAATAATGTGATCGAAAATCGATTTTGCGATAATAAACAAAAATATACGACCAATGCTGTCTCTCCTTTCAAGTATACCGATTATATGGTCGTAGTGCACAGGACACTATGGAGTCGCCAATCAATAACTGTCCATTCCATTCAACTGCTCTTCCAAGTCCTTTGCTACCGCTGACAGATTTACAATGTCGGCGGTAAACCACAAGTTTTTATTTCTTCTCCCTGGAATTTAATTCCTACTCCAAATTTTTCTTTTGTTTCTTTACTGATTTTCCAATATACAGATTGAATAATATCGCGAATGGCCTTCAACCCTGTCTCACTCCCTGTCTCACTCCCTTCTCAACCACTGCTTCCCTTTCGTGCCCCTGGACTCTTATAACTGTTATCTGGTTTCTGCACCAATTGTAAATAACTTTTCGCTCCCTGTATTTTTCTACTGACACCTTCAGAATTTGAAAGAGAGTATCCAAATCAACATTGTCATAAAATAAAAATCCACAAATGCTGAAATCTAGGTTTGCCTTCCTTACTCTGTCTTCTACGAGAAGTCATAGGGCCAGTATTGCCTAACGTGTTCCAACATTTCTACGGAATCCAAACTGATCGTCCCGCAAGTCTGCTTCTACCAGCTTCTCCATTCTTCTGTAAAGAATTTGTGTTGGTATGTTGCAGTCGTATTTTGCAAACTTAAATTGTAAATAATAGATTTCAGCTATCAGTCGTCCTTTGGAATTTTTATTAGCAGATCTAGATTTCAGCTAGACTAGCCAATCTCAATGCACTATCCTTTTTTGGTCAATGCATGTAATGCCTGTTGGTCTGGCTTTGTACACAGTTCATTGTGTCTTCAGTGCATTGACCAAAAGAGGATAGTGCACTGAGAATGGCTAGTTTCTAGCTGAAATCTAGATCTGCCAATAAAATTTCCAAAGGACGATTGGTAGCTAAAATCTATTATTTACAAATCAAAATAACCGTCTCTGCGGGCAACAGCCTCTGAATGGAGGTTAACCTGATGAAAAAACTTAGTGTGACAATTTTCGCAACTGTCGGGACCTGTTGTCTTTGGAATTGGAATTATTATATTGTTCCTGAAGTCTGAGGGTATTTTGCACGTCTCATACATCTTGCTCATCAGATGGCAGAGTTCTGTCATGGCTGGCTCTCCCAAAGCTCTCAGTAGCTCTAACGGAAAGTTGTCTACTTCGCGGGCCTTGGTTCGACCTAAGTCTTTCAGTGCTTTGTCAGTTTCTTAATGCAGTATCACATCTCCTTCTCATTTTCGTATACGTCCTCCTCCATTTCCATAATTTCCCTTAAGTACATTTCCCTTGTATAGATCCTCTATATATTCCTTCCACCTTTGTGCTTTCCCTTCTTTGCTTAGAACTGGTTTTCCATTTGAACTCTTGATAATCATAAAGTGGTTCTCTTTCCTCCAAAGGTCTCTTTAATTTTCCTGTAGGCAGGATTTGTCTTACAAATGCTTCTATATCCTTTCGTTTGTCCTCTTGCCATTCCTCCTTAGCCATTTCGCACTTCTCATCGATCTCCTCGTTTTTTAGACGTTTGTATTCCCTTTCGCCTGCTTCACTTATTGCATTTTTGTATTTTATCCTCTCATCAATTAAATTCAATATCTCTTCAGTTACCTAAGGATTTCTACTAGCCCTCGTCTGTGTACCTACCTGATCCTCTGCTGCCTTCACTATTTCATCTTTCAAAGCTACCCATTGTCGTTCTACTGTATTCCTTTCCCCTGTTCTTCTCAATCGTTCCCTAACGCTCCATCTAAAACTCTCTACAGCCTCTGTTTTATTTCAGTTTATCCAGGTCCCATCTCCTTAAAATCCAACCTTACTGCAGTTGCTTCAGATTTAATCTGTCGTTCATAACCAGTAAATTGTGGTCAGAGTCCACAAGTGCCACTGGAAATGTCTTACAGCTTAAAACTTCGATCCGAAATCTCTGTCTTACCATTATATAATCAATCTGAAACCGTACGGTGTGCCCATACTCTTCCATATATATAACCTTCTTTCATGATTCTTAAGCTAAGTTTTAGCTATGAATAAATTGTGCTCTGGGCAAAATTCTGCCACGCGGCTTTCTATTTTATTCCTGTCACCCAGTCCATATTCAACTACTAATTTTTTTTCTCTTCCTTTCCCTAATTGCAGTACCCTATGACTGTTAAATTTTCGTCTCCCTTAACTATCTGAATAATTTCTTTTATCGCATCATACGTTTATTTAATCTGTTCATCATCGGCGGAGCTAGTTCGCATATAAACTTGTACTGCTGTAGTAGGCGTTGGATTCATGTCTATTTTTGCTGCAATAATGCGTTCTCTATGCTGTTCGTAGTAGCTTACCGGCGCTCCTTTTTTTTCATTCATTATTAAACCTACTTCTGCATTACCCCTATTTCATTTTCTATTTATAACCCTGTATTCACCACAAGTCCTGTTGGTCCTGCCACTGAACTTCACTAACTCTCGCTATATCAAGTCTTAACCTATCCATTCCCCTTTTTAAATTTTCTAACCTACCCAAGAGTATGCCATCATCATTTAACCATACAGTCGAGCTGCATGCCCTCGTGAAAAATTATGTCTTTAGTTTCCCCTTGCTTTCAGCGGTTCGCAGTACCAGCGCAGTAAGGCCGTTTTGGTTGATGTTACACAGCCAGATCAGTCAATCAACCAAACTGTTGCCCCTGCAACAACTGTAAAGGCTGCTGCACCTCATCAGGAACCACAAGTTTGTCTGTCCTCTAAACAGATACCCCTTCGTTGCGGTTGCAAGTACGGTACGGCTATCTGTATCGATGAAGCATACAAGCCTCCCCTCCAACTACAGTATCCATGGTTCAGGGGGAGGGGGATGGGTATGTACATTACCAGAATATTACGTGAAAAGTTGCGTCATCACTGAACATCACACAATCGAAAAGAGTCATCTTTCCACTTTAAGACTTCAATTTGAATGTTATAACGTACACAACAGTCATGTGGCTGTAAAGCATGTACCAATTGTAACTGCTATGAACGGATATGTAAAAGTTTTCCTAAAACCTCTCACATCTCTTGCAACTGAAATTCAAGACTTGCTTTCTGAACAGTGGTCGTACAACTATGAAGATAAGCTGCTCTGACACTTACAGTCGTCCTGTGCTTTTCCCTTTACGCAAACATCCGGTCGTTCCAGTACACTATTCTATCGGTGGATGTTTTTACTAAATGGAAGATCACAAACTTCAAAATAAACGCCCGTTAAACTGAAACTGAAGAGTCAACTCTTAGAAACGTGAAGACCACAGATTACTTTACGATAAGGACTCGCCATTTTGCGTATGTGGCTCTGCAAGCGAGGGAACAACAAAACAGTATTCACGCGCCTGCTTACGTATATCTGTTTGACTTACTCTTTGTGCTTTGAACCAACATTATACAACATTTACAGTTTATACTACTGAAACTCATAACTGCCGCATTCTTTTATGGTTGCCCCGTATTATCACGGCATTTTTTCTTACCCGTGTACTAGCAACCAACAATGTGTACTTACGTTTAGCTTTCCAGAGAGATTAACGTATTCTTTTCCACAAAAGCTGGTTGCAGTCAGAAAATTATCTCTCACACTACATAGTATTAGGCGAAATTTCAGCAGCGTCAAACACCAAGCACTGAATAAGACGTGAATGAAGCAGTCTATGAACAGTCATAGCTACTTGAAACTTGTTGCTTGGGTGAAAAAGACATGTTTGTATAACTGTAACTGTTGACGAGTCATAGCCTCATCATACAATACGAGTAGATTTTTATTAAAAAGTGTTTTTGAGATCCCGAACGATATGAGGGAGACGATGTAAACCTACCATTGTATTACACACCAACACCTCGGCAGTCAAAATTTTAATAGGTGTGCGTTTAATATGTCAACACTGTCTACGAACTGTCGTTGGCAGAACACTGAAATACACAGTCTGCTTTTCGACGTACACACTCCACAAAATAACTTCGTTTCTGGAAAGAAATAGAAAATTGTGCGCACATTGGTAGTGTGAAGGTGTTTTCGTTCAGGAGGAGGCTTATATCAAACCCCATCCCTCACAGGCATGAGTTAAACGAGGTGTTCTGAAAAAAAGTAAGACTTCTACGTATGAAGTAGCGATAGACAGGGCTATTCCGTGATGTTGTTACAAACTTTCAGGGATGATGGAGGAATCGAAATGTACCAAATTGAGGTAACGGACCTGGTCCGCAAACGACCGATTCGAAAGTTATAAGCGAGAATCGCTTTAATGCCTCTGACAGTGGAATACATGAAGGCAACCTTAAAAGGTGGTAGAGCGGACAAAAGTAACAATAAAATCTCCAGTAAACGTGGTCTCTAAAATACATGCCTAAAGAGCTATGAGCACTTGCTCGTCTTCGATACTGTGAAACACATCCTTCCTAGATATGTTTTTTTTTTTTTTTTTTTTTTTTTGTTTTGGTCCAAACTGCCACCCTTGAAAGTTGCGTACCCTACAGTGTTGACAATAACATTACCAGTACGTTATTCCACTGTTAGAGATATCGGAAAGATTTCCCCTTACAGCTTTCTACTCGATCGTTTCTGGACCGGGTCCCTTACCTCAAAGTGATACATTTACCACTTACTATGATGCCTGAATGTTCGTAACATCATCATGGAATCGTCTTGTATACAGGATGTGTCCGTAAGAGCGTGCAATAATGTTGCAGGACATGGAGCATGCTCCACTGATCAATTTGAAGTAGGAAACCTGCGGTCAGAGAAGCCAGCTTAAGGAGATATAGAACTACATTTGTCTACCGCTTTGCCTAGAATTACTGGTTTCCAGATCATTTATAATTAACGTGCGTACAAGTTTACACGTACTGTGCTGTTTATTTACGCGTACATTCTTGTTTCCCTGCAAGGAAACAAGGAAAACGAGGCTGATCCCCAGGAAGTAATGATGCAGGTTTTATTTACTTTGCTTGTCCATAAAGTGACTCTGCCATATCGTATTTACATTGAGCAACGACAGAACGCGCTATGAATCAACGACAGACCCATTCATTAGTCAGTGTTATTCAGAGACGTACAATACAATACGATGGTGCAAAACCGATACAGTTTCGCAGATCTCACTGATATGCTACTTGTGTAAGGGGAAGTAAATTGCAATGCGCTCGCTGCTGAAAGGCTGTACAGGGTCACGACTTCCTAACAGGAATCATCCGTCACGATGAGTGTCTATTGCTGTCGATAGACGGCTGTGGGAGACTATTCATTGGAAAGAAAGAACGAAGAACCTGGCAACATGAGGACATTCGCACATCTGCTTTTGAAGAGGTGGTGCTGGAACATGTTGCAGCGGATCCCACTACAAGTACCCGTCATATTGCACGTGAAATGAGCGTTGCACACTCTGACGTGTGACGAGTACCCCACGAACAACAATTACACCCATATCACCCACAATGAATCAATACAACGTTTGTAAGTGACTTTGCACCAACGATCACATTGTGTCAGTGGTTAGCCGGCCGCTGTGGCCAAGCGGTTCTAGGCGCTTCAGTCCGGAAACGCGCTGCTGCTACGGTCGCAGGTTCGAATCCTGCCTCGGGCATGGATGTGTCTGATGTCCTTAGGTTAGTTAGGTTTAAGTTGTTCTAAGTTCTAGGGGACTGATGACCTCAGAAGTGCTTAGAGCCATTTGAACCCTTTTGTGTCAGTGGTTGCTCCAACTATGGCTTGATCGACAAGATTCCCCCCCCCCCCCCCCCAGATCGTGAGGTTTACGGATGAGGCCTCATTTGATTGTTATAGTAATTCGAACAGCAGGAATAGCCACGTGTGGGATGAGGAAAACCCTCACGTTGTAGTAGAGTCACACCATCAAGTACGTTTTGTTTACAGGAGAAGTGCTACAAACATACGACCAGATTCATATGCTTTTTAACTACGGGCTATTCATTCCTATGTTAACAACCTGTCCACTGACAACACAGGAGTTGCTGAAATGTACAATGTCCAATCAAATTAGTGTGACGACCTGAACAATCACCTTTTGCTGCGCAGAACGCAGGAAGAGTGTCAGTAAAGTTCTGGAAGGTACCGACAGGAAAGTGGAGCAATACCGTCTCCGTTGCCGCGGTCAGGTATCTCTGTTTAGAATCCATGGCGTGTACAGCCAGACAGAGATAGTCCAACAGATTCTCGATTGTGTTCAAGCCCTTGGAGTTCGGTGGTCAAACCAGAGCTCTTCGAACCACGCACGTACACTGCGAGCTGAGTGCCACGTGGCTTTGTACTGCTGGTCCCGAGGAAAAACGAACTATGTGTGGGGGTGGACATTTTCCCCAAAAATAGATACCTACGTGTGCCTTCTCGAACGACAAAATCACCCAAGGAATTCCACTAAGACAGTTGCCAGACCATAACACATGAGGGTATTTGCTTTCATACGTTTCACGCCGTACGCGCCAACGGTCCGATGGAGCATAAAACGTGATTCATCTGCAAAGGCCACCTGTCGCCTATTAGTGGACGTTCAGCTGCGGTACTGGCAAGTAAATTTTAGCCTCACCTCCGTTCAACGGGCGTTGAGGAGGCAGTATTTGTAGCCCCTTTGTTCATATAGGCGGTCAGCTGCTCAACAGCCTATTAGCCTGTAACCACATCCGCAGCCGTCATTCACTACTTTCAGCTATGGTCCTTGGTGTACCACAGGTACCTCGACGCCGGTTTTGGATAGAACCATTTTGCCATGTTCGGTGTAGTTTGACCATTGTTTACAAACTTAGCTGTTTCGGAAATGCTTCCACGTTGCCCCGTAAGTCCGTGATCATACCCTTTTGGATGTCCGATATATCGCTCCGTTTCCGCATTACGACAATGAGTGCGCGTTGTTGCTCGCGCCCCGTTGCCCCCCCCCCCCCCCCCGCCCATCGCGCTTTATATACCCTCCACGGCTAGTGCGTCCACTCCCGTCCGTAAGTGGGTATTGCCCCTTGACATCGAACACAGGCGGTGGTCACATTAATGTGCCTGGAGTGTGTAGTTACCATTCACTCTTGCATGTCCTTTACCCTTGTCAAAGCAGAAACGTACTGCTGAAGTTTTTGTTTACTTATAGTTAACAATAACGCTATAATATCATTGTGCCCGCTGAGTCCTGTCTTTACATTCAATCATTGGTAATGCTCGGGAATATCTGTTGTCAGTCGAAAGTGGGTACTCATGGTAAATTGCTGAAATAGCTCATCACTTAAACCTAGCCTGTTAAATGGAACCCGTGAGGGATTTTCTTTAGTGTTGGTGGTACTGAGTGGTAGCCTGACGCAATAATCCTCTTAATCAAGAAATCTGAAGTAAATGTTAGGAAAGAGCATTTATTTAGCCTAGTTTTACGAGTTTCATTTACGGTTACTTAGCAAAGTAATAAAATTGCAATCTTTAGCTCACATATTAAATACAACTTGTTGCCTCGCCGCTTCTGTTCTCAGGTCACCTTGCAGCAGGCGACGGGACATCGCGCCGCCCGTCTATCGGCAGAGTGTCGGAAGGTGAGTTCGTGACTCGTCGCTGTTGCTCGGCCTTCGCATCTTCGCGGGTCGTTAAAATGCGCACGCAGCCTTTCAGAAAACTAAATGGGCGCGTTTAATCCGCAGCTGACGGCACGGAAAAAATGAGTCGCCACTTCAGTTGCGTTACTGACTGACTCTCTGCAAGAAACACTTATCTTCTTGTTTATGACCATTGGATTTACAAAGACGCGGCTAAGAATTTCTGATAGCACTTTTTTGTTGTCATGCCACTTTCTTCAGTGGTGCTCTTTTATTTGCAAACGATCTGAATCTCTCTCTGCTCCTGTAGAAACTCGCCAAATTATTTTACTAGTTTACGACAGAGAAATAACAATAACACTTGTGATTTATATTGACCAAGAGCTTTATCATGCAGTCTACAGCACCTGCTAGGCAGCTATAGTTTATTGCCAGTGTCTAGCTGCTGCAATGGTAAATGATTTTCGCGAAGTCTGACTGAGATTCGTGATGCTATATGTGTGAATAAAATTTCATCCACAGTAGCATATGTATAGACATATAGAACTACAAAAACATGCCCCCCCCCCCCCCCCGGCTAGGTAATTGCAAATCTCGGAACGTTATACGAGGATATTCGTGTAGTTTTTTTTATCGCCGGCCGCTGGTGCCCGAGCGGTTTTAGGCGCTTCAGTCTGGAACCACGCGACCCCTACGGTCGCAGGTTCGAATCCTGCCTCGGGCATGGATGTGTGCAATGTCCTTAGGTTAGTTAGGTTTAAGTAGTTCTAAGTTCCAGGGGACTGATGACCTCAGATGTTAAGTCCCATAGTGCTCAGAGCCATCTGAACATTTTTTTTTATCTGTATCAAATACAGGGTGTTCCAGGAGGAGTGACAGTTATTTAGCGATATGACAGGAACGATCATTCGAACCTAAATGTCTAGTAAACACTAACTCTAATATATATATATATATATACATATATATATATATATATATATATATATATATATATATATATATATATATATCTTAACAGTTATGAGCACTTACTCATCTTTGCTACTGTGAAACACATCTCTTCTACTGAGTAGGTGCTCGTAGCTCTTATGGTATACATTTTGGAGCACATGTTTATTACACAATTTGCATCGAAGGATCGTTCCTGACATGTCCTTTAATATTGACTATTCCTTCTCCGACACCGTCTGTTACTCCCGCCGGGAAGACGACACAAAATAGCTTCCAAAATAACTACACCCTTCCTAAACCCACGTTGGCACTCCAGCCCAGTCACTTTGTTTACAAACTGCTCTTCTCAGCATACGAGGATGGTGTGTCTGACACGAGATGCATACACAGTGTCTCTGAATTCTGTGACATTCTGGGTTTGAGTTAAAATACACTCACTCCTCTGATAGAAACCATACACTTTTCATTATGGATGCAGGACCGCCGGCCGAAGTGGCCGCGCGGTTAAAGGCGCTGCAGTCTGGAACCGCAAGACCGCTACGGTCGCAGGTTCGAATCCTGCCTCGGGCATGGATCTTTGTGATGTCCTTAGGTTAGTTAGGTTTAACTAGTTCTAAGTTCTAGGGGACTAATGACCTCAGCAGTTGAGTCCCATAGTGCTCAGAGCCATTTGAACCATTTTTGATGCAGGACCTGCACATTCTGGATGTCCCTAGGCGGTTAAGTGATATTTGAAAAACAAGTAGCTCATGATAAGGTGATTAATGCACTAAACAACTAAATTGCCATAAATAGGAATATTGTGGCTCTCCTGCCCTTCTAGACCCTGCATCTTCCTGTTTAATGGAGACGGTCTAGCGCTGTTGTGGTCGAAAATTTTCAGCACCGTCATTATTTCAGCAGTTTGATTACCTGACTATTTAAGTTTTTAGCCTGTCACCACACCACAGCATCAAGCAGTCTGCAACTAAATGGAAAACATCAAATGAATGCCTGAGAAGAAATTGGTACAAAAGTGCGCCAGCGAATGAAAACAGCTTCACGGATATGACGATCGGATGTGAACTCGGATACATTACGCTAGGGTAACGACAAATCACATGAGTACAATTCTTGAGGAAGCGGCGGTCACTCGGAATTTAAATCTTGAAATGTTTACTCCTTAGCTAGCTGAGTCGTACTTGGAGAATGCCATTAACACCAGAATACAACGCAAGAAAAGTGTAGATAAGTGACGAAGTTTCAGCGTTTGCGAAGTCCGCTACATATTGATATCTGTTACTAAAGCAAACACTAATCACTTATGACTACGGTTTTAGGGACGAGCTAAAAGTATAATTTTCATTCTAAGTTACAATATCACCTCATTTTAAATAAATGATAAAACGCACGTAATGAGCATTACTAACCAGCGTGGCGAAACGGCGTACCAGAGTTAACCCCACGAACGTCGAGTCTAACATATGATACTTATTCCTTAAGCCAAGCATTAACGTTAGTACTGCAGTTGCGTTTGTTGTACAGGTACTTGTTGTTTTAAAGTGGAAAACAATTATTGTAGGAAGCGCCATTGTTCCTTTTAGTCAAACCTAGCGGTTTTTTTTATATCGCTCTATGACTTTTTATCTCAAGATAAAGCTATTTAATCGTACCATAGAAACAAAGGTGTCCAAGAAATTTTTGTGTAATTGGTTTCACAGAAGTTTCTTTCTGTCATGTTCCAGAGCCAAATTCAACACATATATTGCTTTATGTGGTAGAATTTTACGTGTTATGACTAATGCATCGTTTTAACGCTTACCTAAAACTTAATTTTGATGTATATTAATACGTATGTATGATCATTTTATAAAGATGCTGTAATCATGCTGGGATTGTTGCTACAGAAAGTACGGGATACAGTTAATTTTGGACTGCTGCGTACGGTTCTGTTCATCGCACATGAAAACGAGTGTGGTTGGCAGGTTACGTTTGGGGCCTGAAGTGAAGTGACACCATGTGATGTCGAAACGTGGCCGGCCGAAGTGGCCGTGCGGTTAAAGGCGCTGCAGTCTGGAACCGCAAGACCGCTACGGTCGCAGGTTCGAATCCTGCCTCGGGCATGGTTGTTTGTGATGTCCTTAGGTTAGTTAGGTTTAACTAGTTCTAAGTTCTAGGGGACTAATGACCTCAGCAGTTGAGTCCCATAGTGCTCAGAGCCATTTGAACCATTTTGAACCATGTCGAAACGTGTTAGAAAGAATAAACGAAGTTAGGTTTAAATACGGCCACTGGTTCTTTTATCATTATTCAAGGACAGAATATCTATCGTCGGACGACTTGCCTGTAGTAACAGTAATTTTATTTACGGGCAAATTCGTAGAGCTCTGATTAAAACCAGATCACAACGTTGGGTAAGTCAATATCAAATTCAAAATCCAGTAGTGACTGTATTTGTTTAGGAAGACGAACGAAATTTGTCGTATATAGCCTCCTGAATGAGCCCTTAAAAGGTCTTAAACATTTTTTTAAAAAACACATTATATTCTGATATCGAGTAAAATATTTTTGTTTGTGTTTCTACTGAGCTCCAACTGATATTTTCTATGAATTTAAAACAATGTTTTGTATACTACAATGACAGCCTCTTCATTATTGAGTGTTAAAGTGAAGATACTACGCTTTGATATGACTCGTGTGCCACGTAAAACTCATCATTTGAAAAACTTTGCTGACTTTGATAGGCTCCAGTAACGTTCAGTAGCTGCCCTTGTGCTTTGCTAATTATCATACTAAAGGACAGTTTAATGGGGTATAGGAAACGTAAGTGAGTGGATATCAGCGGTGTTCCTGGTGTCAAAAAAGTTTGTCCAATTCCGCCACAAATACGGCCGATCAAAATATTTTTGAGATTGGTCGTTCGTAGCCACGTTCCGTTGCAAAGTCTGACTGATTTAAATTTCTTAATAAATTTTTGGGTGCTCTACTCTTAGTACCACCATTCAGCATCTGTGAATTTGAGTCTCCATTATGATAACGCACTGCTTTTTGTCCAAGACTGATAGGGCTCAAGTTGGACAGATTCAAATTATCTAAATTACTGATTAGTTCATTTTAGGTGAAAGTATAGCCCTTTCCTGAAATCAATCAAGTGTCTTACTTGACATCTTGGGAATATCCGTGTTCAATTTTTCAGTTAATTCCGAGACATTTGGTACTGGAAGCAAGAAATGATTAACATTTGTTTTTCCGTTTGTTGCTCGGATATCGCAATTTTCTATTTTGAGCGAGTTATTAGCAAAATGTGCACTCGTGTTCAGAAAATAACAGAACACCTTGAACCACTAGGGACAGGGCGTTCGTATTCACAGGACACGTAAGTTTTGCAGAAATGATTAGGACCTCAGTCACCTCGGTTCAGCGTATGTCCTGTTACCTAGCAGGTACAGGGTCCGCCATGGGATCTGTTAACTTCTTCCATGCGCAATTTCAGCGACACTATAAGCCACGAATGGCGTCCTGTGGAATAGCCACCCTCGCTGCCATCACCCGTCTTTCACCATATCCCACACATTTTCAGTTGGCGACAGGTCTGGTGATCTGGTGGGCCAGGGCAAAAGGCTGACTTCCTGTGACACTAAGAAGGCATTTGTGCTTGCAGCAACTTGTGGTTGTGCATTGTCTTGCTGAAAAATGGCATCTGTGGTGTTGTGCAGAAAGAGTATGGCTACGGGTCGCACGATGTCACTCACGTAAGTTACACTGGCCACAGTGCCCTGAACACGTACCAGATGTGACTTGCTGTTGTACGCATTAGCACTCCATAGCATAAGGCCTTGAGTTGGGGTTATGTATCTTTCGTGAATGTAGTGACCGTCATGTCGCTCTCCCTGTCTGCGGCGAACCAGAATGCGGCCATCATTTTCAAACAAACGGAATTTGGATTCGTCCGAAAATACTATCCTGTCCCCACGACATGTTCCATAGACCTTTGCCGTCTAGCATGTTTGTGCACATTCGGCAAAGGTAGGCAGAGAAGAGGACGACGCGCACGTAATCCACCCCGTAATAAACGGCGACGATCTCTCACCTCTGACAGTGTACGATGTGTTAAACTGTTCCATTGTTGCGCCAGAGCTGAGGAGGACGCATATCTATCCTGCAGTGCTACTCGGATGTATCGGTCTTCCCGGGGGTGGTCTGGGTGGTGCTACATGACGCATCTCGTCGCGTTCTTCGGTCTTCCGTGAACCATTCTGCACACACTTGTTAATCTGCCAAAGCAATTCGTCCCACACGAGCAACAATTTCCCCGATGGATCCATCACATTCTCTCATGAAAATAATACACCCTCTTTGAAACTTAATGATTTGATGCTACGGTTCGCGCATACATCTGCGAGGCATCCTGTACGTCTCCTCAAGTCGCACTGATCCATTACCTTCGGTTTATAGCGACAACGAGAGCCGCAGGCACATTTTGCCGGTAGGTGGTGTTGCGCCGCGATATCTTTGTTGACCTTGAACCCGTCGGCTGAGATGGTTCAAATGCTAATCATTTCTGCAGAACATACTAATGTATGAATGTCCTATCTCAATTAATTGAAGGTGTTCTGTTTTCCATGAACATGAGTGTATATTATGTTGTCTGGTAGTCAGAACTGTCACTCTAGGCTTAAGCTCCATTTTTAATATATGATATCTTCAAATAAGCCTTGACGTCATCTGATTTCGTCGCTCTTCTAACTACTGGTAAGATTTGACGGGAGTGTCTAGATAAGAAAGCAGCGTAGCCGCTCATAGAGCTATTGTTGTTGCGGAAATCCCGCATTGTTCGTCTGACTCTACGCCGGGCATCAAACGTAATCCCAAATCACCAAAGCGCAATCCTGCATCAGTTCCCAGCATAACTCTGTTTTCAAACATTGCAGATGGTGTGAGTGTCGTTATCATAAAATTTCAGGAGAAGTTTGAACGTAGAACGAGTGCTTCGCCGCGTTCTAACAGTGTGACAGCAACGCTAGACGATGGCACAGCGGCTGCAGTTCATCCATCAGACCTGAATTCTCCCATAACGTGATTAATTAAAAATGTTGTGCCATTATCACGAGGTATATGTAAGAAATATCATTTTTCCTGCGTTGTTGCTGTCAAGTCGTAAATATTTATTTTCTTTGAGAGCAAATGACACTCGTTGAGAACAGTCGGTTAAATGACACTCGTTGAGAACAGTCGGTTAAAGTGGGGAATGATCGTAGGTTGTTTTTCGGAGATACTCCCTATCGATTGACGTATTTACATTTGAATTTTTCGCTGAAGGAAGTCCAAAACATTTTATAGATTTGCCTGATAAATATTCAAAGTCCGTATTCAAGTAAAGCTTCATCGTACGTATTTTGGTATAATCTATATCATCTGATGGCAGTTCCTGTCATTTACAATGCCATATGTCTTCAGACAGGCCTTGGCAATGAATCTGCCAAAAAAGCTTCGGGTCACTTACTGCTCAAATCGATATCAGGATAGCAAATAAATTTCAGAGCGCTTCTGCTGTATAGCATATCGCAGCTTCACATAGCGTATTTTAGAAATGACATCTAGTAGACCTATGTAGTGAACGTATCATTGTGTATATTTGCCCACGATTGCGGCTCACCTTCCAAATGTATTTTCACGAATTTTAGTTTCGCCTCGTCGGACATTCCCCTTATAAAACCATCCCTAAATGCTGCTAGGAAATTTTTCTGGGTGATAATTCCCGTCGTCTGCAGAACATTTGACCGATCCAGAGTTTATCCACGGAACACTGATCACTGTAGAGGTTTGATGTGGACATACAGAATTCATTTCGTTTTTTATTTCATTGATTTGTTTTGTAACTTCACTATTTTCAATTTTAATGCCAGATACTGCTTGTTCCTTTATTTTATCTATTTCTTTCTCCCCTTTACCTATTCGAACGGATAAGTTGCTATTAGCCTCTGTCGTCTGAGCCATTAGAGCATCATGCCTACTCATACAATTTCTTACGTTACCTCCAAGATATGCCTGCAACTTCTCCACCTTATCACTGAAATTTTTCTCCGCTTGATATATCTTAGATTCAAGTATCCCAACTTCATCAGAAATTTGACCCTTTTCATCCCGAATGGATTTTAATTTTCCGTCTATCAATTCCTCTATTCCACTAGCCATTTTACCTACTTCGTCTTTCACAACCGAAGCTATTTCGGACTGAACCGAACATATTTTTAAATTTACGTTACCCTTATCGGTTTTAACAGAATCGATTTTGGATCCGAATCCTCATATCATTTGCATTCATTGCGACATCATGTCTCCCCCCAAATTAATCTCGCTTGCCTGATTTCGGACTATTTGCCCTACTAAATTCACCGCCGATCACGGTCTCCCGCTCCGACTTCAGGCTAAGCGGCTCGCTAGACTTTTCGGATCCAAACAAACTGGCCGACTGTTTAATATTAGCGACGTCTATTGGCGATTGAAATACAGAATCATACATAAACTCGCTATCAGCGTAGGTACTTAGCTTTGTCGTGCTGGATCCTTCTGCCATATTATTGCTGAGTATGTTGCAGTTGAAGCCGACGCTGAAGATCTCGTAGCCTCTGCTGTGGTACTGCAACCGCCACTGCGCGATGAATCGTCGTTGAAGATGCCACTGCTGGCTACAACCACATGCTCTCGATGTAGCCACTTCTTCCGCGTTGCTTTTTTATTACTCTTAACCACTGCTAAAACTCGGTGCCAACAACTGTTACAAAATTCCCCCCCTCGTGAAAACTGCCTAAACTGCCACAGCCTTGGTACGTAGGTCACAAATGTCGTTAACTGTGTGAATTACAATTTTAATTTCACAACTATTAAAGAAACCTAATATTCCATCCTGTACTGATCACACAATTAAATTTTGCGATAGATTCTCCCTATCATAATTCAGTTAATACTTTTGGAATCACTTTGCATAATTCAAATCTAGTTTCATTCTTTCCAGAGTTCATATTCCGCAACTAACACTTCCCAAAATCCAATTCTTTTCCAACAGTTAGAAAGATTCTTATCCCTCAACTAACACTTTCCAAATTCATATCCAGGCTGAGCTCCCAATTTCGAGCTAACATCCCATAGATGTTCGGGTTCTTCTTCGTCGAAATGTCTTGGCTCAAACTCGTGTAGGGGTTGAACCGCACGTGTTGCATTACACGCCCTAAATTAGACACTTGTGACCCTTTGGTTAGATTGTCTCGCTGATGGCAAGTTTGCGGAATACAATGTTAAAACATCATATAATAACAGTAGTTATAATATCGGGAACTAAGTTAACTACCAATAAATGATGTAGGCCACACAGCTGCGATTTGGTTAGAATAACGCTTATTCAGAAAGCAAAATAATAGCGAATGAGCTCGTATTTAGAATTACTATTACACTCGAGCGCATATCCATTTAACACAGTTCGTTCACAATCTCATCACGAAATACAAGTCTAATACTTCACCTCGTTCTCTTCACGAAAATTTAGAGTTTACACCAGGCGCGCGGCTGCTTACCACTCATAGACTAAGTGCCGCGATACCACAGAACGCGGAATTTTCTAAGTCGCTTCACTTCGCAGCTACCTAATGACCGACCGTCCGCTTTCGCGTCTCCACCAGCACTGTCCTCTGTCCGTTCCCGGTGACGTTTCCCGCGCGCCGAACATACTCGCTCAACTTGACTAGTGCAGTTCCCTTTCCTGAAGACGTCCATCTGATTGGCTACAGCTCATTCAACATTATCTTATATTTTAACGTATTTCAATAATCAAAGCTTGATCGCTTTCACGTTCTAAATAAGGTAACGATAATATTCATTACATAATAAACGTTAAATTATTTTACATAAAACCAGTCCAATTTCCTTCTTAACTTTGAATGTCACCGCCAGTAACGTTGCACCAATGTACTTACTGATAAACAAATAAAGAACCAATGTCACTGTTATGCACTAAACTTAACAACTAATATTCTCTTACCTAATGATTCAATAAGGTGTCATGCTGTCATCGTTCATTGTATTTTGTGTGGAGGAATTGATGATCTGACACCTAACTGAAAAAACTGATAATTTAAATTTTCTATACCTTTTAAACAAATAAAATTACAGAACTGATGTTTACATCATTTCTCATTTTAATTATGCTCTTTTACATGAAATGTCGATCGTTAAGATCGACCAAAGCGTTCAGAGTTACCACCTAGGTCTTTATTGCAAAACTTTTGATTTTCACTTTAATAGTAAATCCTAAATTATTATAGATTGATATAAAATTCTAGTTTTATTGGGATCGCCATGAAAATGTGGACTTTACAAGTGAGATCATCAGTCCCATAGTATTTTGAACTACTTAAACCTAAGTAACCTAAGGACATCACACACATCCATGCCCGAGGCAGGATTCGAACCTGTGACCGTAGCGGTCGTGCTGTTCCAGACTGAAATGCCTAGAACCGCTCGGCCACAACGGCCGACCCCTTGCATTACTACAGAATGAAATAGTTTTCATCTTAGGTCCGCTATATTTAACACTGCTACGTCTGGGTTTCCGTACGAAGTAGGTCCTCGACTGTGTCACTCGCACAGTACAGCGCTTAGGCCTCAATAGACAATAGACTCCTGTGAGTTTCCCCATCTCATGGTGAATCTGCCCTCTTTGTGGCATTCGGCCCTGGACGGTAGGGTTCGTTTCACAATTCCTATAGGCTGACTCTTTCGGCCATATATTTAAATGAGAGAGCAGTGCTCGTTAACTCACAGCTGTAAAAAAAAAAAAATGGCCCCGTCAGTCAGTGGTTTATGCTCCTGACGACGATGTTGGAGATAGCCATCGAAAGCTCGAGGATATTATTCGAATTGACGCTGCTTGAAAACCGATAACATTTTATTCAGACATGCCGCGAAAGACTCCGAGGACGTCCTGTTCCTTTTTACTACCTGAATAGGATATTATTGCACTTAGCCTTTCGTGGCTCATCGAAAACACGCTATCACGTTATAGTAAAGAAAAACATTGCTCATTAAAAGAAACGTATCACACCGTGAATGATTTCAAGGCAATTCTGTCGCTCTCACCGACAGAGGGAAAAAGTTGATGACAGTTTAGAAAAGTTTATTGACCAAGGAAAGAGACTTCCGCTTCAGTGAGAATAACATGATCACATTTACAGTGTCTGACAGGTATGAAGACCCAACACTATAGTCACGTGTGTGGCGAACGTGAATAGGTCTCTTGGAACTGACGGCCTATACTAACGCTGATACCCTCCGTTACTGCGACAGGGCGAGTTCGTGATGCTGAGGCGTGCAGGGGCCATTTAGGCTGCACGCGTGCCGTCGTGCCCGAAGGGTTGCCGATCGCTTTCGCGAACATCTTTCCTACAGCAGATATACTGTACTATCAACTGGTTTAGCCTGTCGTCGTGAATTTTCACGATAAAAACCCACGATAAGCCAACTGAAGCGCCCTTCTTCCAGGTGCGGTAATATTGTGGTCAACTAATAGCTTCCGACTGTTATCCTGTCTTGTTTATGAAGTGGCTTATCGGTGGAAGTTTTCTAGAAACCAGCTGGATGGTGTGTAGCGACCGCGGTGTTCATTTTACAATCAAGTGTCGGAGTGAGATTTTTTTAAACTACATGGATTGCTGCAGAGTATTCAACAGTGAAAAGTGAGTAGTGATAGCATAGCTACCTCTGTTTCGCGTGTCAAAGCGACTCTGACGACTTTTATTTAGACTGATTTAATGGTGTAGCAGTGCATGAAAGTAATCCAGCTCCGCCAATAAACGTTTCTGAGTAAATCGATGGAACAGTACTTCGAGTCGCGCGCCGCACACCGCTAAGAGCGTGCGTATGTGCGATTCTGGTCGAGGACGCGTGTGGGGCTTGGCGGGACGCCACGGAAGCTCCCAGGAAGCTCCCAGGGATAAGACGGTAGAAACGTTTCATCTGCTGCTTGTGACTACACAGGGAGGTCTCCGGTCTCCTTTCGGCAGCTTGTAATGATCCCTGACGGAGGTGGGGTAATTGTGCCAGAGGCGTGGAGCAGCTTGTACCGACACGTGCCTCGTGCTCCAAAGGTGGTGGAGGCTGGGTGGCGTGGGCGGAACTTAGGCGTGGCCAATTGAATCAGAGGGGGTGTCGCGGCGCTGCAGCTCTTCCCGTGATTACGGGCGCGGCGCGGCAGACTATTGCCCCAGCAGGATCACGTCGCGCAGCGTCACAGCCTAAATAGACTCATCAGTGGCGCGCTCTTCGTCAGCTCGGCCGCTAACAGGCCGGCAGGCTATTAAGTCCAGGCAGCTTCAGGGGGAATAGCGGCTGACGTCACGTGCACCCTGCCTGGCATCATCCACGCTCCAAAATACACTGCGACACACACACTGTAGCAAAGTAACAGGCGGCCAGGTCTGTCACATGTGATGTGAAATAGTGCCAGACAGCTATATGGAATCAGCGCAATAAGATGGTCGAGACGTGAAGAGTGACAGAATGGAGCTGTCTTCTTTGGACATGCTATGATCACACCATCAATGAAGTAGCCTACTTTGTTGGTGTGTCAACAGGGGCAGTCCAATGAGTGTGCAAGGAGCGTTGTACCGCTCGCAGCCATGTAAAACTGCGTATGTACAGAGGTCACAAAAAACATTCTGACCGACTGGGTCCGGAGACGAGGGTCATGCCATCTTAGTGACAATCCGTTTGAAACTCGATAAGAGTTGCTGCAGATGCAGGTGCATTTCACACAGTCTCCGGACGAAAATTGCGAAATAGATCTCCATTCAGTGAGTAACTGGTATTGGCTACTATGTAGAATCTACATCTACACACATACTCCGGAAGCCACCGTATGCTGTACCACTAGTAGTCTTTTCTTTTCCTGTTCCACTCGCTAACAGAGCGAGAGAAAAACCACATGAGCCCAAATTTGTTGTATCTGATCTTCGTGGTCCTTATTCAAAATGTATATTGGTCGGGGTAGAATCTTTCTGCAGTCAGCTTCAAAGTCTCTACATTTTCTCAGTAGTGCTTCTCGAAAAAAACGTCTCCTTCCCTCCAGAAAATGCCATTTGAGTTCCTGAAGCATCACCTTAATACTTGCGTGTTGTTCGGACTTACTGGTAACAAAGCTAGCAGCCCGCCGATGAATTGCTTCGATGTGTTCGTTTAATTAGACCTTGTGCGGATCCCAGACACTCGAGCAGTACTTACGAATTGGTCGCACTAGCGTCCTACATGCAGTCTCCCTTACAGATGAACCATACTTTTCCAAAATTCTCCCAATAAATAGAATTCGATCATTCGCTTTCCCTAGCACAATCCTCTTATGTTCGTTTCATTTCGTATCACTTCGCGATGTTACGCCTGGATATTTAATCGACTTGTCTGTGTCTGTCAGGACTCTACTAATGCTGTGTCCGAATCTAACGGCTTTGGTTTTCCTACTCATCTGTACTAATTTATGCTTTTCTACATTCAGAGCTTGCTGCCTTCCATCACATCATATAGAAATTTGATCTGAGTCATTGTGGCCGGCCTATGTGCCCGAGCGGTTCTAGGCGCTACAGTCTGGAATCGCGCGACCGCTACGGTCGCAGGCTTGAATCCTGCCTCGGGCATGGATGTGTGTGATGTCCTTAGGTTAGTTAGGTTTAAGTAGTTCTAAGTTATAGGGGACTGATGACATCAGAAGTTAAGTTCCATAGTGCTCAGAGCCATTTGAACCATTTGAGCCATTATGTATCCACTTACAGTCACACAGCTTCGGCATCTTCTCAGATTGTTTAAGTACATAGAAAATAATGCGGACCCATCACATCTCCCTGGTGCATTCCAGACGATACCCAGGTCTCTGATGAAAACTAGCCGTCGAAGTCAACGTACTAGGTTATATTACTTCAGAAGTCTTTGAACCATTCACATACCTGGGAAACTAATCCATACACTCGTACCTTCGTTAACAATCTGCTGTGGGTCACCTTGTCAAATGCTGTTTAGAAATCGCGAAACATGGGATCTGCCTGTTAACCTTCATCTATATATCACAGTATATCACGTCAGAAAAGCGCACGCTCAATTTCGCACGAGCGATGCTTTCTAACACCGTGCTGATTAGTGGACCTATGCTTCTCGGTCTCAAGAAAATTTATTAAATTCGAACTGAGTTTATATTCAAGAAATCTGCAGTAGGCAGACGTTAACGATTTTGGTCTGTGATTTTGCGGGTCCATTCTTTTACCCTTCTTATATCCAGATTCGCCTTAGTTTTATCGAGTCGCTTAGGTCTTCGGTCTGGACAAGAGATTTCCGATAAATGCGAGGTAGTTAACGTGCCAGTGCCCTAGAATACTTCTTCTAAAACAGAATTGAGATTCTCATCCGGACCTGGCAACTTATTGGTTTTCAACTTGTTCAGTTGTTTGTCTGCGCTAGGGACTTTTATTACTATGTCGTCGATATTGGTGTCGGTTCAACAGTCAAACGACGGTATGTTTGTACAGTTCTGCTGCGTGAACAATTTATTAAGCACGAACTTGATACTACGGCTTTTGTTTTGCTGTCTATAACTTACACACCAAACTGGTCAACGAGTGACCTTATGGAAGACTTAGACCCGCTGAGTGATTTCACGTAGGCCCAGAATTTTCTCGAGTTCTCGGTAAGATGTGTTGCTTAAATAAGACGGTGGTAATTATATGCTTCGCTAGACGCTCGAATCTCTGCTGACCTTTGCCTGCCGTCTTCTGCGCTTTCTATTTTGAAACGAGAGTGTAACGTCCCTTGCTCCCTCAGCTTTGTCCGGATTTCGTTATTAACCCGTGGTGCGTCTTCAACGTCCTTAATCCACTTACTAAGCGCATAGTTCACCAGACCACAAGCTACAAACTGCTTAAACTTTTCCCGTGATTCATCAACGTCACTCTTACTGGAACTAAGCGATGTCAGTTCATTGTATAAGTGAGATTCTAACTAATGATTATCTGTTCTTGCTACCAAAAACACTCCCATAGCCTGCGTGACTGACTTACTAGCCTTCGCAACCATGGTCGCTATAATGACATTATGATCACTAATCGCTGTCTCTCTACTGACGCCGTTGATAAATTCCGAAGCCGACCGTTGTGGCCGAGCGGTTCTAGGCGCTTCAGTCCGGAACCGCGTCACTGCTACGGTCGCTGTTCGAATCCTGCCTCGGGCATGGATGTGTGTCATGTCCTCAGGTTAGTTATGTTTAAGTAGTTCTAAGCTCTAGGGGACTGATGACCTCAGAAGTTAATCCCATAGTGCTCAGAGCCATTTGAACAATTCCCATTTAACCTTTTGATTAAGTCGTTTCTATAATATTGTTTTAATTATCTGTTTTGAGTGTTCAGTGAAGTACCATCTAAATTAAGGCTTTTTAAATTCAGTGGACATTGGGTGGCTAAATGTTGAATTAACTTTCACCATTTATTATTATTATCATTAATCTGTTGTAAATACTTGTGTGTTTTTACTTTTTTTAAAATTCGGTGACGCCTTCAACTGCACTGCCCTTCTAATCAAATCAGTTCTTTTGCAGGACCGCTGTGATAAGATGTAATAGTAAAATGTTTACATGAATTCTTTGCTAAATTAACAAGGTTTTAGTTAAGTGTGTGTGCGTGTGTGTGTGTGTGTGTGTGTGTGTGTGTGTGTGTGTGTGTGTGTGTGTGTGTGTGTGTGTGTGTGAAGTGACCAAACTGCTGAGGTCATCGGTCCCTAGACTTACACACTACTTACACTACATTATACTAACTTATGCTAAGAACAACACACACACCCATGCCCCAGGGAGGACTCGAACATACGGCGGGAGGGACCGTGTAATGCGTGACATGGCCCCTCAAACCGCGCAGCCACTCGTCGGGGTTTTAGTTAAGAGAAAAAGTATGTAATTTTAGTTGTGGTCAGTAATGTCGTTATTAACTTGGTTTTAATAAATGTATCAAAGTGTTGTTCTGTATATCATACATACAAACCTCGCTCCGCACACCTACGTTTTACAGAAGTATGCTGCAAATTGCACACATCCTACCCAACCTAGCAAGATTAAATGAAGAGCAAACCATAAAATCAGACAGAAACCTAGAGATGGAATGTGATACCCTCTCGCTGATGTCTTAAAGAGCTGTGTAACTGGCTGTGCGGAAGAAATAAGAACTGGGCTACAGACTGCCTGGATTTAAATTTACAACTAAAAACGCGAGATTAAGCTTCTTAAATATAAAATCAAGAACTAGGAAAATACAGGAAAAGCTAAATACGTAACTTGCCGACTTGGAGATCTGTTAACAGATGACGGCTGGAAGCCTGCCTCTCCTTTGCTATTGGTCTCGACGAGAAATAGAGACGTACTTCTATAATGAGGCAAACAACACAGAGGCTGGGCAGTAGCTGACGAGAAGTTTTGGTCATACTAGTCACCATTCTGTCTCTTTTTCGAATGATGTAGTGCATCGAGTGACTGGTAACCTAGTGACACCTTTGATTTTCGGTACTTGGATGATGAGCCGATTGTGATTGTGCGTTGTTTGGGGTGTTTTCATACCATGACTTCATTCATTCAAGTTACCGAGAACTGTATTTTCCCATCTTCCAAGATACCAGCTGTGGTCACTGGGCTACACCCATATGTTCCTTGTTTGACGAACTCACAGGTACTCTACTCCTACTGATTGGCCCACTGAATCACCGAACGCAAAATGTCTGGGGTTATATGGAACACGCCGCGCCGGCCGGAGTGGCCGTGCGGTTCTAGGCGCTACAGTTTGGAGCCGAGCGACCGCTACGGTCGCAGATTCGAATCCTGCCTCGGGCATGGATGTGTGTGATGTCCTTAGGTTACTTAGGTTTAATTAGTTCTAGGCGACTGATAGCCTCAGAAGTTAAGTCGCATAGTGCTCAGAGCCATTTGAACCATTTGAACACGCCGCGCGGGATTAGCCGAGCGGTCTGTGGCGCTGCTGTCAAGGACTGTCCAGCTGGTCCCGGCGGAGGTTCGAGTCCTCCCTCGGGCATGGGTGTATGTGTTTGTCCTTACGATAATGTATGTTAAGTAGTTTGTAAGCTTAGGGACTGATGACCTTAGCAGTTGAGTCCCATAGTATTTCACACACATTTTCGTTATATGGTACAGCGAAAAAATGTGGCTGTAAACATCCCCTTCTCTTTGGTACACCTAAGGGATCAAATTATAAGTGATTAGCTTCACCTGGATATTGCGTATCTGAAGAAACATGTAGACACTGTCACCGAACTTTGGCCATTCTCAGAGCTAGACACTGTTACTCTGTATTAGTGACGTACCTCATAGGGGTGACTGGTGTCGTTACTTTCCTGAGACAAGACAAGACAAATGAATTACTACGAGGATACAGCTCCGGCCATTTGACACGTTTGAAACGTCCCCTTTTAACAATTTTTTACAACTGTGCTTAACCTGACACACAATATTTTTTTTTTTTAGCGCAACGCAATCTGACTTTCAAAATCTCTAGAAGAGAATGGCCCTGACTAACATTAAACTATCTCTTTCACAAATCACTTACCTCACAAAAATCTTCGCTGCTCAAGCTACTGCAATACAGCGAGCGCCACTACTACCAGCTAAATAAAAGATTCAAACTATGGAAGGCACTAACTACTGATAGGGATAGTTAGCAAATGAAAGATATTAATAGAGAACAAACAATGTATTTACCTTGATATCATGACAAATTACAAAACTGCGCCATCTCTCTCCCCACATCCACCACTGCTGGCGGCACACCTCCAACTGCCCAGCGCTACGCGCTGTTCACAGCCAGCTGCCTAACACTACAATGGTTGAGTATTACAACAATGCAAAGCAGCCACAGACTGCACACGGCACAGCCGGTGATTTTCATACTGAGGTGGCGTTACCAATAAAAAAACCTAAACAGCCTACTTACATAGCCCCCATGCTCCCCACAAAAAATTTTACAAATTGGGTTGGGCAGTACCCAATACAGATTTGAAAAAATTTTTCATAATTACAATAACTAAGAAATCAAATGCACACACTTATTGATACAATGTTGGTCAAAAGCTAAAATTTTCTCACAGTCCATAAAGACAGTCCTGATCATTCATCACATTGCAGTGTTTTTCTCAAAGTCTGAGCAGTAAAAGACAATGCACACAGACGTAGTGGATTTCCATGCAGTCTTGAAGAAGTAGTGTTGTCCTTCCAACGGAAAGACAGTGCTGACTCTTGACATGCTGACAGGTAATGGGCCACAACAGAGCAAACCCACAACAGAGTCAGTCGAAGTTTTGAAGAGTATTGGTGTGTAGGTCATCACAGAGCAGACCCACTGTAGTCCTGGTAGAGATTACGGTATTGGTGGGCCACCAGAGGTGCAGACCCACTGTAGTCCTTGTAGAGATGGCTCGCAGCCATCTGTTATGACTGTGCAGGTACACAATCACCATTGAAGTGTCTTGCGGATAATATAGCAAGTCCATAACCACCACTTGTGCACTCACAAAGTTTTTGGAATTGTCCTTAGAACCAGCAATGCTGTTATCCAGTCCCTTGCTGAATTATTAACACACGTGCAAACACTAACAGTCCCTACTTGTCACATATTGTCCATATATTATGACCAACAAAAACGTGTGCAGTGAAATGTAACTTACAAGTTACTTAATTTGATGCCCTGGTGTCAATTACAATTTTATAACATAAGAATACAATAACAACGGTATAAAATACATCATTAAAAACATAATAATACAGATAACATTTGTAGGAATAGGGGCTTTACAAAAGAATAGAAATAAACAAATACATCAGTGTTACAAAAATAATGACATAAGTACATACATAAAGATCAGAATAACTTTTGGAATATCAACTTCCACATGAGCATTAAAACAAAACAGAACAAATACTGTTTAAACATGTTTACAAAGTAAATAACATGGTATTAGAAAAATTCTACAACATAGGTCTTATCAGATAAACAACTAAAGACAGGAAGTACACAAATACACAAGGGAACACAAACACATAGTGGGATAACACAAGGAAAGGACAGGGTTTCTTTTACTGCAGTATCTTGTGAACAAAACTTTTTTTGTTCTTGGAGATCTCCCTTCGTTCATCATTATTTCCAAAAGTCCTATCTGTACCTCTTTTCTGTATTCCAACCATAATTCTTTCAAAATAAATATGGCTCATTGTACAATACTCATTTTGGCCCTATCTGTTTCTTGCGGCTTCTCAATGCATTTCTTCCAATTCATCATAGTTAGTTTCTTATACAGTCTACCCCCTCTTAAGCTAACTTAAATCTACTGAGCTCAGATATATATACCAAGGGACGAGGCAATGCAGCATCACATAAAACAATAAACATCAATGACAAATATTTCAAACTGGCAAAGCAAGCTACAGTAAATCTAAATTACCAAGCAATTCAACATTACAACTAATATGAGGCAATGCGCAGCAAACAATAAAATAATCATTAGTAAAACTGGCTTAACAGCGTAATACAAAATCAAATTCAGTAACATTATGCCTGGCAAACAGCAGAAGCAAAAGCAATAAATTATATCTAAACATGACAACGCTCAAGCAGAAAAATATTACAGTAAAGACAACAATGCAGATAAGGGAAATGTATAACCACATCTTAATGTCTATGTAATTAAAGTGGTGCACCACAAAAAGTTATTCTACCAAAAAAAATTACCCAGTAGTTGAAAAGAAAATTCCGTATGCAATTCCTGTGAAGTGAAATATTTTTTTTTATGCTCCTTCGTTTTTTTTTTTTTTATTTACTCGATCTGTAGACAGAAAATATTTACATTAATACATCTATAAAATTTTATTTTAACCAGTGCTGCAGTGCAGCTAGAAACTAGATATTAAACAAAATGGGCAAAGCAAGGCGTGAAACGTCATTCACTAGCCATATGGCATTTCTCTCAATTAGCACGACAATAGCCATGAAATGTTGCGATGCTTTCTACAAAGGAACGTCAATAGCGATTATAATGGCCTCTTTTTTCTTCTACCTGTGCCGCTGGAAGGCTAATGGTTTTTTTTTTGTTCGGGCGGCTGTCGCCCAGGTGTCTGACACAGCTGTGTGCCCAAGACGTATTACGTGCAGGTGGTCACTTAACTTTCGTACGGAAATATTTACGACAGCAGTTTCAGCTACAATGGCAGTCTTAAATAAAAATATTTCACAGGTCAAGAATTAGCGTTGCAAACCTGTAAAAACAAAATCCCATGAATATAACAGTGTCCAAAAAATTTTCGTCGGCATTGTGATACATTCACGCATTTACACACATTTCATAATTCTAAAAGTACGATTCTCGGTTTCCAACATACGTCTTCACAAGGCAGAGTTCCTAACCGCTACTCATTACTCCTTACCTTATTACACATATACAAATTCGTCGACGCTTCTTCAATACTTCATCATTAGATACATAGCATAATCAAATTCTTCATATAACATTAGCTTACTAATCATAAACATACCTCCACAACATAATACACATCGTCGTCATAAAAAATAACATCATAACACCTCAGTCAAATCTCAAAATCGTCGTAGCTTCCTCCAATAGTTTCAAAACCTAAAAAAAATTCTCTGCTCATTTCAAAAGTGTCATCTGCCTCAAACGTACTTTAAAATCATGATTCCATACCAAACACATCATTCAAAGCTCACATTGTATCACAATGGTTCCGAAAAAATATGAACAGTTTACAAAGTACAGACAAAATACAATTTCATACGTATGAAGTTATTCAACTGTGTAATTACGTAAACATCTGTCACTGACGTAGTAAAAAAAATGTTTGTCTCTCTCAGTTAAATGATCTGATAGCTGTGTAATACGGTGTTGGAGAAATATGGTACCGATGTGTAAAGTTGTATAAGCAAATACCATATTAGCTAGGGTTCCTTGTGGTTGCCACACACATGGTACACAAAGTAAGCGTGTACCCCCCTGAGGATCAATGTAATTATACCCTCAGGTGTTACAGATTACAGCAATGGAATGAAATGTATCACGGAAAACCTTCTTTGTAATTAAAAAATCTTTAAAAGTAAGTGTTTTAAGTATAAGATTAATCACTCAAATGCGTGTACTGTAGCGCTAAACTGTGCGTCTTGTCGCAACATAATCTCTGTGGAAGTGTCGTAGTTATCGTCCTCCGAAAGCTAAGTTCTGCAGAAGTCAATGTACTTACCTCATGCTAAACAAAAGTGAAATGCTTTGCGTATAGATATCTTAGTTATTACGCTTATTGTTGTGATGAAGAAAGTACTGTACTGTAACGTATTGTTGTGCCACGAAAAAGGCTGTCTCATTGTTGCCATACCACAAAAGTTACTACTAAAACATGTTTTTCTTTCCTGAAGAATTCAGAAAACTGTGCAGATATAAAACAGATACACCGCAAAAGCAACAAGATGAATTGTGTCACACATTAGTAGCGTCGTGATAAAATCGTGTAGCTGTCACATAAACTAACCACTGTGTCATCTGGTATCTCACAGAAAGTACTTTAAACCCAGAATGTATTTTCAAGTAAACCAAAATGTTGCATTAAAAAAAAAGCAGATTATCTTTCAATAAACGGTTTTACATGTGAAATGTGGTGTAATCCTTTACTCTTCATAGTACGCAGACTTTCAACTGAAAAGCAATTGTCATGTTTTATACGTCGGTAAAGAATGCTGGAATTTTTCTCAAGGCTAGCGTCTTATGTTATTTTTCTCGGAGCCAGCGGGCGCACGCGGCTGCCTGCTGTGCGAGTCATTGTCTGTCTCTTTGTTGCCGCGCGCCGTTATTGGGATTAGGAGACCTAACTTCTACAAATTCACTCCGACGAGAAGGCCCTGCCCTGTTTGAATCCCGCCAGTTTTGATGCAATTCAGGTCTGTCGTTACGAATATATAGTCTGTCGTCATGTCGGTAGTTTACATAGTTTCTTGTTTGTCGATCATGTGGTGGAGAATTTCTCTCTGAATCGTAACAGCGCGCTGAACTGTTGCGTCTGAAAGTATTCTGTCTCCCTTGATAATAATAGTTCTGGTTACCATATTGTCTGTTTCTATGATTGTCTCTGTCATATTCATTACTACGGAAATGCGATCTTTCCCTGTAATTATTATTACTCTGCCAGTGGTTGTCATATGGGTAGTGTCTGTTTTGATCACGATTTGCGTTGTAAGAGTAGCCTTGTCGTGTCCAGTTATTGTTTCTGTCGTCACGGAATTGTGACGTATGTGACCTGTAGTGTTTGTTTTCCTGTTTTCGCATCCGGCGACTGTCTGTGTCAATTTCTAATTCTTGTAGGAGTCCCTGGAAAGCTTCAATGTCGTCTTTGCAACGTCCTGCTAAAATAATATGTCGTAAATGTTCAGGCAGTTTGATTAAGCAAATGCGGATGAGTTCTGAGGAGCTGTATGGGTTTGAAAGATACTGATTCTTATGCAACATGTCTTCAAAATATTTCATAAGACTGGAAAATTCAGATTGTTCGAAACGTTTCATCATTATGATGCTATGTTTTACTCGGTCTTGTGTGGCTTGAGACCAATATGCTGAGAGGAAGGCATGGTAAAATTCTCCTTCACTATGACAATCGTGAATGACCGAACGCATTCTTACAGCTGGTTCATTCTCTAAATAGCCACACATAAATTCTAATCTGTGTTCTAATGACCAGTTGGGGGGAAAACAATGAGAGAATTGATCGAGCCACGCTTGTGGATGAATGTCGTTGGCAGAATTCTTAAACGTTTTGAATTTACGTGTAGTAATGAACAGCTTATAGTCAAAGTCATCATGTCGGCGAGTCGCATATCGCTCATTGTTAGGTCGTGTCGGCCGTTCCATCTCAAAATTCGGTGCGCATTGCCAGTTTCTTTCATAACTTCCGAAATGCCCTGTGTTATTATTTTGTGGCTGTTCCGTATTTCTAAGTCCCTCTTCCCGTGTTGGGGCGCGAGTGTCCTCTGAAATACGTAATTCTTGTATTACCTGTGTCAGCTGATCTTGTACTTCGCGGATTCCTCTTTTGTACTGTGTATTGATTTGATTTTGATTTTGTTTGAATTTTCTAATTTGTTCATACTCTTCTGTGTCAGTGAAGGCTACAGGTCTTGTGCCATTCAGATCATCATCTACCTTTGTAGATAAGTTAGTGACCTGATCCGAAAGTTCGCCTACTTTCTCCGATAGTGAACACATTTCCTCAGTGTGTTTTTCTGAACCAAGTTTCAGAGTGTCCATTTGTGTTGAAATCGAATCTACTGTGTCCTTCAAGTTTTCCTGAGTTTTTGCAAGTTGCATAACCGAATCGGTAGATGCAACTGAGTCAAATTTAGCTTGCAAGGTCTCATGATTTTCATGAACAGTAGTTAGCAGTTCTTTTATGGCTGCTTCGTGATTCTGTAGTGCATTTTCATGACGCGAAAAAATAGGTTGGAAATGCTCACAAATTTGTGTTTTTACGTCATTACAGACTTTTTGACATTTCGATTCAATGTGATGTAACTCATTAGTTAAATCCTCACGTGTTTGTTCAAGTGTGGTGTCTAACTTTTTGAGATTTTGTTCCACTGTGTCTAACTTTCGAAGATTTTGTTCCATTGTGTCTAACTTTTGAAGCTTTTGTTGTGTTTGTCCCATTTGTTGTATTAATTGTAATAACAATGCACTGGTGTCTGGAACATGTTCCTCAGTGCTTTTCGGCAGTGAATTTGCACCGGAAACATTCACATTTTGACAAGCAGAAAATGTGTCTTGACTTATTTGAGAAAACGGTGAGGATCCAAAACCTGAATCTACAGTATTTGCGAGATCGTGTCGCGTCATTTCGGATTCCTGAGCCGAGCTATTGCCGACCGATCGATCGATAATGCTTCCCTCTTCACTAATTGTTTCACTGTCCACGCCATTGTTTGAAACCCGCTCCATTTCCCTATGCGCAATTACCAAATTACTACTATTAACATTAGTTAATTCATTATTCTGCGGCGCTAACATATTGCTTTCGTCTTCACTGTCATTTCTCAATTTACTTTGAAGCCTAGTGTTACGTTTTTCACACGCCATTATTGTCACAGTATTTCACACGACAACACAGAAAAACTCAATTTGAAGAGCAAAAAATAAGAGAACACATTAACATAACACTGAAAATAATATCTAGTTAATTGCAGCTGCGAAATACTTGGTGCAAATCTACATGCATACCACAACTGTTTTACTGTACAACAATGAAAAACTACAACTACAATGGAAATTCTCTCTACAATTACGCGCTAGCAATAAACAAAAGCTACACTAATTACACAAACTATAAGAAAAAATCAGAAGATTCCAGTGAGGTATCGTCGGCTAAGGGTCGACATATGAAACGTCCCCTTTTAACAATTTTTTACAACTGTGCTTAACCTGACACACAATATTTTTTTTTTTAGCGCAACGCAATCTGACTTTCAAAATCTCTAGAAGAGAATGGCCCTGACTAACATTAAACTATCTCTTTCACAAATCACTTACCTCACAAAAATCTTCGCTGCTCAAGCTACTGCAATACAGCGAGCGCCACTACTGCCAGCTAAATAAAAGATTCAAACTATGGAAGGCACTAACTACTGATAGGGATAGTTAGCAAATGAAAGATATTAATAGAGAACAAACAATGTATTTACCTTGATATCATGACAAATTACAAAACTGCGCCATCTCTCTCCCCACATCCACCACTGCTGGCGGCACACCTCCAACTGCCCAGCGCTACGCGCTGTTCACAGCCAGCTGCCTAACACTACAATGGTTGAGTATTACAACAATGCAAAGCAGCCACAGACTGCACACGGCACAGCCGGTGATTTTCATACTGAGGTGGCGTTACCAATAAAAAAACCTAAACAGCCTACTTACACGTTGACTGCTGCGCGCTTAATGGTGGACATTTTATTGTCAGGCTAAGCCAGGCGACCGGTGTTGAAAGGACCTGCACACGTTTAATATTTATTGTCAATACTAGTTTGTAAAACTTTCACTATAAGTGACCTTATACCATCAATAATATGACAAAAAATGTTCGCTGACAACACTGTTTTACGAGGTTTGGATGTCGAGTACTCAAAACAGTTATACCTAGTAAGCAACAGGCAACAGCGAGAAAGAGCTGATGGGTCCGAGAACGGTTGAAAATAAAATGGAGCGACTGGTAACATGTCAATTTATGATAAATCAAAACCATGGACCGGGTGGATTTCATACAATATTTCCCGATGAGGCCCGCATCATTCAAGTTATTAACATGAAATAAAATAACAAACTAAAATTGGTTAATGAGACGGGGAGCCGCAGTCATCAAGAGATTAAGAGTAACTTCAAGATATCTGGCGACAGGCAGGTCATTACAGTCCTCAAAATTTAGTTCTGTAATATCAGGAAACACAGTTAAATAAAATTCTATGGAAACCTGAGAAGCAATTGAACCTTAATGGCAAGACCGAGCGAGGTGGCGCAGTGGTTAGCACCCTGGACTCGCATTCGGGAGGACGACGGTTCAATCCCGTCTCCGGCCATCCTGATTTAGGGTTTCCGTGATTTCCCTAAATCGTTTCAGGCAAATGCCGGGATGGTTCCTTTGAAAGGGCACGGCCGATTTCCTTCCACATCCTTCCGTAGCCCGAGCTTGCGCTCCGTCTCTAATGACCTCGTTGTCGACGGGACGTTAAACACTAATCACCACCACCACCACTTAATGGCAAGGATATGTTCAAGCAATCAACGTATAAGACTTTTTAAAGTTTTGTTGTAATTTGGCTAAATTGACATGAATTTCGTGGACTTCTTATTAGTAATTGTAGATAAGCAACCTATTTTTCCTAATTCCTATGAATTTCATCAACCTATATAATATTTTCAAATTAATACAGTAAGCAGTGCCGTAGAGAATCGTGCACTGACCATCCTAAAGAGGTACATGCAATTATTATCCTCGTATAGCTTTATGAAAATTGCTTTGTGTAAAAAGTCTACTTGAAACTTGAGTATGAGGTATTATATGCAAAAAGGCGAATTGAAAACATTGACAGTGCGGACTAACGCCGTGTCGCTGGTTCATCGAGCTCTGTCGCCATCCCAATGAAGAACGTTGACAAAATGCCAATACTTGGCTTCATACGTTCATTAAATATTGACAATAGTGAGAATATTATTTGTAGTATTGACAATACGGCAACACACACCCTCACACGATCTCACAATACTAATGAACGTGTGATGGCCCTGTTGTCGCCGTTGACGGCCACACCATAGTCTACAGATAAAATGACCTATGCCATTAAAGCGTGCTGTTTTACCTTACCGACACGGTACAGATGTGTTATTATTATGCATATTTTAGTCTACGTCGCGTTTTTCTGTTGTTATACACGCCGCATGATGTAACTGATTATAAACTAAACTTATATCTAGCAGCGAAAGTAAAACAAGAAAAATAAAATACCTCCAGTGATCACAGGATCCTTTCACTGGCGTAACGCATCACTTATAAGCTGTCACATTTTGTAAACAAAGATGCTGTGTGGAACCTATTCGGTGTAAAAAATAAATAGTAAAAGACTAAACATTATCGCAAAGTACAAAGAATATACATCATAATAACCCCATTATTTCGGAATAAACTTTAAAGGATTGTGGAGATGTATCAAAGGTGCTGAATACAACATGCATTGGACTAAATATTCCAGATGGTATACAAATCTGATTCTGTCAAGTTTATATTGCTTAAATTTCATAACCATTTATATAATTAGGTGACATATTGCAAACTGTAAGTAAAATAATTATCTTTCCATGAGTGGTAAAATAATATATAAATAACAAATTTGATTGGGTTTCAGACATAGGGATGAACGGCTGGAGGTGGAGAGAGAGAGAGAGAGGGGTGGGTGGGGAGGGGGGAAGGAGTGATTGGATGAGAGCAAACTTTACAAAGCAGGGGGTTCTTAAGAATATATCTGTTACATGTAATAACTAGCTAAAGGTTCGGGTAATACATCGCTTAATGCTTTAAAATATGCAGATAGATGTAAAATTTGTGCAGTCGATTGATGGTCTTATAGTTTCAAACTGACAGGGGTACAAGCACTCGTTGCGATGGAATATTCGTGAATGTGGCCAATCGACTGTACACTTGGGATGTCATGGTTGCATAACTAAATATTTATGATAAATATGAAGTTAGAGGTGTGTGTGTGTGTGTGTGTGTGTGTGTGTGTGTGTGTGTGTGTGTGAGTATTGTAAATTTAATATGTGGACTGTTGCTGAAAATAGAGATGATACTAATATAAATGTTGTCATTTTTGTCATTTAAGATGTATTCAGGGTGTTTTCTTCGGTGTATATTTGGAGTGTTGACTAGCTTTTTGCCTTTAGATCGGATGTGTTGGGTGCTGATACTTGTGTTGTTCACATGGTGCTTTTTTTTCTTTGCCAGTGGGTGGCTACTACTGATATGTGTTATTTTTTGTTGTTTAGTGCTGCCATGTGTTCTTTGAACCTTATCTCAAATGCTCTTCCTGTCTGGCTCATGTAGAAACAGTCACAGCCCAAACATTCACTCTGGTGCACACCCTTATGAAGAAGTGGATTTTGTGTGTTGCTGCTGTGAGGTAACTTGTGTCAATCTTGTTGTCTGCTGTCCATCTTGTTGTCTGCTGTCAATCTTGTTGCCTGCTGTCAATCTTGTTGTCTGTGGTAAAGGATATGTTCGTGCCTTTTCGTTTGAAGACATTGACACTCTGATATCAAATATTGCCTAGAACTGCGTGGAAGATGTTGTTTTCTTTTTGTGTTTTGTGCTGTGATTGCTCTGCCACTGTTGAGAGTTTTAGAGTGTCTACTAGGGAACTTTTATAACCATTTGCAATAGCTATTTGTTGTATTATTTCAACTTCTTCCTCACATTTACCTTCAAACAGTGGCGCAGTTGGATAGCTTCATAGATGCTGTACTGGAAAATATATAATCTTAAGAATACCCTGCTGTAGGAAGTTTGCTCCCATCGAGTCACTCCTTCCAGTCCCCCCCCCCCCCCTCTCTCTCTCTCTCTCTCTCTCTCTCTCTCTCTCTCTTTCTCTCCCTCCACCTCCAGCCTTTCACCCCTATCTCTGAATCACAACCAAAATTGTTATTTCTTTATAATTTCACCATTGTTGGCGGCATAATTATTGTACTTAAAGTTTGCAGCATGTCACCTGATTATACAAATGAGCATGAAATCTAAGCTATATAAACTTGACAGGATCTGATTAGTATACCGTCTGAAATATTTGTTCCTGTGCATATTGTATTCGGCACTTTAAACAAAGATCTTCACATTCTTTTAAAACTTATTCCGAAATAATAATTTTGTTATGGTGTACAGTCTTTGTACTTTGTGACAATGTTTTTCTTTTGATTTATGTTCTTTGCACCTAATAGTTTCCAGACGCCATATTTGTTTATAAAATATTACAGCTTACACGTGATGTGTTACGGCAGTGAAAGATCCTGTGACCAATGGTGGTATCCTATTTCAGTTGTTTTGTTTTCACTTTTCGATATAAGTTTGGTTTTTAGTCAAAAACTCCCAAAACCATGTTCTGAAATAGATTTTTGTTTCTTCACTAGGTAGTTTCACAAGTTCTCCCAAAGTCATAACACAAAACACAATTGTGTCATGCTAACAAATGTAAATCCAGCTGATGATGGGGTTTAAACCTTCCGAAAGCGTCGTGGAGGTAAATAAACATTACTCAATCTGACGATGTTGCATGCGGAGGGTATTACATTAGAGAACTAGACACTTAAAGTAGTAGATCAGTTTTACTATTTGGGAAGCAAAATGACTGATAATGGCAGGAGTAGTGAGGATATAAAATGTAGATTGACAACAGGAAGGAAACCTTTTCTGCAGAACAGAAATTTTTTATAATCCAATTGTAACCTCTCCACACGAAATTTTGTTAAATGAAAATGGAGCCAATCGTAAACTCCCCGCAAAAAATTAAAAAAATGATAATGGAAAATGACCATAAACCACACAATAATATTAATTAAATAATGAACCATGAACGAATTGTAACCTCCTAACAGAAATAATAATATCTGGTAAATTTTATAAGGACAGCAGCGCTGACCTTCGGCCCTGTATTCTGAATAAAAGAAGCAAAAATTCTTACCTCAATAAAACTGCAATTATATATCTGCTCTTATGTATACATTCTTCGGCACAGCTTCGTGCAATGCTGGCGTATATTTTTTTGGATTCTTGGAAGCAATGATAATGCATTGGAAAAATTCTTTAAATTGAAATGAATACTTTTCTTTAAAAAAAAGGTTACTTTATATTGTAAAAATTATTATTGGGGCATTTTTTTTGAACAAATTAAATTACAATTAACGTACATTATTAATTATGCGCAAGGCTGCTTCTTTACCTTCTACAACAATACTCATCCTCCAGAGTCCTGACCAGAGTCGCGAGCAGAGCACACAGCCGACGCATGCCGACTCCCGCAGACTACTACCGTCCAACGCTACTAAAGCCGACTGACTACTACTGTATCCGACTCACTACTGTCGACTCGCGCAGACTCGCGACAGGCAACAACTAACAATAAACTACTCTCTGGTCAGAGATTCTGTCATGCCTCGCCCATCGCCGGCGAAGCATACGCCTTACATAAGCCTCCACTGGGGAGGCAAAAATTTGGCAGCGATGGTGAGTCAATTGGACTTGCCATGAGCAACAAATTTTTCTTAATTAACTAACTTTACAATCACAGAATGTATACATATACATATATATGTGCAGAACATGAAATAAAATATAGTGCACACGCACTGAGTACAGAAAATATAAAGCAAAGACAAAATGTATACACAATGAGTACAAATGAAATGACATAAAGTGCACACGCACTGTAGTTCAGAATATATCAGCAAATCACAAAATGCAATGAATACAAATCATGTTAACAAAATGACGAAAGTGCACACGCACTGTAATACAGAACATATCTGGGAATCACAAAATGTATACGTAATGAGTACAAATCATATTAACAAATGGCATAGAGTGCACACGCACTGTAAAACTCTCTACCATTTTTTTACAACAAATAAACATATCAAGGAGTGAAATAGTGCACACGCACTATAGAAGTCTTTAGTATTTTTAGGACAACTGATCTTGTTAAAAAATGAAATGAAGTGCACATGCGCTGTATATGTCTTTATCATTTTACAAGAATTAGGAAAGGAATGAGAAGGATTGCGTCATGGTTGTAGCACTTTAGGTTGCACGCAGCTGCACTGAAAGTCCATATCTTTCTACAGAAGCACAACACCAAGTGAGACAATCTGAAGCTCTTTTCCTTGAAGTATTAATCAGTGTAGCCAAGACACTGAAATGTCGTAATAATATTCCATGCTATCATTTTGGTAGTACACTAGGTACACCAAACAGTGGGACCATAATAACATCTCCATCGCTCAAGGTGGTGGACAGCATGTCATGTCAACACCATGTTCTTGTAAAGTAGACCAACGTAGAATTAGTGCAAAAACCAAATATAGTGCTCCATGATCATGAGGATAGACAGGACAAATGGATATTGCAGTAATTTCTGGTAATTAGGTCAGAAGGTGAAGGACATTAAGTCACATAGTAGTCTTCATTGAGAATTACACTAGTCTAACAACTGATTTAAGTAATTGGTGGCACTCATCGCCCAGTTACTGAACATTTCTGTACCATGTATGTAGTATTACAGAATAATGTTCGTAAATTATCTGAATATAGTAATTATTGGCACTCATTGCCCAGTTACAAACCATCGGAAGTCATCATTCAAAACAGAAGCTAATGAATGGCATAGTATTAACATAATTCACTTAATTATAGTAATCATTGGCATCATAGGTCATCTTATTACAGTAATCAGTGGCATTCATTGGCCAGTTACCAAGCATTTTTTTATGCATTATGCATTATGCATTATTTATGATCAGTATTACTCAGAACTCTCTTAAACTAGTAGCGTTATTTGGCACTGGTAATTCCTTTGTTTGCTTTTGAGTTATTGCTGCAAATGAAGATGTGTAACGTCATTCGTCATGAGTCAGCTGTAGCAAGGTTATGAAACAAGTAGAGTATATGTGATCACATTCATAAACGACATAGGTTTAATAAACAACTATTTATATCACATTAATTTCATGAATAATTTCTCCTACAAAATATACAAAATGGATTATTAAACTGAAAGAAGAAACGCATATTATGCTGAAAAGTAGTGAGCTTCGAATTAACAGGTAGTGAAATGTGTATAAAAAAAATATAGATGTTCTCTAACTGTCCTTTTCCAAAACCTTCAGTCATCATACCATGCGATATAAGACATACTGTCAAAACGAACTGCAACAAATACTTAAATAACTACATAGCATCTCTTAACTAACAGCAAATATATAAACTTCATCATTATTTTCATCTGCAAAGAAAAAACTTCATTATCCATATTATCATAACTCCATTATTATCATCACCTGTAAAGAAAAACTTCTTTATCCGTAGTAGCATATTCTTCATCATTATTCATCACCATTCATTATCATCTGCAAAAAAGTCACTTAATTATTCATTATACAACTATTCCTTATTTCTAGCATATTTCATCACTAAAACTAAGATGTGTAGTTCTGTCTGACAGCCTGCATCAATCGCCTCGTATTCTGAAAGAAAAAATTAGTTAAGACTGCTATTCTACGATGTGCATAGTATATTCTTGTTACTGCTTGTTAATTCTGATCCATTTACTCTTCATCACGAGGCATTGCATCCTCTTTCGTTCATTCCGAAGGTGAAATTCCCATTTCTGTTTAATTTATTTCGTTTACACGTTATTTCTTTCTGAAAATGATGAACAAAGATTAATGTCTTGCATTTATTTCATATACCCATTAGATAAAACTGGTTTATTGTAACATAATTGAGCATACAGCATAGCATGACAAAAAACGTAATATGTCAAAAAATATCGACAGTGTTCAGAAGCAAAAATGTACACAGTGTATCACAGTGTAGCAGCAAAAAAAAAAATAAATAAATAAATAAATAAAAAAAATAAAAAAATAAAGTAGTCACGATGTTGAGATATCATAAGGCAAAAATGTCAAAGTCAACTGGTGTTTGCTATATCTTAAATATTTCATAGTGCATACAAACAAAACGGTAAAACAATCATACATACATAAAAAATGGAAAATGTACACGGTCTGATATATAACAAAATACGTAAGTTTATCTGGAAAAATATGCACGGTCTGATGTGTAACGACAAGAAAAGCGACCTGCTAACCTTACCTTGCCGGGCACTTGCCAAGAAAAAATAAGATAATCATCAGTAAGTGTTCATGTGAATATAACTGCATAAGCGGTCATAAAAATTAGGAAATGGCATTACAGTGTGATAAATCATAAAGTATGTTCATTCAATAAAAGGTTTGATGTTCGATATGTGGTGGTTCCCTTTGGTTTTTCTGGTTCTCAGTGTTTCGACGTATACTACATTGGGGTGAGGAATGCTGCGAATCCGATATGGACCTCCGTATAGAAACTCAAATTTACTGCACCTGCCTTTTCCTCTGTTGGATAAAGAGTGTGTACGTACTAATATCTTCTGTCCAATGTGAAAGTCACGGCGAATGCAAACCTGTTTTTGCTGTCTTCTCCGGCGCTCTGCGGCACGTTTGATGTTGTTCAGCGCAATGTCAATTATTTCATGGTGTCGTAGTCGACGAGAATTAGGAAATGTTACCAATTCTTTAATTTTGTTAGGTGGTTCAACGTTTTTCGGTATAATAGACGGAGATAGCATAGTAGATTCATTCGGTATGGAATTAATTACATCTTGGAATGAGAGTATGTGTGTGTCCCAATCAATGTTTTTTATGGCAGTAAATTCTACACAGTTTACCAATTTCTTTCATTAATCGTTCACAAGGGTTCGAAGAAGCATGGTACCTGGATATATATATCGGAGAAATGTTTCTAGCTCGTAACATACGTGTCCATATAGCAGATCGAAACTGTGATCCATTGTCAGAAATTACTTTCAACACATACCCTACATGAAATAGAAAATGTTTTACAAATGCTTTCGAAACAGATTTAGCAGTAGCTTTGCGTAACGGAGTGAAGGTAACAAATTTTGAAGTGAGTTCAACAACGACAAAGATGTAGCAAAAACCTCTATTAGTTCTGGGAATCGGACCAAAAATGTCTACAGCGGCCATGTGTCTCAATTTCAGAGGTACAATGGGATGTAATGGAGGAATATGTGAAGTCGTATCTGATTTAGCTTTCTGGAAGATTTTACATGACGCTAAAACTCGTCGAATACGCTTCTCCATGTTGGAAAAATAACAGTTCTGTCTCAGTATAAGAAAACATTTTCTAGCTCCGTAATGTGCGTAACTTAAATGAGTATACCAGATTAATTTGTTAACAAGTTCGTCAGGAATGCATAATAACCAATTGTTGCTGTCAGGATGAGAGCGGCGAAGCAGAATGTCATAGCATACAGTGTAATGGTTTCTAATAGTAACATTATTTCTATCTTGCCAAAGGTGTTTAATCTCTTTCCACACGTTGGCTTTACTCTGCTCTTGTGCTATGCCTTGTAATGACGACGAAATGAAATTTTCAAATGCAACTTGTTGAATGTACATGACGCTGAAATTTGTTTTGCAGAAGTTGGTTGCGATATCTTGCTGATTGTTGCTGAGAGAACGGGATAGTGCATCTGCTACAATATTTTGTGTGCCGGGAATGTGAACAATTGTAAAATTAAATTCCTGTAGATAAAGTTTCCATCTGCTTAATCTGTCGTGTGTAAATTTAGCGGAAAGTAAAAATAGTATCGCTCTGTGGTCTGTGTAAACGGTCGTATGTCTTCCATAAAGAAAATGCCTAAATCTGGTAAAAGCCCATACAACACATAATGTTTCAAGTTCTGTAACAGAATAATTTCGTTCAGCAGATGACAGAATGCGACTTGCAAAAGCGATGTTTTTAGTCACTGTACAACCATCTTCTTCAATTTCCTGAAAAATATGTGCGCCTAAAGCGGTGTTAGAACTGTCGGTGGCAATAGAAAAATTTTTGGTATGATCTGGGTGCGATAAAAGTGGTGCATTCAACAAGACTTCTTTCAGGTTCACAAATTGAGAATGTGCTTGCCTATCCCAGGACCAAATAGTGTTTTTACCTGTCAATTGACATAATCTAGGGGTGTCTAAAGCAGAGTAATGAATAAATTTACGAAAAAGTTAATTAAACCCAAAAGACTGCGTAGTTGTTTCTTCGTCGTAGGAACAGTAATGTCACGTAAAGCTTGAAGTTTTTCTGGGTCAGGCGTAATGCCCTTTGCTGAAATCACATGTCCAAGAAATTTTATAGAAGTTTTGCCAAAGTGCGATTTACTGAGATTAACTGTATGTCCTTGTGCACGAAAAGTTTGCAACAGTTGTTCAAGAATCAGATTGTGTTCAGACCAGTTAGCTTCTGCAATAAGAATGTCGTCTACGTACGTTGTGATTCTGTCTTTAAGTTCTGTCGGAAGTATTGTATTCAAACCGCGAATAAAGGCTGCTGAAGAAATAGTTAAACCGAACGGTAATTCACAAAATTGATAAGTCACCAAAACAGAGAAATGCTGTGTACTTTCTGCAGTTCGGATGGAGCTGAATTTGCCAAAATCCCGATTTCAAATCTAATGTGGAATAAATAGCAGTACCATGAAATTTCTGTAGAAGTTCTTCTATTGTCTGTGGGCGATCTGTTTCATTAATAAAGATGTCATTGATGTGACGCGAATCAAGTACGAGGCGAAGTGAACCATCTTTTTTTCTTAACAATATGGAGCGGGTTCATGTACGGACTAACTGCCGGTTCAATAATTCCTTGGTCAAGCATAGCTTGCAATTCTTTCTTAACCTGTTCTCTATGGATATACGGAATGGGATAATGCTTGGCTTTAAATGTGTCGTGCTGTTTAACTTGAAATTCATACATAGAACCGGACATAGTACCAGGAACGTTGTCAAAAACTGGAGCCTGCTGTAAAAGAATTTTGTGTAGTTGCGTGCGTTCGTCGTCTGTATTTGCACTGCTCTGTTTAACTTTATCAGAAATCATCTGTATAACGTCATAGTCGGCTTCGTCTGGAGTATTATAGTTGTGTACGTACGTATCTGTGAACAATGCGGAATTACAGTCTATGTTACGTGATGCGGAAATTACCTGTGTACGATTAATTGTTTGTTCTTCTGCAGATAAAGAGTGCTGAAATTCTAAAGCTAGTTGTACATTTTCATCCTTCAACATTAAATAGGAATTTTGAAAGTCAATAATGGCATCATGTTGTACCAGAAAATTCGTACCTAAAATAATGTCTGTCGTCAATAACGGAATAATCCAAAAACTTGAGTGAAACGTATGACCTGCAATACAAAATGATAAATGTGTCTGTAATTTTACATCTACTCCTTTACTAGATACTGCTCCTTTCACTTTAGTTTTGCCTAATGGTAACGTAGGATAAGTATTGTCTTTGTTACACTCGTTGAAAGTTTCTTCATTTATAACTGACATAGGTGATCCAGAATCGATTACTGCTGAAAATTTCGATGATCCAATTTTAACTTCGATGACCGGGTGTGAAATAGTTTTTTGAACAACTGGTCTTTCCTGCAAAAGAGTGTCTCGGATATCGTCAAAAGTAATAACATTTTCATGAACAATATTCTGTGTATCTGAAGTATTGCTTACGTTGCTGGAAGATGCGACCTGTCCTGTATCTAGTCAAATTCTATCTGACGTGTTACTATTTTCGGGAGGGTGCTGTGGCAGTTCCACTATTTGTACTGTTCTGTTATTTCTTCCAGACGTATTACGTTCTGGATGATACCTACTGTCTGGTTCATTCATGATAATATGTTGTTGCGGATCTTCTTGCTGCTGATAAGATCGACTGTTATTAAATGTACGCTGAAAATTGTGCTCATTATTTTTACGTCTGTCGTGATAATCATTTCTATACGGTGCATTGCGATGCGAATTGAAATAGTGTGTTTTCTGTACATACTGATTTCCTTGTTGCTGTGTGTTACTATTTGTTGGAGGCGACGCTATACGCGTACGCGGCGAAACATTAAAACTTGGTTGACCTTGTGCATTACATTGTTGGTTATGTATGCTAACCGGTTGGTTTTGTTGCTGTTGTTGGGAAAAACGTCTATTGTTACCAAAATGTGGTTCCTCTTGCTGATAATTATGTCGATACTGATAATTAAAATTTTGTCTGTTATTAAAGTTCTGGTAGTTTACGTTCCTGAACCGTCTATTAACTTTGCTATTCAAATTGCGTGGCTGATCATAATTGCTGTGTGTTTGTTGCCCTTGGTTACTATATGAAGAATTTTTGTTTATAAAGGAATAATTCGATTGCTGCACTTCCGAAAACCTGTAACAGGTCTCTGAATGCCGAAATATTTTCTTTCTGCTGACCCGTTAACAGTGACACTCTTAATGATCGTCGTAATTTAGAAATACATAATTGAATAAGTGCAGATTCACTGTATGGTTCACTTAAGTACTGGTTTTGTTGGACCATGTGCTCAAAAAATTGCGTGACACTGGGAAAATTTGAGTTCTCATTATTTGGTAAACTAATTAGTTGATCTTTAATTCCGCGCTGTGTCGTCTTCGACCAATACGCTGACAGAAAAGCATTCTGAAATTCTTCTACTGAGTAGCATTGTCTCGCGATCGGTCTCATACGAGTTGCCGGTTCGCCTTCCAAAAAACTGCAAATTAATTCAAGTTTATGTGTTACGGGCCAAGTTGGTGGAAAAGCAAAGCTAAATTGTTGTATCCAATCCAAGGGGTGGATCTGTGTTCAGTCATTTTTAAATACTTTAAATTTTCAGACTGATAGAAAATGTTTGTAATCAAAATTATCGTCCCTGTACGTCTGAACAGCTTCACGATTGTATGAGAATCTATTTGTCTGTGACTGTTCGGAATCTAACTCACGTACTCTCAGTAAATTACCTAAATTATACTGGCTGTGTGAGTCTGACAAATGTTTGCAAAGTGGCATCTGCTGTGATGTGTTAAACGCTGAAACATTTTTCATCTCTGTTACTTCTTGCTGTAAAGTTGACAATTTTCTACGTAATGTATTATTAGACGAATCTATCTCACTGATTGTCTGCTGTAGATTTTGGAATTCAGGTGTTTGGTTAAACGAAATCGGTGACGTATCGTCTGATTTGCTGTCATTATTACTTTCAATAACGTCAATACGACTGGCCAATTCATCGTATTTTTCAGTCAGTATTTTTACCTGATCATCGTTTTTAGTGTCAGAAGCATTAATTTGTTTTTGTATTTTACGTGTGGTTTCGTTCAGTTTTTTAACGTCAGCTTTGATGTCATCGGAATACTGTGTTAGTTCTAGTTGTTCGAGTCTGTCTGTCACTGTCTGCAAATCTACTGTGTATGTATCTGTTTTTGATTTGAGATCGGAAATTTCATCACGCAATTCGGTGTTCAACTGTTTGATTGTATTAATTTCGTCCGATACTGTAGCAATGTTCTTATCTACGTATGTTTTTGCTTTCGTAAACAATTTACGTTTATCTTCCTGTCTTTGTGAGGTAATTGTTTCCATACCTTGTCGTTTTACTTTATTCTGTTCCTGTATAAATTTACGGAAACGCGTTTCACTGGTTTGTAGGTGGTGATTAAAGCGTTCGTCAATTTGGCTGATCTGTTGGTCGAATTTCGCATCTACTTTTGCATCCAGTGTGCGCGAAAGTTCTGCTGTCATTAATTTAAACTCGTCGCGTAATTGTTTACCGACTGCACTAATTTCGTCTCTAAGTGTTTCTGTTGTAGCTGTTTGCATATCCCTTAATTCTTGAGCAACATATCTAATTTCTTCACTACTTTTCCTAGCACAAGCCTCAATTTCCTCACGTAACTGTTCTTTAGTATCATGACATTGCGCGGCAACGGCTGTAATGTGTTCACTAAGCTGTCTGGAATTGTCTAATTTTTCTTTAAGGTTGTCATGTTTTTCATTAAGTTGCTTGAAATTTTCATTAAGGTTGTCTTGTTTTTCATTAAGTTGTTTGATCTGTTCACTAAATTGTTTGTGATTGTTCTCTTGTCTTTCATTCTGTTGTTTGGAATTTTCATTACGTTGTTGTTTGAAATTTTCACTAAGTTGTTTGAGATTTTCATTATTTTGTAGTAATAATGCCATAACTTGATCCCAGCCAAAATTAGCGGCTCTATTCTCTGTACTGTATGATGGTGTATCTGAACTTGTCACGTTTTCTGTAACCATTTGGTTATTCTGTGATTCACAAAAAGATTTGCCAATCGAATGTGCACTGTTGGTCACTAAATCGGAATTAAATAAATCTGACGTACTTTGAGTACACAGTTCATTTTCATTAGAAAAATTTGTCTGTTCATTACGTAAATTTAGCAAACCGGGTGTGTTAAACCGGGCAGCGTTCATAGTAACAGAACGTGCCGCGTCATTCATTATCGTTAAATTAAGAGACGACACAACTGAGTTTGTTTGCTCATCATGAGCATTAAAATCATTACTAGTGGTCGGTACGCACTGATTGTCTATAAATGGAGGATTGTCATCATTACACTGCGTGTCGCAAGTACTATCGGTCACGTTATTTGAGTCGGCTATTTCACTCATTGTACATCGCGATGTACTGTTAACAGTTTTTCGCGGCATTTTTCACAAATCAAAAATTATTCACAAATGAAACAAAGACAATGCAAAATGCAACAAGCACAAATACAACAAAGAGCAAAAAATTGCCGATGATCTGTGAAAGAAAGAGTGACAAATTAGAAAATGCGTTGCGCCAGATGCAAACTATGTTTAAGTAATTAAGAGCAGATATAAGACTACTTATCAGAAGATTCACAAAAAAATACGATCCTAGCCGGATGTCGCCTGGTTTAACCTCTCCACACGAAATTTTGTTAAATGAAAATGGAAATGGAGCCATGCGTAAACTTCCCGCAAAAAATTAAAAAAATAATGGAAAATGACCATAAACCACACAATAATATTAATTAAATAATGAACCATGAACGAATTGAAACCTCCTAGCAGAAAGAATAATATCTGGTAAATTTTATAAGGACAGCAGCGCTGACCTTCGGCCCTGTGTTCTGAATAAAACAAGCAAAAATTCTTACCTCAATAAAACTGCAATTATATATCTGCTCTTATGTATACATTCTTCGACACAGCTTCGTGCAATGCTGGCGTATATTTTTTTGGATTCTTGGAAGCAATGATAATGCATTGGAAAAATTCTTTAAATTGAAATGAATACTTTTCTTTAAAAAAAAGGTTACTTTATATTGTAAAAATTATTATTGGGGCATTTTTTTAACAAATTAAATTACAATTAACATACATTACTAGATATGCGCAAGGCTGCTTCTTTACCTTCTACAACAATACTCATCCTCCAGAGTCCTGACCAGAGTCGCGAGCAGAGCACACAGCCGACGCATGCCGACTCCCGCAGACTACTACCGTCCACTCGCTACTAAAGCCGACTGACTACTACTGTATCCGACTGACTACTACTGCCGACTCGCGCAGACTAGCGCAGACTCGCGACAAGCAACAACTAACAATCAACTACTCTCTGGTCAGAGATTCTGTCATGCCTCGCCCATCGCCGGCGAAGCATACGCCTTACACAATATAGAATTAAGAGTTAGGAAGTATTTTCTGATAGTGCTTGTGTGTAGTATAGCCATGTATCGATGTGAAACATGGACGATAACCAGATTAGACGATAAGAGAATAAAAGAATCTATGGATGTCCATCCTATATCCGGGACGAGGAACTTGAGCTGATGATACGTATGAGGAAAAGTACCACCACAACTGTATCTTCAGAATGTCTATTCTGTCATACGACTTGTTTCGGCGGCATATTATCGCTATCCTCGAGCCCGACCACTGCCAAAAGTTCATTCGATTTCTATGGCGCATTTACTGTGGAATCCTTGTTACTAGCACACATGGGCAGGCTTTCGTCAGGAGTCTACACTCGACAACTTGTTTTCTCCACTGGTGACACTCCTGCTAAAAGCTAGCCTATGCTCGACATCGTGTTGTCTACATTGGAGACACTTCCTGCCCATGTGTTCTAGTAACAAGGATCCCACAGTAAAAGTGCCAAGGAAATCAAATACACTTTGGGCAGTGGTGGAGCCTGTGGGTGGCCGTAATGTGCTAGTTGTTATAGAACGAAAAAGCTCTCAAGACACAGCTGTGGTGGTACTTTTCTCGTATAGAGAATAGAAGCTTATGAAATGTCTCTGTAAGTACGTCTTTACACAAGACGATTGCGGGACCTCGACTGTTCACTGTAAATGTCACATCGAAACGCCTTCAGCCGTCTAAATTTCCATGCTTATTTTACTTTTTTAACCAGATTCAACGTTACATTATGCTATCTTCAGGCCCCCTGATCGACGTGTTGGAAGAATCCCACCTCTTGTACAGTCGAAAGAGGGGCCAGCTTACAGTCATTGGTCTCCATAGATTTCTTCTTAGCTCAGCGATCACTTGGAATATACGGGTACCATGGGTGGTACCTTATTAATCTTTCCTCTTTTGCAGTTTTTTAGAAGTTCGAGGTTTAGTTTGTAGAATTTAACTTACGGTAATTTTCTGTTCTTTCCTACATCTCAGGTATGAATTCGTTGCTAAGTCAACTGAAATTGGTCATCAAGTTTCAAAGTTTTATAATATGTCGGTCCTGACAATTATAAAAATTAAATTAAATTTTAAGAAACTGCTGCTGATACTCATTCAGTAGTGTGGTTTCATCAAGGCTACCTGTACACAATAGACAAACGTCCACTTTCCGCTCCATCGAGTAAATTGAAATAAAGAGATCTTAATGCATGGATTATTCAACCCAAGGTTGATTTTAACACAGCAGTTATTTACTTGGCGCCGTCCTTGTTTTATAACGAGGAGACACTGTCAAAAACTGAAAAAAATTGAAAGGAATTGTATCCAACTTTTTCGTTTTTCTCTCCATTATCTGATTAAATTATGCGTGTGCTAAAGCTCTTTACACACATCCAATTACAAGAAAAGCCGTGTATTACATGCCAGTGTTTTATGGATTAAGAGATGTCCAGAATACGTTCACGAAATATGCAACAAGCTCTAAGACTTCACTAAATTAATTTTGTATTGAATTAGAGGTAATGAACATAACACTTTTACCGTTTTACTGTTTCGATAAACATACCCTATGTAAACCGGTACTGATGCCGTTATTTTCAGCACAGAGACTAGCAATCAATTAGTTTAATTATCAGCAGCAGTGTTCTGTTAACACACGTGTATTTTACTTGATGGAGAGCAATCAGCTTTGATTAGCTATGAGCTTACTCGAAGAGTGGATCACATCTCAAAAAGGCCATACGACAGCAGAGGTAAATATCCGCATTGTTAAAATAATATTTTTAATTACGCTTTCATTACATTTTTCCTGCGAAACAAGCGATACTAATCAGAGAGAAATAAATTGGACATTTCGTGTGTGTTGTATCAGTTTCGGCAAGCATTTCATTTTGGCTGATATTCTCGTACGAATATAGCATGATAAAACCGGGTTGTTACATTTCCACGAGTATTCACAGGTTGTATTGAAGTAAGTATATCTTAGGCGGGTTGAAAATAGAGGCACTAAGCCATTGTACGCAAAATAATTCGCAACCTAGTATGGACAGCTTCATTAGTTACCTGCTTTATCAATGTAATCTTTAATATTCTACTGTAGCACCACAATTAAAAAATATCCTTTCTCTTCATGTCTGTGCGGTTTATCTACCACGTTTCAATTTCATCCATGGCTGTAGTTGAAACACTTTCAACAAAGAGTTCTCATCATCTAAACTTGTATTCGATTTTAGCGTATTTCTCCTTTTGCTCAAAACGTTTCTTGCTGTAGTCTACATTTTATATCCTCTTTAACTTTGCCTTCTCCAGTGACTTTGCTACAAAAATTGTGAAACTCATCTTCTTTCAGCACCTGATTTCCTATTGTAATTCCTTCAGTATCACCTGACTCAATTCGTCTGCACTTTACTGCTCTTCATTTAGTTTTATTGATAATTACCTTACAAAAGCTGAACTGGTGACTTACTGCACTTAACATAAAAAAGTCTCGATCTTGATTAAATAATTAAGTTTTAAGTACTTAACGATTTATTCATTGTAAATACAAAGGTACGCCGATTAGCTTCCTCTAGTTAGCCAGCTTCCGCCTTCCTTCCAACGAAGAACCACATGGAATGACACAAACGTTCAAATCAAAGAACCCTCTTGACAGAGACAATGTTTCACGGACGGTCACAAGAAAAACTCCTTATGTTAACAAAGAAAAACGTTGCAGTGTGATCGAGAAAATTTTGATTTATCTAAGGTACAGTTTACCTGCGTTAATCTTTCTTATTTAATAATGTCGTTTAGAAGGTTTGATATAAATATACCAACAATACACATCCTACACATTACTTACCGAGCCATTTGAGCGAAGCTGGTCTATAGCCTCACTACTGAACCTCATTCATATTTTTTTTCTAATCTGTAACCTCCTCATTCTCTCCTGCCACCAAGTTTTTTTCTTCTGATCTTCCTCTTTAAAGAGTTCTGTCTCTTACTCCTTCGTGTGTAAGTGCGTGCCTCAGCCACAAAGTGGCCTGAATTACTGCAGTTAAATCTGCTTCATGTAATTGATCCTGCATCTGTTTTAACTTCTGTTCCTTCCTTGCTTCCCAGTATATGAAATAGTAAGTTGAGCAAGCTGTGATCTTGAATTTTCGTGACACGCTAAAACTGTGACACAGATTGGAAGTAAAAACCGTACTTCGTTTCCAGGGAACGTACTGCAAACTGAACTACCCTACGAAACTCCATGACTGTAACAGTAACATTCCTGTGGTATAAAATTCACGGGCCGGCCGGTGTGGCCGTGCGGTCTAGGCGCTTCAGTCCGGAGGCGCGTGACCGCTCCGGTCGCAGGTTCGAATCCTGCCTCGGGCGTGGATGTGTGTGATGTCCTTAGGTTAGTTAGGTTTAAGTAGTTCTAAGTTCTAGGGGCCTGATGACCTCAGATGTTAAGTCCCATAGTGCTCACAGCCATTTGAACCAGTTTTGGAAAATTCACGGAGGTTATCTTTCATAGATATTCAGTCTGAAGAAATAGCGTACGGCGAACAATGGGAAGGGCGTAAGTGCAGTAATGGGACTTACAGTGTATCTGCATTATATGAGGCCACTTCCCCCTCCTACAAGACTACTTCCCCTCCACCCCACTTCCAACTCCAAAAACTTCGCACCCACATCGTTTCTTATACCCATCCGCCCTCCGATCATTCCAACGCCCTTCCCTTAAAATACATAGATACACTACATTACACCACTGCACCGATCACCCTCCTCCCAATTTGAGTCAAAATTGAAATAAGCAACAAAAACGTTTCAAAACCAGTCTTTTATTTTAAATAATTTGTTACAGCGGTATATAATACATTATACAGGGAATTCAAAAGTATCTGTACCCACTTCGTGGGTGTAACATATGGATCAGAATAAGCGTAAAAAGTTAAATAAAGTTTTGTCTGAAATTTATTTATTTCCAAGATTTGCAGTAGAGTACGGATCACAAGTTCACCTCAAACAAGCCAAAATTGATTCTTCTCAGAAAGCAACGTCACAAGGACCCAAAATTCAACACAACAACATACTGCAAATTTACCCCAGGATATGTTCAAATTTGATGTCCACATACACGACGACAATGATGTGCTCGACGTCTTTCCGCCCTCGGAATGTTGCAGGCTCCGTTCATCTCACTCTGCACAGTTGCACAGCCATTTTCACTTCGCTGCTGCAGTTGTGCTACACTCTCAGTTGCAATACCATACACGAGCTCGTGCACAAATCATAACTGGCTTATATCAAACCTTCTAAACGACATTATTAAGTAAGAAAGATTAACGCAGGTAAACTGTACCTTAGATAAACCAAAATTTTCTCGATCGCACTGCAACGTTTTTCTTTGTTAACATAAGGAGTTTTTCTTGTGACCGTCCGTACAACATTGTCTCTGTCAAGAGGGTTCTTTGATTTGAACGTTTGTGTCATTCTATTAAGTGGGACATCATAAAGCAGAGCACTTTCTTCATGTTGTAAAAGCTGTGGAGATTCACTTTTCCAGTCAGGCGCTGAAGAATAACACGTGGTCCAACTAACTGATTCTCTACTATACATGCAAAGTGTTCACTGCAAAACGATATTGATATCCTCTTGCTGTAGTTACGTGAGGATTAAAATATACCCACACCGGTTTGCTATGAGCGTTCACGATACCCATGTAGGTAAAGAGGCTTTTTTCCGTAAACAGTACCCAAGGACCGAATGGTGGATCAGCAACATGGCGCTAGAGTAACCACTGACAGAAATTCTGACGCCTAGGATCAGTCTGAAGGGGTCAGCTCCTGTACCTTCTGTTGGTGAAATGGGTAGCATTACTGTCTCTGATGCGGGCGCCTTACAGTTGATTGAGGAACTCCTGCAATCGCACTTACACAGCCCGTACTTATGGTCAGATCTTCATCTACTATTTCCAGGATCTTCTCGAAATCCATGGTTTAATGCCTCGCGCATATGACGTTATGCATCGTAGCTCGGAAACAAAGCAATTTCAGACAAATTTTATTTAATATTTTAGTCTTATTTTGATGCATACATTACGCCCACGAGGTGTGTACAGTTACTTTTTATTCATCTTGCGGACATGCCTACCCCTAAAAGGTAGATTCCAGTTCTAACACGTTATATAACTGGGATATTTTCTACCAAGTGCAAGGCTAGCTGAGAAAGGGACTGATGGAAACTCAGTGGGGAATATTTTGTGGGGTGGATTTAAATTTGCGATATTTATCTTACAACGAAGGGAAACCCCCGAAAACCTTGGTCAGAACACGAGACGGGACGTACTTTAAATTTACTTCAGGGACTATAAGTCCCAGAGTAAATATGAAACGTAGTGTACGTTTAAGGGTGTATGTTCATTTCTTTGCAGAGTGAAGCTGACGACATACTTGAATTGTACGGTATACCTTTGTCGCTGCAGATACAAGCGATGCGGTCAACGGCGACTCTGAATAATCTTGATTCCTTGTGTACGAATACGATAACATCAATTTCAATAAGAGCACACATTGCACAGAATATAAAATTAATTTTTGTTGTGACTTACGTTTAAAGTGTCACGTCATTACTTTTCACACCATAATGCATCTTCGCCCTAGTACTGAGGTACACGCAGTCGTAAATATCGTGACGTACTTCATCTATGTACATTTCACTAACCCTGGATGTTACAGTTAGTTTCTTGTTTGACCACTGAGATTTATGTAGTTTCCGTGGCAGCATGACTAGCACTACGTGAATTCTGAGTTAAAGCTAGTAAGCAATAAACTGAGAGTGCTCCATCAGATGGACTCAAAATCAAGTACAGCTGCAGTTCCAGTAGTTACTGTAGGAAGACAGGAATATACTTCTCATGGCTTACGCCTGAATACGAGGGGTAAGAACAAACAGCAAATCGGTTAGCACCATCAACACACAACGGCAAATCCCTGTTATTGGGGTCAGACGAGAAACAGACTTCAGGTCAAATTCAGAATGAAGATAGATGGTCTTAAACGACTCCCAGTTCATATTATAACATTATAAGGAGAGGTAAAATCAACCTCCTTCGTTAGAGCATTAGAGACGACGAAAAAGTAGAGTGTAAATTATTTATATATTGTTCAAAATCTTAGTATCTGAAAAGAAATTTATGTCATGTGTCTGTCTAAATACCACGTAACAAGAAGTATGGAAAATCTTGATTAAGCTTTTATAATTTATCTGCGTATTCACGTACATCAAATGAGGCTAAAGGAGTTGTCACATTCATCGTGGAGAGGAGCCTCGTGTAGCCGTAGATGTAGGGAACTTGCAGCAGTCCTCAGCAATTAGGAGGCCTAGGTTAGTTGCAAAGTCTAGCAGAAAGAAGGTTCTGCTGCTAGGTAGTTCCCACGGTAGAGGTGTGGGCCAGCAGTTGCAGGAAGTGTTGGGGAGTGAGTGTCAGGTCACCAGCATTGTGAAGCCTAGTGCATGGTTGGCTCAGGTGACTGAAAGCATAGGGGAGTTACGTAAGAATTTTACGAAAGAGGATCAGATAGTGATAGTGGGTGGAGCAGGGAACAGTCTCGATAAGGACGGGGAATATGATGTCAGTGGTGACTTGGTTAAGATAGCTACTCAAACTGGTGGCACTAATGTGCATTTCGTGCAGCTGTTTCAGCGTCATGATCGGCCTCACCTTAATGCAGCTTTTAGGCGCGTTAATGTGGGGCTGGGGAGTGCACTGATGGCGGAGGGCATGGATCACATCTCAGTGGTGCCAGTTCGGTCTATCAGTAGATGGAGTTTCACTAGGCATGGCCTGCACCTCAATAGGTATGGGAAGGGGAGGCTGGCTAAGCTTATAGGTGACAGTGTAGTGGGTGGGGGTGGTGGTAGTGGTATCACTCATGGAAAAATTCCTGTAGTAGTTGGTGTTAGAGCTGCACCTTTTTTTAGACTGAAGTCAGCTGATAGGTATACCTGCTTAAAGGAAGTGCCTCTAACTAAGGGCTCACCTCCAGAGGATGTAATGTTTCCAAGTAGAGAAGGAATTAGCATATTTCATAAAAATATAAGAGGTATTAGAGATGAAGTTAGTGAACTGCTAATAGATGTTAACTCTGAAATTATTGGTATATCGGAGCATCACTTAAATAATTTGATAATTCAGAGGCTTCCTTTACCAGGCTACAGATTAGCTGGCTGTTTCTCAAGGAGTTCCTTGCGGGGTGGGGGAGTGGCTCTGTACGTAAAAAACAGTATTTCATTTGAGTCCATAGACGTATCACGACACTGCACTGAACAGAAATTTGAAAGTTGTGCAGCATTAGTTGAATTTAGTGAAACTAAACTTCTAATTGCTGTTTTTTATAGGTCCCCTAACTCCGACTTCAGAGCATTTTTGCTTAAGCTAGAGAGGGTTCTTGATTCACTTTGTAGGAAGTACCAGAAAGTAGTTATATGTGGTGACTTCGATATTAATTTTGTACATGATTGTGCAAGAAAAAGGATGTTGGTAGATCTCCTAAATTCATATGATCTGATGCAAACTGTGTTTTTTCCAACTAGGGTACAGGGGAACAGTAGCACAGTCATAGACAATATTTTTATTCATCCTTCATTACTAGATGGGCACTCTGTTAGTAAAAGGGTGAATGGCCTTTCAGACCATGATGCACAAATTTTAACATTAAAAGGTTTTTCTACTCAAACCAATATCGTATTTAATTACAAACTACGTAGGAAAGTTAATCCAACAGCAATAGAGAGGATTTCAACACTTGTCAAGGAACAAGAGTTTCAAGAAGTTTATAGTGCCGATAATATAGATGATAAATACAATGCTTTCCATAACACATTTCTCGTGCCCTTTGAGAGTTGCTTTCCATTAGAACATTCTAAACGGGGTACTAGCAGTAATGGACAGCCCGGTTGGCTGGCTAGTGGGGCCGGCCGCGGTGGTCTAGCGGTTCTAGGCGCTCAGTCCGGAACCGCGCGACTACTACGGTCGCAGGTTCGAATCCTGCCTCGGGCATGGATGTGTGTGATGTCCTTAGGTTAGTTAGGTTTAAGTAGTTCTAAGTTCTAGGGGACTGATGACCAAAGATGTTAAGTCCCATAGTGCTCAGAACCATTTTTTTTTTTTTTTTGACTAGTGGGATAAGGATATCATGTAGAACAAAGCGGGAATTATATCAAAATGTTAGAAGTAGTCACAATCAAGCTACAGTAGCCCATTACAAACAGTATTGTAAGGTGCTTAAAAATGTTATTAGCAAGGCAAAAAGTATGTGGTTTGCAAATAGAATAGCTAATTCACAGTATAAAATTGAAGCCATATGGTCAGTTGTGAAGGAAGTGTCTGGTCAGCAGCACAAGGTTGATGATATAAAGTCAGTTCGCAGTAATAATATTTCTGTTACTGATAAATCAGATATATGTACAGTATTTAACAACCATTTTCTGAGCATTGCTGGTGAATTAAATAAAAATTTAGTTTCTACAGGAAATCATATAAATTTCTTAGCAAATGCCTTTCCGAGATCGACGTCTGAAATACTCCTCTGTGATACAGACAAGAGGGAGATTGAGTCAATAATTAAATCAGTGAAGACTAAGGGCTCTCATGGTTATGATGGAGTGTCTAGTAGGATATTAAAGTACTGTGCTGCACATGTTAGCCCTGTATTTAGCCATATTTGTAATTTTTCCTTTAGGAATGGTCAGTTTCCTGAGCGATTAAAGTACTCAGTAGGAAAGCCGCTTTGTAAAAAGGGAGAAAGGGATAATGTAGATAATTTTAGACCTACTTCTATGTCATCAGTGTTTGCAAAAGTTATCGAAAAGGCGGTGTATGTAAGGTTAATTGATCATTTTATGTCACACGATTTGCTATCAAACGTACAGTTCGGCTTTAGAAGTCGTTTGACAACTGAAAATGCTATATTCTCTTTTCTCTGTGAGGTACTGGATGGGATAAACAGAAAATTTCGAACGCTTGGCGTGTTTATTGATTTAACAAAGGCATTTGACTGTGTTGATCTCACAATATTGCTCCAGAAGTTGGACCATTGCAGAATAAGGTGAGTAGCTCACAATTGGTTCACCTCTTACTTTAGCAACAGGCAGCAAAAGGTCATTATTCACATTGTTGATAACGGCTGTGATCGGGGATCGAGTGGGATACTGTCAAGGGGGGGGGGGGTTCCCCAGGGATTAGTGTTGGGGCCGCTCCTGTTCCTTATTTATGTAAATGATATGCCCTCTAATATTATGGGTAACTCTAAAATATTTCTGTTTGCTGATGACACTAGCGCAACAATGACTCGGTTTCAAGCAGTGTAGTACATGACCTCAGTACATGGCTTGTAGAAAATAAACTAACGTTAAATCACAGTAAGACTCGGTTTTTACAGTTTGTAACACACAATTGACGTTTTAATCTCACAGAACGGGCATATGATTAGTGAAACTGAACAGTTCAAATTCCTAGGTGTTCAGATAGATAATAAGTTGTCGTGGAAAGCCCATGTCCAAGATCTTATTCAAAGACTTAATACTGCCATTTTCACTATTCGAACGGTAATGAAAGTGAGTGATACTTCGACACGTAAATTCGTCTACTTTGCTTATTTTCATTCACTTATGTCGTATGGTATTATGTTTTGGGGTAACTCTTCCCATTCTAGAAGGATATTTTTGGCTCAGAAACGGGCGGTTCGGGGAATAAGTGGTGTGAGTTCACGAACCTCTTGTCGACCTCTGTTCACGAGTCTGGGTGTTTTGACATTGGCCTCTCAATATGTATATTCCGTACAGTCGTTTCTTGTTACCAATATTAGTTTATTTCCAACAATAAGCAGCTTTCACTCGGTTAATACTCGGCAGAAATCAAACCTCCATTTGGATCGGACTTCCTTAACTCTTGTGTAAAAAGGTGTGTAGTATTCTGCTGCATCCATTTTCAATAAGCTGCCACTCGAATTCAAAAATCTTAGCAGTAATCCACGCGCTTTCAAATCTAAACTGAAGAGTTTCCTCATGGGTCACTCCTTCTACTCTGTCGAGGAGTACCTTGAAAAATTAAGCTGATTCTCATTGTATTGCTGATAGCGTTTGCTTAAACTTATGGACTGATTTTCTTTCAGGTTCATGAACATTTATTTTTATCTGTTATTACTTTTATGTTGTAAGTTCATGTACTGACACGTTCCATGACCTTGGAGATTTGCTCCTCAATTTGGTCCTACGAAACTTGACATGTAAATAAATAAATAAAGAAATAAATTAAAAAGAAATATAAATACAGAAATTTAGAAGCAAGTAAATCCTTTATTAATAAGGACATAGAATTTTCTGTGTTACAGTATACACGTTTCCGCTAAGTAACTGTGAAATTCTCATTAATAATTTTGATGATTTATCTTGCTTTCTGTCAGACACGAAGAAGGTATTATTGATTTTGTGGTAATTTTAATGTAAATTTATCGAAGGAATTTGCCAGGAAAAGGGATTTGGGAGTGCTGTCATCTAAATACAGTTTCGTATGACTGATAAATATGCCTATCATAGTTGCTCAAGATAATGGTATCCTTAGAGATAATGCCGCCTACAACAAGGGTAAGTTGAAGAAACACATGTGTATCGTGTCGTAAATTCACTGTCACATCACGTTGCCCAGGTAGTCACATTGCATAACCTAATCCCATATATAGTTCAGAAACAGTAAAAAACAGCGAATCTGATTAATGGCAAAAGTAAAACTAATGTCTATTATGGATGAAGAACACTGCGACAGTGATGAATAAAGGTTTCTTCCAGTTACTGCAACCAGTCACCTATTGACACTTTTTAAAAAATTATAATTTTTTTCACTCAGTTTAAGTACACAAAGAACCTAATGCTATCTGTGTATTCAACTTAATTCTTATTAAATTTGTATTCATTTTTCAAAGCAGTTTTCCTAAAATGACAAATATAATAATGGGAAGTTATTAAAGGAACAGGTCTCAGAATAACTTCACAACAAAAAAATTGCTTGTACAAAACAGAAAGAATAACTATTGTTCCGAAAATACTTTCATATTGTAAGGAGTAACATATTAAGAAAAGTTGTAAAAATGTTCAGAATTATATTCATCTTGTCTTTTTACAAATCAGACAGTAAAATGAAATCATTAAGGGATATCGTTACAAGACAGATGCTGAAAAACGTCATAGAACGCTACTCCCATTGAACAGAATGGAAGCACTGTAAAAGAATGTTCATCTGTATCATATATTGTTAATAATTAATTTTTAAAAACAGGCAAGAAAATGGGCGCAGACAGTTTATAAGAGAAAGCAAAACATTACGCTGAAGAAGCAATACACAGTTAACCTCTCTCCCCTCACAGGAATAAGGAAGATCATAATGACTAAGAGGAGGAAGTTCATATTGGGTGGATACTATCTCCATTAAGATACTAAATAACTGTGGCATTGTAATATGTTGTGTTCTTACAAATAACTTCCGGGAATTCAGCCAGGTAACACTTTCAGCGACCGCCGATATTTCGGCGGGAGAACACCCCGCCATTTTCAAGGCAAACTGCAACGGACAGGCGGCGTGCATGCAAATTTAATACCTCGGTTCTGCGACAGAAGCAGGAAAGATAACACACACACTGAACACTAGTGCCACCAAAGATGACCAAAGTCAGAGCTATCGATAGTGAGACTGTGAATTCACAGGTGAGGCAGCATTGACTCTGTTCCTCTGTTTTTTGACAAGGGAGAGAGCCGGATTCCAAACAGAGTTTAAACAGAAACCTCCATCCCTGTTAACGAGGTTTCTCGCTAGTTTAATCTCAACTGCCTCCTTAATGACACTGTCCCAATAGCTGGACGTGCATGCCAATATCTCGGTGTTATTATATAACATGGGGTGACCAGTATCCAAGCAATGTTCGGCAATAGCAGATCTATTTGGCTGCTGTAATCGTGTGTGCCGTTTATGCTCAGTACATCTGTCCTCCACGGTCCTGATAGTTTGACCAATATATGCCATACCGCAGCTACAGGGAATACGATACACACCTGCCTTACGCAATCCAAGATCATCCTTAACGGAACTCAAAAGTGCTCTAATTTTAGATGGAGATCGGAAAACACATTTCACATCGTATTTCCGTAAAATACGACCGATCTTATTGGACGTGTTTCCTACGTAAGGCAAAAAGGCAGTAGACTTAGGTGTTGACTCAGAATTATCATCAATCACCCGATGTACAGTTGGTCGATAGCGCAACGCACGTTCAATCTGTCTATCACTATAACCATTTTGACGAAATGTAACTTGAAGATGGGACAGCTCAGCTGGCAAAATGTAACTTCAAGATGGGACAGCTCAGCTGGCAAAGTCTCAGCGTCAGAAACGACATGTGCCCTGTGTACCAAGGTACGAAGTACCCCTTCACGCTGAGCCGAATGGTGACAACTATTAGCTTGTAAGTACAAATCGGTGTGAGTACGTCAAAATGGTTATAGTGATAGACAGATTGAACGTGCGTTGCGCTATCGACCAACTGTACATCGGGTGATTGATGATAATTCTGAGTCAACACCTAAGTCTACTGCCTTTTTGCCTTACGTAGGAAACACGTCCAATAAGATCGGTCGTATTTTACGGAAATACGATGTGAAATGTGTTTTCCGACCTCCATCTAAAATTAGAGCACTTTTGAGTTCCGTTAAGGATGATCTTGGATTGCGTAAGGCAGGTGTGTATCGTATTCCCTGTAGCTGCGGTATGGCATATATTGGTCAAACTATCAGGACCGTGGAGGACAGATGTACTGAGCATAAACGGCACACACGATTACAGCAGCCAAATAGATCTGCTATTGCCGAACATTGCTTGGATACTGGTCACCCCATGTTATATAATAACACCGAGATATTGGCATGCACGTCCAGCTATTGGGACAGTGTCATTAAGGAGGCAGTTGAGATTAAACTAGCGAGAAACCTCGTTAACAGGGATGGAGGTTTCTGTTTAAACTCTGTTTGGAATCCGGCTCTCTCCCTTGTCAAAAAACAGAGGAACAGAGTCAATGCTGCCTCACCTGTGAATTCACAGTCTCACTATCGATAGCTCTGACTTTGGTCATCTTTGGTGGCACTAGTGTTCAGTGTGTGTGTTATCTTTCCTGCTTCTGTCGCAGAACCGAGGTATTAAATTTGCATGCACGCCGCCTGTCCGTTGCAGTTTGCCTTGAAAATGGCGGGGTGTTCTCCCGCCGAAATATCGGCGGTCGCTGAAAGTGTTACCTGGCTGAATTCCCGGAAGTTATTTGAAAGTTGTATACGCCAGGAGAAACTCAGGTCTCATGTTGTGTTCTTAGTCACTTATATAATGCTTAGTTAATTGTTGGCGTTTCTCTCGATAGCTTGAAATATGGCACTGTTAGGCCTCTTTATACGAAATGTGACCCCTTCAACGTCAATAACTGTTGCCCTGTCTGGCTCCTTACATGATTTCCTAATATTTTTGAGAAGATAATATACTACAGTGTTGTCACCCACCTATGTAGCAATGGATGTTTAGCCTGTCACAGGTTGGATTTCAACACGGACATTCAACTAGTCAGTTAAGAAACAGAACGCAGGAAGTTACCCTAGGCTGATCGAGCAGTACAAAGAGGGACACCACATTATCTGTATGAGGAGAAATAGCTATGGGAATCCCATAGGATCGAGAATTCGCCCATTACTTTTCTTGCATTATGTCAATGATCTGTCATTTTATTTGAGTCAGGAGAAATAATTATTGCTGTTTGCAAGAGATACAAACATTGTTGTGAATTCGACTAAAGAAGCGTCAATAGAGAAAATAGTAAATGCTAGTTCTGTGAAAGGTACTGACTGGGTTTGTGTATGGTTCAAATGGCTCTGAGCACTATGGGACTCAACTGCTGAGGTCATTAGTCCCCTAGAACTTAGAACTAGTTAAACCTACCTAACCTAAGGACATCACAAACATCCATGCCCGAGGCAGGATTCGAACCTGCGACCGTAGCGGTCTTGCGGTTCCAGACTGCAGCGCCTTTAACCGCACGGCCACTTCGGCCGGCCTGGGTTTGTGTATGTGGGGTAGTTTTAAACTATGAAAAAATCCAGCTCATGCAGATATTTACTGTCAAAAAATCCCACTTCGTATTAACGTAGTGCATAATCAATGAATAATAAAAACATGGTAAAAATTCTAGATATGTATACTGATGAAATCTAAACCTGGAAATACAGTAAACTGATTTGCTAAAAGGTTTAGCTTCGCCTACCTTTGTCATAAAAAATTGCAAACTTCGGTAATATAGAAGCAAATAAGATAACATATTCTACATATTTTCATTAACTGATGCTTAATGGAATAAACTCCCCAATTAGGCAAAATGCATGTATTGCACAAAATAATGTACTTAGTACTATTTTTGTGTTTCACATGCATACAGCAAAGCGTCTCTATAAGCAACTGGAAATATTAACCACAGACTCACAACATATTTATTTATGTATGAAATTTTTAATTAATAATCCACCTAATTTTGACGGCAACATAGATGTCCACAAGTACAAAACTAGAAGGTAAAGTGACTGTATTTTACGTTAAAGAATCTAACTTCGGCACAGGAAGTGGTGAAAAACGCAGTTATAAAACGGTTTGATGGTCTTCTCATCGGAATAAAATGTCTGACAGGTAGCATAAGGGTTTTCGAAGGTAGATTAAATATGTTCCTCCTTAATAACTACTTATACCGCATAGAAGTGTTCTTCAATAGAAAGAACTAATCCGTTTACAGAACAAACATGTAAATGACCAGTAGCCAATATGTAGCCATATAAATACTTTTTCACACAGCAGTTTTGTTGACATGTTGAACATTGTGACATTCACTGTGAATACTGTCTACGGATAGTTAAGTTAATCTAATTCGCGCTTTCCACATACGATATCCTAAGTACCATCTACAGAGATGACGACGTAGGCTTTTAATTTTGTACTACCTTGGCGGCTGCTAAATAAGATACCTCTGTATGGGGTATAAAACTAGGTTTTGTGATTGGATCGAACACGTGCTGCAAGGGAAGACACAGCACGTTAACTTGAGTGGGATGCGATATTTAGAAATCGAAGTAATATCTGACGTGCCAAAGGGGAGTTTGATATTAATATTTCAATTGTACGTTATACATCAATCGCTTAGCGGATACTCGTAGTTCTGATCACAGTCTTATTGGAGATACAATTATCTATGGGAATTACATTGTATATATTTCCCTAATACCCACTTCGATTACAACTATATACCGTTGGTATTTGTTCTAAGTGTATGGAGATCTCTGCGCTTTGCGAAACGTAAAAGCGAAGTACTTTAGGATACAATATTAACGATTTACAACCAGATTCAGTCATGTCATACAAATACCTGTAAGTAACAATGTGTAGACGTATTGTATGGATCGACCACTTAGTTGTGCGTAAAGCAAATGGTAGACCACGATGCACTGATAGAAAACTACAGTTTGTTAAAAAGAGAGATTGCAGAAAGAACACTTACAAGGCCCATACTTGAGCGCTGCTCAGTGTATGGGAGTCATATCAGGTCACACTGACAGGAGGCATCGAGTGTAGACAAAAGAAGGGTGGTGCAAACTGTCACATGCTTTTAGAACGACGAGAGAATGTAATGGATATGTTGAAAACTCGTTAAATGCTCCAAGAAACGCGCTTATATTAAACATTTGAAGTACCAACACTGCTAGAGGAAACTATCAGTTTCTTAACCCCCTGTGTATTGATGTAGAGATCATGAAGATAACACTGGAATAATTGACAATTCACACAGACGTGTACAAATAAAAATTTGGTTTATTTCAAATGCTTGATAATGGCTCATGGCCGAAATAAGCTAATACCCCGATTTTAATAAAGAGTCCAATACAGCATGCAACGGACAATGTATTCTTTTATTAAGTATAATTCACGCTCTCCGTTCGTGAATGGAACTAAAAGATATTTACAAAATGGAAAACAAGGAAAAACACTTTCTGATGAAAAGTATGAAGAGACTGACAGAGTATATATGTATAAAGGCACTGAAATACCTGGATATTAACTAATTACAATTACCGTTATGTAAGTACTGTGTCGCAGTGGTGCAAAGGATATGTGTCAAACTACAAATGCAAGTATCTGGGATCAGTTGTTACGTATTTCGCCCTTGGTAACGATTTTTTTAATCCGAAAAACGCCATGTTGCCTGTGATTTGGAGTCCACGTTGAACTGTAGGTCTCCCTTTTGTTGCAGAAATCAGCTGGGGAAACAAAGCAAAGGCATCCCACTCCCAATCGGACCATGCCCAGGAAAGGAATGCGTTGTTCAAACCAGCCTTCGGGTTTTAGACAACTTACTTTTACTTTAAGTTCAAAAATGATTGTCTAATAGATTCTTCTTTCCTTAACCAAAATGTTATATATCAAATAGATCTTAGACTTTTATTACACTTCCACACCTAAATAATCAAGTAACGGAAGCTATGAAACTAGTTTCGCCCTTGGATCTCACGAATGCCTTGACTACAAACTATTTTTGAATTTGAAAATCTGTTTTTTCCTTAGTCCAATCATAAGAGCCAGATATCACAGTATAGCATTATCAGAACTAGTATAAGTATCTGCAAATCCCATGGATTCCTTAGGACACAGTGTTTACCGCACGAAAATATTATCGAGAAGTGTTGGTTTCAAATCCCAGTCTAACCGTCTAGATGTAGATTTGTCAGTTCCCTAAATCGTTTATGGGGAATGTTGTAATGTTTCCTGTCAAGAGGACGCTCTTTGAATCCTTCGTCCTTAACCAGTCCAAGCTTGTGGTCTAACAACGTCGTCTTCGGAGCTTTAAAGCCTAATATTTCTTTCTTCATGTTATTACTGCTGTTTTCTTGTGATTTATGTTATTGTGATTAAACACAAATAGCAAGGAGGTCTGTCGCATTCAGCTGTACAGATTATTAGGTATTTCATTATTGTATAGTAAAGTGTTTCTCCGCATATTAGTCTGCTTACCTCTCCACTGGTATTCTATCAACGACACCACTGTACGTTCTACTTTGTACGACGCATTTCTCCCAATCCGCTGGGAACAGAAATCTGTGGCACAGTCACGTATCTCCGATGTCTCAGTGTTTCGCGGCAGTGACACGGTTTTATGTTACGAAACGAGATGAGACTTTCTCTGACACTTGATCGTTAGGTTCTGGTCTCCAGAGGACGGAAGAGCCAGACCTTCTTGTATGAGCATCACGTTTCTTAGGTAATGGATGTCAGCTGGTTCCAGTTTCTCCTGATAGTTCTCCTTAATTAGCTGGTCGCTAGAGTCTCCTGATAGTTATAGCCACTTTATAAATCGACCTGAGAAGATGGTCTCTCTTGAACTGCCCTGTAGCAGAGGGCTCAACCATCGTTATTGTCCAGTGCAGTCACCAAATGGTAACCGATGAAGGGAAAAAAAAGATAAATACAAATGTCAACGACAAAATTATTAAAGCACTTGCTTCTAATGATCTCTATCTGTTCCTCCATAAATTCTGAGTAAATGCTAGTTGTTTAAGGTTAGTGTGTGATACTGGTTGTTTAGAGATGTTTTGTGGGTCGTTTTTCCAAACGGGATAGCCCTCATATCAGTCATTGCTAAAGTACGTAACTACAAGTGCGGCGGAGGGCGGAATGAGTGAATGACGAACCAGTATTGAGATTTCGTAATTAATGGTTGTTTATAGAACGAGCTACTAGTCATAATCCATAACATGTACTGGGGTTCTCTTCAAAGACATACTGAGTTAATAGGTCGTGTCTTTGTTCGGGGAGTATGCAGTTTGATTTGGGAAAGGGGAGGGGGGATTTGTGGAAACGTCAATCGGAAATGAACATATTGTGCAACTATTTTCCCAAGGATAATTCATTCGTGCAATTCGTCAAAAAAGCCTCGACTCACAATATGCTGCTTGTAACAAAAAAAAAAAAAAAGGCTAAATAGTAACTTCATGTGTGTGCGATTCTCTCGTTTCTATTTATAGCTTAACATTACGCCTACATAGGTACTTTCTTGATATTTTCCACCTCCACCCCTCCCCTCTGCAACTCCTCACCACCATTTATAGCTTAGGATTACGCCTATATAGGTGACTTCCGGATTCTCTCGCCCTGTCCCCTCTCTCTCACTCCCCCAGTATTTTACTATCGTGGCTGCCATATCCTGCGACAGAGTCGATGTTTTACACTGCAGCGAAGTTTCTTAAGCTAACCGATGAGAAGTTCCTTGGGACATACAGCCGATGGTAGTTCGTATCCGAAACTGCGAATACATTTTTGGAACACAATCTACGACCAGCTCAGAGACAGAAGTGAAGACACTTTCTGCAGGACCTGATAATCATTTTGTAGGATAATGCTCAAACACGTACAGTGCAAGCTGTTACTGATTTGTTTGACTGATGGGGGTGCTAAGTGCTATACCACCTGCTGCACTTCTTGCCTTGAGCCCTCGTGGGTTCAACTCGACTTCTAAACCGAAGGAAACACTTCACGGCATTCGCTTCAGAACTTCTACAAATTCGTAAGGCAGTAGACAATGCCGCTGGAACTGTCAACATAACTGGCAGTGCTAAGAGTATCCTACGACTTCCACATCGTTGGCAACGTATTATACACGATGCTAGTGACTACTTTGAAGGTCAGTAAAACTTTGAAACACGTATCTATTTTGTACGAGCTGTAAATAAATAGTTGCCACTGTTAAAGTTCCAACCCTCATAAATATAGGAGGAGTCAGTGAAGTGAAGTGGAAAGAAGGCAAGGATTTCTGTTCACATGAGTATAGGGTAATATAACAGCAGCAGAAAATGGGATAATCTGGGTAGGATTCGTTATGAATGGGCTGCTAGCGGAGAGATTGTGTTACTGTGAACAGTTCAGCGATAGCCGGCCAGTGTGGCTGAGCGGTTCTAGGCGCTTCAGTCTGGAGCCGCGCGACCGCTACGGTCGCAGGTTCGAATCCTGCCTCGGGCATGGATGTGTGTGATGTCCTTAGGTTAGTTAGGTTTAGGTAGTTCTAAGTTCTAGGGGACTGATGATCTCAGATGTTAAGTCCCATAGAGCTCAGAGCCAATTTTTTTTTTTTTTTTTTTTAGTTCAGCGATAGAGTTGTTCATATCAGAATCGACAGCAAACCAACACCGAAAAGAATAGTTCAGGTACACATGCCGTCGTCGCAAGCTGAAGATAAAGCGATAAAGAGAAAGTACACCAAGATATTGAAAGGGTAATACAGTACGTAAAGGGAGATGAAAATCTAATACTCACGGATGACTGGAATGCAGTTATAGGGGGGGGGGGGGGGGGTAGAGGAAAATTTACAAGAGAATATGGGCTTGGGGCAAGGAATGAGAGAGGAGAAAGACTAATTGAGTTCTGCAATAAATTTCAACTAGTAATAGCGATTTTCTTAAGAATGACAAGAGGAGGAGACATACTTGGAAAAGCCAAAGTCATACGGGAAGATTTCTTAGATTACATCATTGTCAAACAGAGATTCTGAAATCAGGTACTGGGTTGTAAGGTGTAATCAGGAGCAGATACAGACTTAGATCACAATGTAGTAGTGATGAAGAGTAGGCTGAAGTTTAAAATATTAGTTAGGAAAAATCAAATTTAACGAAGTTGGGTACGGAATTACTACGGAGTGACGAGATACGGTTGAAGTTCTCAATGGCTAAACATACAGGAATAATGAATAGCTCAGTAGCCTGTACAGTAGAAGGAATGGATACCTCTGTAAAGGGCAATCACAGAATTTAGAAAAAGAAACATAGGTACAAAGAAGATAACTGCGGAGAAACCATGGGTAACTGGAGAAATACTTCAGCTTATTGATAAAAGTAGGACGTACAAAAATGTTCACCGCAATTCAGAAATAGAGAAATACAAGTCACTGAGAAATGAAATAAATAGGAAGTGTAACGAAGCTAAGACGAAATGAATGCATGACAAATGTGAAGAAATCGAAAGAGAAATGTGTGTCGGAAGAACTGTCACAGTATATAGGAAAGTCAAAACAATCGTCGGTGAAATTAAAAGCAATGGTGGTAATGTTTGGAGCGAAACGGGAAATCCACTATTAAAAACAGAGGAAACAGCAGATAGGTGGAAAGAGTTCGTTCAAGGCCTCTGTGATTGGGAAGATTTGTCTGATGTTATAGAAGAAGGTACAGGTGTCGATTGAGAAGAGATAGGGAATCCAGTCTTAGAATCAGAATTTAAGAGAGCTTTTTAGGACCTGAGATCAAATAAGGCAGATTGGATGGACAACATTCCATGGCAACAAAACGACTCTTCACCTTCGTGTGTAAAATGTATGAGTCTGGCGACTGACTATCTGACTTTCGAAACAATATCATCCACAAAATTCCGAGTACTGTAAGAGCTGATATGTGCGAGAACTACCGCACAATCATCTTAACATCTCATGCTTCCAAGTTTCTTACAAGAATAATACACAGAAAAATGGAAAAGAAAATTGAGGAAGTGTTAGATGACGATCAGTTTGGATTTAGGCAAGGTAAAGGCACGAGACAAGTATAGGGACAGATGGGTAATATGCAATATGTGCAAGAGCCAAGAGGGATTAATAAGAGTGGACGACCAAGAACGAAGTGCTCGGATTTAAATGTGTGTAAGACATGTAAGGTAGCCTTTCGCCCCTACAGTTCAATCTGTGCACCGAAGAGGCAATGATGGAAATAAACGAAAGGTTCAGGAGCAGAATTTAATTTAAAGGTGGTAACATTGCTATTAAAATGAAGAAGACTTACGTGTTCTGCTGAACAGAGTGGACAGTCTAATGAGTACAGAATATCGACTGAGAGTAAATAGAAAAAAGTAGGAAGTTATGAGAAGCAGCACAAATGAGAACAGCGAGAAACTTAACATCAGTATTTATAGTCACGAAGTAGATGAAGCTTAGGAATTCTGCTATCTAGGCAGCAAAATAGCCAGAGAGGGACGGAGCAAGGAGGACATCAAAAGCAGACTTAGCACTGGCAAAAAGGCATTCCTGGCCAACCTTACTAGTATCAAATATAGGCATTAATTTGAGGAAGACATTTCTGAAATTGTACGTTTGGAGCACAGCGTCGTATGGTCGTGAAACGTCGACTTTGGGAAAACAGGAGCAGAAGAAAATCGAAGCATTTAAGGTGCGGTGCTGCAGACGAATGTTGATTATTAGGTGGACTGATGATGTAAGGAATGATGAGGTTCTGCACAGAATTACAGAGGAAAGGAATATGTAGAAAACACTGATGAGGAGAAGGGACAGGATGACAGAACATCAGTTCAAACATCGGGGTATGGCTTCCATGGTACATGTGGGAGCTGTAGAGGACAAAAACTGTAGAAAAGACAAAGATTGGAATATATACAGCAAATAATTGAAGACGCAGGTTGCAAGTGCTACTCTGAGACGAAGAGGTTGGCACTGGAGAGGAATCCGTTATGGGCCGCATCAAACCAGTCAGAAGACTGATGACTCAAAAAAATAATAAATAAAATGTATCACAACATTTGATTCTGGATTTTTTGCAACAGTTCCGAGAATGCTTCTCTCGGTTCCTTCTTATTGTCTCCATTAACTGGAGGATGGCAATTAACAAATGTATGCTCTTTATTTTTGCATTTCACTGCTACAAGAGACAATCTTTTGAACTGGATTTGAGTTCTGTAACGTTATCTACTAAATTTTTATGAATGTACCAAGTACTGGCATGCCTTTTTCACTATTTTATTGCTGATTTACCCTTAAAAATTCTGAGGTTTATGTTTCTGTAACACTTTCGTACAAAAATCATGTTTCTTAACTGTTAAAATTAGTATTTCATTCTTATCTACGTGAATTTCAATTTCTTTCAGTATACCAATTTTTAGTAATGCGTTTTCATGCAAGGTACCTGCGAAGAATTTCCTTTTGAACTTGTGTTTGGAAGGATACCAAGAATATTACGACGCATCATTACTGCAGATGCGTTGACTGCCCAAAACCCTAGGTTCCGATGCAGTGCATAAAGCAATAGTGGATTCCTCTTTCAAGTTACCACCTGAGGTAGTGCTTACTTTTAGGGGATTCTCATTCTGCAATTGAAACAGTACACTGTACATAATAGGAAAGAAATTCCAAGACAAGATCACATTGTAAGTCCCAAATGATTGTTTTTCGTGGTTTTCCCAGTTATGTTCTCTCAAGTGGTGGAGTTTTCCGTTGTTTTTTGTATTCTTTTACTCTCCAATATTTGACACAAATGACACTTTTGTAAAATAACAATAATTTGATTTTAAAATATAAATAAAATTTTGTTGTTTTAAGAAGAATGAAAAAAGATGTTATGATAGAGGAAAGGTTTGTTAGTGCCTTCACCAACTGTGACTAGCTGTGAATACCTCGGAATTGTTTCTTAGAGATTTGACTGAATGCGACAGCAAAAAAATTTTATAGTAAGTAGGAGGGAAATGGTATTTGCAAATCCTGCTATTAACTGTAGGTATTCATGCATGTAAAACGTTGGTTGCGTTTTGGCTAGACCGCCAGCATCTTACCTTACATTTACTATGGTATTCGCTGTCCTTAATTATTTTTGACTGATATGTACAATTTTCCAATGCATTTGGCATGTTATATCTGATTCATAATTCTAGATGTCTTATTTACTGTTACATCTCAACTTCCTCCTCCTCCTATTCCTCTTCAGTGTCACTGTTGCCGCTGTCACTGTGGGTGTCGCTGTCCAATCTTTGGAGATCTTTGTTACGTTGCATATAAGCAAGTCTGTTATATCGTGTCCGCAGGTATTCTTCATGTGTTGTTTTTGAAATACAGTCCGTTAACGCATTTAATGTGCCCATGATCCTTGGTATCTTGCTGCTGTGTGTATGTATGTCTGATTTTGTGCACTCTGTTGCGCGCTTTGTGTCGATAGAAGAAGACAGTGTGTTCTGGGGAATCTTCTTCCCCTGCATGTGCATGTAGGTGTCACTCTGACTCATGCGGTTAAAGGGCGTCTGATAAGGCATATGTCCAGTTAAGGAATGAACCATATCGCGACTGTTATCGGTGTGTTTCATTCTCAACCGCTCCCCTATTACTTACCTCCCATTCATCTTGCAATTCATCAAAAAGTATCGTCTGAATTGGTACATAAGTTATTGTCTGTATCTTATCTAGCTTCCCCATCTTTAAATAATACCTTGTAGCTTTGTATTTGATAGTGATATCTATCGGGAATATTTCGAGTACCACACACAATGCATCCACTGAGGTGGTACCGTAGTCTCCTGGTAGTCTAAGTAGGAAACTTCTCTGCTCTCGTCTGACTGATGCTTTGTTTGTGACCAGCTTCCGTCAGTGCGCCCACTCGTTAGTTGTGAAGCTGAGACTGATTCGAAGAGCGCACAGTGGTAAGTCAGTATGATTGACAGAAGTAGTCTGTACTTTTTTCAATTTAACCTCATCTGCTTATGTAGTATGTTTCAATTTCTGATCTATGCATTCATGTGTGGCGTCACGGCAGATAATGGACAATACAGCAGACTCAACTCTCATTAACATAGCACCGTAGCGAAGCTTCCCGGCAGAGTTGCTGTGTAGCCCTCCTATGAAAATACAGACTGTTTTTTAATCTCTGTTGTACGTCTAGCATATTCGCGCAAGAAGGGCTAGGGGGGGGGGGGGGGGGAGAGGGGGTACATTTCTAAGGATGTCTATTTTTTCCCTGGTCTGAAAGCAAGTAAAACTTTCCAAAATACGTCCTGTGTGTCGTTTTTTTACCGCCAGGTGCAGAGAGGGTGGCATATTAGTGGAATGGGAGAAATTTCGCCACCCACACACAGAAAGAAACGTCCTGAGAACTTAAGATTAATAAGAGTGCTATTGCAGTATTTATTCATGTGAAACCACCGGTTAATAAGTGCCTAACAAACATACCTTCATGACGGAGATCTAACGCTCAGAATTCTCAGTACAGAGCAGGACAATGGACACTGAATTGGAGGCTACAAATACTGTAGGAGGAAGCTCGAAAAAATCTAGTTAATGTGGACAAAGTATGTTTACCGTGAAATCACGCGCGGAGCAGACGCTGGGAGTGCAGTGTCTTCACTTTGAGGGCACAATTCTTGACCAGTCTTCTGCAGACTCTACCTGATACGTCACATGCAGAGACCGTGGACATTCATGCACTTTGAGATGGAGAGAGGCGAAGGCAATATCTGTAAATAGATTGGTGGAAATGGCGAAAAAAATCCTTTATGACACTTTAGGCGTAATTTTTACCAAGCCACATTTGTGTTTATGTTATTGTACAGTAAACTTTTGCTACACTTAGATAAGCTATCACTTCGAAAAAACACAGTAATTTTATCCTATTTTATCTGATTATTTCAGGGTATTTTCTTATGTATTCGTGTTACTGTACCTAGATATTTTTATGACACTTACATAAGCCATCTAATCGCAAAAACTGAGTAACTCTAGTATTTCATTCATTTAGTTCAATACATTTGTTACATGACCTATAATGAGTACTTCGGATTCTTTATACTTGAATATTAACAGCGGCATAACAAGTATTACGTTTTCAGATATGACACAACAGTTCATGATTTTCTTGTCTGTTTTTTAAGCTGTATCTTGATGACCAAAGTAAATGGGTGTTCTTTTGAGGAAAGTTGTGAGACATTCCATCATACTAGTAGCTGTGTGTTTTATTACACTTTACTACCATAAGACTTCTTTGCTCTTTGCAATGAATCGTTGATGTGAGTGGTGCATTATATATTCATTGGTTTACGTACAGTGCTAGAGGAGGAGATTTGTGTTTAACGTCCCCTCGACAAGAACGTCGTTAGAGACGGAGCACGAGCTCGTATTAGGGAAAAATGATGAAGGAAATTGGCATTGCCCTTTCAATGGAACCATCCCGAAATTTTCTTGAAGCGATTTAGAGAAATTATGGAAAACCTAAATCAGGATGGCCGGACGCGGGTTTGAACCGTAGTCCTCCCGAATGCGAGTCCAGTGTGGTAAACACTGTACCACCTCGCTCGGTATTATGTTAGAATTATATGAATGTTTGGAGTCATAAAGACTATGGGTAGGCAAGATTTCGAACAAAATGTGCTCGCCATGTACACATTAATAATGAATATTTTTGAATTTATATTTAATTATGAATGAGTGAATGAATTTATAAATAGGGAACCCTCAATACAGTGAATGTGGTTAATAAACAAAAGAAAGCATAAAGGATACCTGAGGAACGAGAGATTTTTTAAGTAGATTACACTGAATACCTTTTCCTTGAATTGGAATGAATAGTTTTTTAAGCTAGTTCTCTCTTTTGTCTAACAACAGTTGGTTACTGATATCATTCTAAAGCAAGTCAACCAGTCAAATAATAGAAGCCTTCAGTACAACGAGGCACTGTCTGTATGAACGGAATAGGCTTGTTCGCACAGGAATGAATGAGATAATTTTAGTTTAATGATGCTATACCACAATGGGGCCACAATTATTAGTACCCCTATCTTATCCCCTTCTCTGAAAGCAAGTAAAACATTCCGAATGCGTCCAGTGTGTCAGTAACTACTGCCAGGTGCAGACTCGACTAGCGTGCGACACGGCAGTGGGATGGAAGAAACTTCGCCACACACAGGCTGAAAGAAACGTTCTGAGTATATGCAAAAGAAGAGAATGCCGCTTATGTATTTTTCCATACGATACCACAGGTGGTTAACTGCGTAAAAAACATTTGTTGATGAGTGAAATCCAAGATCCACAATTCTCAGTACAAAGCAGGCCGACGGACACCGGATTGGAGCGTTTTTTTTTTATTTCAGCACGTGATAGAAGTAAAATTAAAAACGCTATTGACAGAAGCCAGAAGAAACCCTGCCATTGGAACCAAAGTTTTTTTTTTAGCGCGAAATCACGTGCAGAGCAGACGCTGGATGTGCAGTACCATCACTTATGGAGCACGCTTCTTAAGCAGACTTCTTCACCAGACTTCTGCAGCCTCCCCACAGACTTCGCATGCAAAGAGCACCGATGTTCGTGTACTCTGAGATGTATAGAGGTGAAGGAAATATCTGCAACCAGATTGGTAGCAGTAGGAATACTGGTGACATCAACCTACATGTCTGCTCAAAATTATGATAAGATCGCACAGCAACTTACGCGGAACAGGTTGCACTAGAATCAGGGCACCGCTAGACTCCAGTAAATCATGCAGGCTCACCATAACAGAACACAGTGCATGAGTAATCGTCTTTATTTTTCTCGATCATGAAATCACTGTTTTCAAGCGATTCCATTCAGCTTAATGAATCTTTTAGGAAGTGGCTTATCGTAGTCATGAATGTCCTTCCCAGACCCTTGGTTCACTCTGCTTTGCATAAAAAAAATGGTTCAAATGGCTCTGAGCACTATGGGACTCAACTGCTGTGGTCATAAGTCCCCTAGAACTTAGAACTACTTAAACCTAACTAACCTAAGGACAGCACACAACACCCAGCCATCACGAGGCAGAGAAAATCCCTGACCCCGCCGGGAATCGAACCCGGGAACCCGGGCGTGGGAAGCGAGAACGCTACCGCACGACCACGAGATGCGGGCTGCTTTGCATCTTTTACAATCGAATTCCCATGTCTGTTGATTCTGCTCTTGAATTGCGTGTAATGAAATGTTGTAACATTTCGTATTATTCTGTACACATACAATAACGAGTAATAAAATTGGACTTTACCTGGACCGTGCATTTAATTTCGTATTCAACAGATCCCTCTCATGAGCCAGCCTAATAACTATAGAAATACCAGCACTTTGCCACCTTGTTAGTAAAATTGCGTTAAATTCAACTCCAATCTTTAAACTTTATTAAGTATTTGAATTTCAAGGCGCTATCTGCCTCTCAGTAGGTCCAGTTGAGGCAGGAGCGGAAGCTGACATGTGGGATTTCGCAAGGCAGCGTATCAAGTACGGTGTATTCACTTTTTAAAGCAGTTTACGTTGAAGAATCAACTACTTACACCTGCACTGCCTCTGAGGACTGTAGCCCTGAGGCTTTTTTGGGAGGTATATGACACATATGGAAAAGCAACAACAGGAGTGTAATCGGGCCTGTACAAAGAGAGAAAGGTTAACTACGTATCTAATAATTATGTTTCCAATCGCGGGTTCATACAATATTTGCAATCATAGTTTCAACAACAGTGATTACGTGTCTGTTGGGTAATTAATTCATATGTCGATAAAATTAATCAGTCAATTTAGCCTCTAGTATCGGTTTTCACAGCCATCGGATGCCACCGACTTGCTGCTTAGGTATAAGACTATCAAAAGGGCAGAGCGCAATGAAAATCAAAAAAGTCCGGGCCATTGGGTTCAAGTTTTATCTGTAGACACACCGTTGCAAAGGAAAGTAGGTTCATCTTCTCCCGTTGACCTGACGGCACAACAGGTCACTCAACATTAACCCCAGGAGGTAGGACGCCCGGCCGGCCGCAAACCGCAGAAACCGTCTTCACTACTATCCCTGTAAAGCTGACAATAGCAACACTTGGGTTGAGTCATATTACAGTGCCACGTTTGAGTCTTAGAAACCACGGAGAGGCGCTCGCCGAATCCCATTCGGTCACAGATCTCCGTCACTGGTATTGGTACTGGAGTTTATTTATTCTAGATGAGCTGGCGTCCATCGCCTTGGAAGCAGCTTTGTGCACAGTCGGTAAATCGTAGTTAGGATGCTTCGCGATAGAATGCTTGTGGGTACTTCAGTCAATTTTATTACGTGATTACGCCGCTTGATTTACGAGCAGCCGGTACCACCGTTTTTTTCCACTTGGTAAGCAATGTCGCGACGCTCCTGTATTTGTGTTCATATCAGTAACTCATCATGTATAAATACTCATCTCATTTCTTACAATACCAGTCTCTAGGGACTGTCATACACAAAACGATTACACGGCAGAACTGTGGGTTTATTTCGTTCATATTGCGTAACAAGTCTACCTCGAGTTTATTCCGTTTCAGTCTAATAATATACTTCGATTTTCTGAATTGCTGTCCGTCACGTGTCTGACTTCGACCGGATCTCTTCTTCCCTGCCTCTTGATATCTCCATATAATTACTTCTGGAAATCTAAACACAGTAAGGGAACACGTCTCATGTCCCAACGCTCAGCGGACAGAAGACTGGCAGATGAGAATCGTTTTAACATCTAGCTGGGAAATGTTAATAAGCAACACAGCAGCAGGAGACGAAACATATGGGTAAAAATACGCCTCAGATAACAGCGTAGTACCCAGAAGATTTATGTCACCAACGATGTACATCAGACATGTATTTTCATCTATTGAGAATGTGCCTGTTCTTATACAACACTGATCCATATTATCTTGTTGCGGTTGGAAGCATCTGTTGTTAGCGAATTCAGTTCGGTTCTTTTGTTTAAACTCTGTCTTCTGAAAAACACAATGCTTTTTTCCCCTGTTTATCCACACCTGTTTCGAGACCTAAGTGTCATTTTCTGTGAGTCACGGTTCAGTTGTGCAATAATACTATACAATATTCACAATTATTTTCCTGTTTTAAGCTAAAAACTTTAGCAAGTGCGTTTCTTATCTCATTTTGAATGATCATCTGACATTACATTAATTGTGAAAGTGGATTTGTACAGGTCGGCTTGCATTTGCACCTTCTTATGATTCACAGCATATCATCTGCAAAATATCCCGAATAACTTACTAGAGAGCTATCAATTTTGAAAACATTTCTTCGAAAATAATAATGGTGTATGTCTCGTACTTAAGCTTTTAATCATTTTCACTTGTTAAATTTGGCGAAATAAGTTTACTTTTAAATGTCATTCTGTGAGTGAAAATGTATGATTCCAGGAGAGGCGGAAGTGAAAAACGTAAGACAAATGTTTCGGTAATTGCAGTTGAATGACAAAACACATCAATGGCACGACGCTGGATGGAAGACTGAGGTCGGGTCATACACCACCACTGTTCTGTGGAAAATGTTTTAAAAATTAATAACTCTCCCAGCAAACTACTCTGACAACTGTTGCTATATTTACCCTTCCAGTTACAGTCCCCGGTTCGTTCCCACTCCTGGCAAATATATCTAATGGGTAAGGGCTTGTAATGGTTCCTTAATTTGATAATATTATGACTGTGTTGTCGCCGGCCGCAAGTTTTCGTGTAACACCGGAGTACGTGCTGTCAGTGGAAACAGCCAGTCGTCCTCTGCTTTGTAATCGTAGCTCAAATTGGTGGGATGCCGTTCCATTTTGCGAACCAAAAGCACTAACAAAAGTCCTGGACGTAAAGTGGTGTTAAAACTTATGGACTGCAAATGCGAATTTTACGAAATCAATGGAAGTTCTTTAAAGTAACTATTATTTACGGGCATCGTGCCGGTTCAATTAATCAGTCACACACTAACGCAGCCTTTTAAACTTAAAGTGAAGCAGATGTCTGCCTCCACATTCCTCAAGGTCACTCCAAAATGTATTCATATGGCATCGTCACACAGCGATTGTGTTGTGAATCACAAAGCCCACAACGCGTTTCTCCATAAAGAATTATTAATAGCGTTCAAAATTTCTCTGTATTATTTGGCCGTGAATATTTACTAGGATTTAATCGGGAGGTTTTTATTGAAGTCTCACCAAAGTAGAAATACTAAAACTCCGACCACCGATTTCGGGAGTTATGTACATTATTGCTCGACAACACAAGTGAAATTCTCTAATATAGTCACTGGCATTGAATCACTATTCCTCTTATATGCGACTGAAACCATTTTCCACCAGGCAAACTTCCAAAACCACGTACGAGGTATACACATTTCACAACAGCAAAATATTGCTGCGCGGTGTGGGATCCTTACCTGGTGGGATTGACGGAGGACATCGAAACGGTGCAAAAAAGGGCAGCTCGTTTTGTATTATGTAATAGGGGAGAGAGTGTGGCAGATATGATACTCGAGTTGGGATGGAAGTCATTAATGCAAAGACGTTTTTCGTCGCGGCGAGATCTATTTACGAAATTTCAGTCACCAACTTTCTCTTCCGAATGCGAAAATATTTTGTTGAGCCCAACCTACATAGGTAGGAATGATCATCAAAATAAAATAAGAGAAATCAGAGCTCGAACAGAAAGGTTTAGGTGTTCGTTTTTCCCGCGCGCTGTTCGGGAGTGGAATGGTAGAGAGATACTGTGATTGTGGTTCGATGAACCCTCTGCCAAGCACTTAAATGTGAATTGCAGAGTAATCATGTAGATGTAGATGTAGATTCGGTAAAGACAGAGATATTATTTTATATTACTTCGAACTCGTAATAACTCGCACCTGAGAATTGGGGTATTTTCAGCATGATTTCAGTGTTAGAATCATTGCCTGAAACTCAGACTGTCCGTACGCCTTGTGAAAATTAACTCTCGAAGTCTTCTGCAAGTTAATAGTATTTTTTTTTCATTTTATTCGCTCATTGCTTTAATTTCACATAAACTTTCTTTATAAACATCAGTGATCTGCTCAACAAATGGTTCAAATGGCTCTGAGCACTATGGGACTTAACAGTTATGGTCATCAGTCCCCTAGAACTTAGAACTACTTAAACCTAACTAACCTAAGGACATCACACAACTCCCAGCCATCACGAAGCAGAGAAAATCCCTGACCCCGCCGGGAATCGAACCCGGGAACCCGGGCGTGGGAGGCGAGAACGCTACCGCACGACCACGAGATGCGGGCTCTGCTCAACAGATCAGATACAACAGTATTAACACCATTTTTACACTTCATTTTACTCCAGTTTTAATCGAAGGAATAGCACGTTAATGTCTTGCAACTTCGCAGGAGCTCGCTGGCCGCCAGCCGGACTGCAATATCGCCCAGCTACCTGAGACGCAGTGACGGCAGTAGCCCGCTGGAACACGTTGTCCTCTCACACAACGAACTGTTACAAATTGCATACTTCAACGAGAGCTCCAAGCCAGACGCCCTGTAGCATGCATTCGCCATATGCGACATTAGTTGGTGTCAAGCGAGAGCCCATTGGAGGGCAGAGTGGAGGTCTGTTATGTTTCCTGATGAAATCAGGTTCTGCTTCGGTGCCTGTAATGGCCGTGTGATGGTTAGAAGGAAGCGAGTTGAGAGCCGCAACCAATCTGTCTCCGTATTAAAAACACTGAGCCTTCACCCAGACTTACGGTCTGGGGCACGATTTCGTATGACAGCAGGAGCTCTTTCGTGGTTATCCCACACACCGTGACTGGAAATTTGTACGTCATTCTGGTAATTCGATCTGTTGTGCTGCCATTCATGAACAGTATTCAAGGTAATGTTTTCCAATAGGATAACGCACGCCCACATACCGCTGTTTTAACCCAACATTATCTGAGGGGTGTCGACATGTTGACTTGGCCGGAGGTCTACAAGAAAGACAGGCCGCGGTGTCACAGCACTTGATACTGCAGGTCTTACGAGTGCCAGAAGCCGTCTCCGGCGGGGAGCGATTAACTATTTCAGACAAGTTTAATAATTTTTGGTTGCGTATTTAAATGCGAATGACTCCTCGATAGCACACGATAAAATTAAGACCTTTAGTCGGTACCTTTTCAGTTAAGTATTGATTTCCCGTGGGCTCTGCTTCGAGGCGAACGTTCGCAAAGCGTGGCTGACAAGCGGACAATTGTGACGTTGCAAGCTTGCTGCAGGGTCCGTACATCTCGTTGGCCTTGTCCTGATCGACCACCAGGTCTGTCTCCAATCGAGCGCACATGGTATATCGTAGGACGACAACTCCAGTGTCATCGACAAAGTGCATTAACAGTTCCTGTACTGACCTACCAAGTGTAACAGACATGGAACTCCAACCCAAAGACTGACATCCGGCACCTGTTGTACAGTGTACATGCACGTTTGCATGCTTAAATTCAATATTCTGGTGGTTACACCTGTTATTAATATACCAGCAAATAAAATTTGCAATTACCTCCCGCTTACGTTAACCATTGATGTTGCAAAGTTAATCACTTAAGTTTGTTACCTAGAGAAGTGTATTCCCGACATTTCATTATTTTTACGTTAGTTACTCTTTGGTATTGTGATATTTGTCCTTAAGTGTAGATCAATACTTTGCTGGCGTTGCCCAGTGGAAATTTTATGCTTAACATCTGAGAGTACTTCATTCTGCGGATGACAAACTGTAAAATCATAAGGAAGAGTAACAGCAAGCAGCCCCCCAATTCCCCGCAATTCCACTTTTACCTCTACATATATACTCCGCTAGCCACCAAGCGGTGTGTAGCGGAGGGCACAATTCACGCCAAAGTCATATTCCACCTCCTCCCCCCCCCCCCCCCCCCCTTGTTCCACTCGCGGATCGCGCGAGGGAAAAACGTCTGTCTGAACGACTCAGTAGGGGCTCTTATTTCCCTTATACTTGAATCGTGATCACTGCGCGATTTGAAAGTTGGTGGTAATAATATAAGCTCTACATCCTCGATGAAGATAGGATTTCGGAATTTAGTGAGCAGCTCCTTTAGCGAGCCGTCTATCTGCAAATATGTCCCACTTAAAACTTTCTTAGAGATTTGTAACGCTCTCGCGATGGCTAAATGTACCAGTCTCGAATCCAATCGCTCTTCTTTGGACCTTATCAATCTCTTGAATCAGACCCAACTGCTAAGGGTCCCATACAGACGAACAATACTCCAAGACTGGACGAACTAACGTAAGCTATTTCCTTTGTTGAAGGACTGCATCGCTTCAGGATTCTACCAATAAACCGCAATCTAGAGTTATCCTTACCCGTTACGTGTGCAATCGGATCATTCCATTTGAGATCATTTCGAATAGTCACACCCAGATATTTGACGGACGTTACCGCTTCCAAAGACTGGGCATTTATTTTGTACTCGTACATTAATGGGGATTTTCGCCATGTTATACGCAGTAGGTTACACTTACTAACAATGAGGGAGAACTGCCAGTCATTACACCAGGCATTAATTTTCTGAAAATCCTAATTGATTTGTTCACAACTTTCGTGTGATACTGCTTTCCTGTAGACTACAGTATCATCGGCAAACAGTCTAAGGCCGCTGTCAGTACTATCAACCGGATCGTTTATGTAAATCGTAAAAAGCAGAGGACTTATTACTCTGCCCTGAGGCACACCTGAAGTTACGCTTATTTCTGTTGAAGTCATCCCGTTCATGACGACATACTGCTCCCTGTCTGTTAGAAAACTTTCTATCCAACCGCATATGTCATCGGATAGACCGTAAGCGCGCACTTTATGTAGCAAGTGATGTAGTTTTAGGCGAGCAATAAAACAACACAAGAATCGCTTTTATTATATAAGTTTTTAGGCATAAAACAGAAAAACAGCCGTGGACGTGGTATAGATAATATTTTTCCAGAAATAAATCGAGATCCACGGTAGAAGAGTTTAAAAACCCAAATCTGCTGACTTGTTTTAGACTCCCCTTTATGTTAGACGTTGTAGAGGTAACAGCTACGAGTGGCGCTGACCTAGGACACGTGACCGCAGCGGAGCTGAGCGTCGGCTCATGGCGCGGCGCCCGCTGCGGCGCACGGCACGTCAGCCGGCCTGCCCGCCGCGGCGGACAACGCCCCCGCATTGTGCCATGACGGACGGGTACAGGTACGGGACGGCCTGCCCACTGGCTGCTGGCTGTACAAAAACAGCGCCAGACAGCGCGGCGAGCCCCGGCCCCAGGAATGCCGTCCGGACCGACGGCTCCCTACTGGTACGGCACAGACGCAGACGCAGACACAGGCGGGAAGGGCCGGGCGATGACCGCCGCTGGTGGCAACGACGCCCTCTGCCTGCCCTCCATGCTCGTTCTGATGCTTGTCAAGTAACGACCGATGTAAACTAAACAGAATGATGCTGCAAATTTTACTTGAGGCTGTACTACCACCGAACAAACTTGTCACTCGCAACTAAATCGAAATCTACATAAGCTGCTACCATTGAAAATGCAACACTATGGAGACGGAATGCAACAAATGCCAAATGGTCTTGCGCTGTGGTACATACACTGACTGGAAAAAAATCACAACACCAAGAAGCAGTTGTGAAACGTACATGAAAATTGGTAGGCGTCTTTCTACTTTAGAAAGATGATGCCTATTCAAACTTCCCGCCACTCGCATCACCACTATGAGGATACATATCAAGCTTGTCTTAAATACACGCTGCAACGATTGTGGGCATTTAAGGCGACGAAGACGCCATTATGAAATCCTCACTGAGTTTGAACGAGATCGTGTAATGGGAATGATAGAAGATGGATGTTCCCTCTGCATTACTGCAGAAAGACTTGGCAGGAATGTAGTCACTGTATGTGATGGCTGGTACTGGTAATTATGGGAATGTACGGTAGCAAGAAGACCGAGCTCCGGATGGCTACGTGGCACTGTCTAGCGTCGTGTATGGTTCTGGAGCGTCGTAACTGCAAAAATGGTTCAAATGGCTCTGAGCACTATGGGACTCAACTGCTGTGGTCATAAGTCCGCTAGAACTTAGAACTACTTAAACCTAACTAACCTAAGGACAGCACACAACACCCAGCCATCACGAGGCAGAGAAAATCCCTGACCCCGCCGGGAATCGAACCCGGGAACCCGGGCGTGGGAAGCGAGAACGCTACCGCACGACCACGAGATGCGGGCGTCGTAACTGCATCTGCAACAGCAATATGAGCAGCGGTTGCCACTATAGTGACACAACGAACTGTTACAAATGGGTTACTTCAAGGAGAGATGCTAGCCAGTCACCCTATAGCATGCATTCCACTGACCTCAAACCACCGCTATTTGCGACTCCAGTGGTGTCAAGTGAGAGTTCATGGAAGGGCAGGGCGGATGTTTGTTGCGTTTTCCGATTAAATCTGGTGCTGCTTCGGTACCATTGATTGCATTGTGTTGCTTATGAGACCAGGTGAGCGCCCCCAACGAACTTGTCTGCACGCTAGTCACATTGGACGTAGATCGAGAGCTTGGGGTGCGATTTGATATGAGAGCATGATAACTCTCCTGGATATCCCATGCACCCTGACTGCAAATTTGTACGTCAGTCTTGTGATTCGACCTGTTGTGTTGCCATACACGAACAGCATCCCATACTGCTGTTGTAACCCGACATACTCTACAGAATGTGGACGTTTATCCCTGGCCTGCACAGTCACCAGACCTGTGTCCAGTCGAGCACATATGGGACATCATTGGTCAACTCCAGCGTCATCAAGAAACAACGTTAACGGTCCCTGTATCGATCGTTCACGTGCAGCGGCACTCCATCCCACAAACTGACAACCCATACCTGTACAGCACAATGCTTGCTTTCAACATTCTGTGGGTTACACTGGTTATTAATGTATCAGCATTTCACATTTTCAGTGCCTTATCAAGCTCATTAATGAACTTGAGCTCTTGCAGTATTAATCACTTAAATGTTTTTGGTGTTGCGATTTCTTTTCTACCATTGTAGTTACTTGTGGAAATGGTTACCATCTCAGTCCAACTATACTAACTAATTAGAAGTAACGCCATCCATATTCTGGAAATACAGGATTTCTAAGTGGTTTTATCATTCAGAATTTTCATTTCAATGTTATTTGTTTTTAGGAAGAGAGTTATAAATAGTTTAAGACTAAACGTAGCATATTGTGTTGGAATTCGTCAGTGGTAGAACCGTGCCCTTTCGGTATCGTTTGTTTTTCTGCGGTATTGGTCGTGTTGATATAGACGATTATCACTAAAATGTGGAATCTGTGGTTTCGGGAGTAACATGCTCGTCACGCAAAAATTCAACGGCCCAGTGGGGCTAGCGCCAGAGAGGACAAATATATTATTAATTCGTCTGTGCAGCGTTGTACAGCTACGTCTCATACCTTCAGTGAGAAATCACATTTTACAGAACTTTCGTACCTCGTACCTAAAGCTACTACCGTCTGCAACAGACGGACAGTACGACGAGCTCTGGAGCACCAGTTATTGTCAGCACGTTGACTATTGTTGCAGCGTCCCTTGATGCGGCAATAGATGGGCGCACCAGCACTGGTGTACCCAACATCAGCACTGGACTTGTCAGCAGCAGAGGCGAGTGCCAATTGTAGAGCAGCGTCAAGATAGACATATCTGTATGTGGAGCCTGTAGGCAGAACGCATGTTGCCAAATTGATAACTCATGGTTATACCACTGTCATACCTCTGGAGTGAAACTAGCTACACATTATTATCACCTCTGGTTCGGAGAGCAGCTAATTTGGACAGCAGCCGTTACATCTTTGACGTCTTAAGGTCAGTGTCTCCGTTCTACCTTCGAGGTCTCCGTAGCGTTTTCTTTGAACAGCAATGGTTGCTATCCTTGCTGTGATGACATTCCTCCATGCAAAGCATGCTACAGAGTAGGCCTGGCCAGTACGTTCTCTGAGTATCTTACCCCTGAAAACACCTTGATGTGACCTGTTGACAGTGACGGACTGCATCACTCGTCAGCCGCTACGGTTGATGAATTGTGGCACAGAGCGGAAGCAGCATGGGTTGGCGTATCCATATCTGACATCCAAGTTCAGTACGACTCCATGCCCAATTAGGGTCATTGTTGCCACCTGAGATGGCAGCTCTGTGTACTAGATTCCGCAACCAGCATACTCCCTCATCACCCGCACATTTAATCACGTATTGTACCTAGTATACTGTATACTCCCAATAACTACGATTTAGTTATTTGGTACCGTTCATGGTGTTAAAACTTTAATGCTGTACAGTGCGTGTACACGACAGGTGGCTTTACAAGGCGTCTCAGAAGGTAACTGGCCCCAATATTACTGATTTCCTGTCATTTTCTGTTGATGTACTGAGGGACGGTCCGCCTCTGTAACAATGTGCAGCTTAAATGGCTGCGATGTGGGGACCCCGGATGGATTCCCGGTACTGTTGGGTATTTTTCCTGGGTGGGAGGATGGGTACGGGGAGCACTCGGCTTCGCGATGCCCATTCAGGAGCATCTACTGTGTGGAAGAATGTAAATTGGCTGGGACAGCGGTGTACTCGCCACATGTTCCTCGATACCGCATCAGCATGACGCCGCAAGGCAGAGGATGCTATGGCGGCAGGTAGACGACCTTTCAGCACGAACGACGTGGACGAGGAGCTCGTTTTATTGAATGAAGGGAAAATGACTGTCCCCATTTATCTTTACCCGTACTAATCTTTGATACCCTTCTCACAATCTTCAAACGTGGTACATGACGGTTCAAGTAGCACTGTCTGTCCCGAATATCGCTTCTCTAAATTTACAAAAAAGGCTTTCCCGAAATGAACGATGTCTTAATCCAGATATAGAGACCGTCGTGGATGGACGAAAATGTAGGAACACCGCAAACACGTTACCACGCCTAATGCGGTACAGAAATACCGGTGGTTTTCAGTCATCTCGGAATGGATAAATACAGGACCTGTATGATTTTCAAGAGAAACTATACCATTATTCCCCAGAATAGCGGAGGTGGACAGCGATCCCGCACCCTTCTCTCCAAAGTAGGCCATAAAGGCTCAATAATATTGAGATCTGGTGACTGTGGTGGTTAGGTAAGGCCCAAGAGCTCACTCTCGCGCTCACAAAACCAGTCCTTGACGATACGAGCTTTGTGAACTGGAGCCCTGTCATATTCGAAAACAGGATCACCATTGGGGAACAAATATTATATCATCGTATGGACCTCACCAGCCAAAATAGTCACATAATCCTTGGCAGTAATGTGACCTTGCAGACTAACCATGAGACTAACTATCACGATACGACTGTCCAAATCGTCAACAAATCCCCGCTGTGTTTGAGTCTTGGAACGCGAACACGGCCAGAAGTAGGAAGCAACGTGAAACAACACCTATCCGACCAAATAACTTCTTTCCATCGCTTCGTAGTCCAGATTTTATGGCTGTTACGGGCGTTTATGTCGCCGACGAGTAGTTTTTAAATTTCCGCTCCCCCTGAAATTCCTAACTTCTAAAGCTTCCCTCGTGTCGCTTCAGTGCTGGCAGTGTTCCAGGTCTTCAGTTCTGCAATGACTCTTGTAGCTTCCGTCCTCTTATTTTACGTCACAGTCCTCTTCAATGAACGTTCGTCACTCTCACTCAATACACACGTCTGTCCGCGACTTCCGTCCGAGTTTTTACTTACCAGATGATGTTTTCCGCATTTCCTGTAGCGGTGTAAATCTTCTGTATGTTGCCTTCTGAAACACCAAACACTACGGCTACCTATCTTACGGAAATACTCACCACAGGTGCACCCACAATTTGTCCACGTTCGAATTCACTTAGCTCAGACAGGACGCACTCTCAACTATCATCCTGTCACTTCCTCTTATCGGTGTTTTCCACGTATTCCTTTCCTCTCTGATTCTGCACAGAACCACCTCATTCCTCACCTTATCAGTCCACCATATTTTCAACATCAGTCTGTAGCAACACATCTCAGTTGCTTCCATTCTCTTAGGTTCCGGTTTTCCCATGGTCTACGTTTCACAACCGCACTCCAAACGTACATTCTCAGAAATTTTCTCCTCAAATGAAGGCCCATATTTGATATTAGTAGACTTCTCTTGGCCAGGAATGCCCTTTTTGCCATTGCTATTCTGTGTTTGATGTCCTCCTTGCTCCGTCCGTCACTCGTTATTTTACTGCCTAGGTAGCAGAATTCCTTAACTTCATCTACTTCGTAACCATCGACCTTGATATTAAGTTTCTCCCTGTTCTCATTTTTAATACTTCTCATTTCCTTCGTCTTTCTTAGATTTACTCTCAATCCATACTCTGTACTCATTAGACCGTTCCATTCAGCAGACCCTCAGAAGTGAATTCTTCTTCACTTTCTCTCAGGATAGCAATGTCATCAGCGGATAGTATCATCATATCCTATCACCTTGAATTATAACTCCACTCTTGAACCTTTCTTTTATTTCTATCTTCGCTTCCTCGATGTACAGATTGAACAGTATGGGCGACAGACTACATCCTTATCTTACACCCTTTTTATTACGAGCACTTCGTTCTTCGTCGTCCTCTCTTATTATTCCCTCTTGGCTGTTGTACATATTGTATATGACCCGACCCGTCTCTCCCTATAGCTTACCCCTATTTTCCTCAGAATTTCGAACACCTTCACCTTTTCACATAGTCGAACGCTTTTTCCAGGTCGACAAATCCTATGAACCTGTCTTGATTTTTCTTTTGTCTTGCTTCCATTATTATCGGCTACGTCAGAATTGCCTCTGTTGTACCCTTACCTTTCCTTAAGCCGAACGGATCGTGATCCAGCGCATCCTCAATTTTCTTTTCCATTCTTCTGTATATTATTCTTGTCAGAAACTTGGATGCATCAGCTTTTAAGCTGATTGTGCGATAATTCTCGCACTTGCCAGCTCTTACTATCTTCGGAACTGATTTTCCGAAAATCAGATGGTATGTCGCCAGACTCAAATAATCTACACACCAATGTGAAAAGTCGTTTTGTCGCCACTTCACCCAACGATTTTAGAAATTCTGGTGGAATGTTATCCATCCCTTCTGCATTATTCGATCTTAAGTCCTGAAAAGCTCTTTTAAATTCTGATTCTCTTCTGAATTGACTCCTGATTCTTCTTTTATCGCAATAGAGCAAAATAGAGCAAAATCAGAATGGAAAAATAAACGTGGAGACTTGACAGTCACACTTGCCATCACTGGCATGTGAGACATGAAACAAATTAAATGCTTCTGGATCAGTTCCTTGTTTCCGTAAATATCACCGTGTTGAAATCACCCCTACACGATGAACAAAAGCCAAATAAGCCTCTCTGTTGCAGTCAGAACGCCTTCAGATAAGTTCGACATTCTTGTAACTGAACTGGAAACCCGCACTGCATTCAGTCTCCACGTGACCCCAAAATACTCTCCTGCAGCTTCATTGGAAACCTCTGTAAAGACACATTTTCAGGAATCCATTCCAAAAGAAAGGGAAAAGTTGTCTACGAGTCAGAGGAAGTGAATCACGTCAGTTTAAATGGAAACAATACAGTTTAATCTGACTTTAAGAACCCTCGACAAATCCGTTTATATGACAAATACCTCCCATTATTAGCTGTTTTCTCGATGAAGTTGGTTTCGATTAGTAACACCAGCCTCTTCTAAGTCACCACGCAATCTGCTTTAAAACAACTCATCAGCTCTTACTTCCAGTACCTGCCGGCATGAAGTCAAGCACGTCTGCGCCTGATCACAACACCTTGGGAAGTTGAAACTGCTGATGAAACTCTACGTCGTCCCATTGAACATGATGTGTTGCTGAACCAGAAATATAACTTGGCCAATCGCTACGGATCTCAAATGGCAGTGCTGGGAATATGATGTACTATCGAAATTAATCACCACGCGGTAAGTCCTTCTGGACGCTAAGTCCTCTCGTTACAGTTGGGTGTTCTGTGTGTGAATATCTAATGGTTTCATTCTGTTACGGGCAACAGAGTAGTTCATATCAGCAAATTAATGATATTAAGACAGAAATTACTTGACGTTGTGGCATTCTCGTCGAGGGCTGGTAATTATCAAATGATTCTGGTTTTTCTACAAAAAAACACAGCACTAACTGTGTCGTTCTTCAGATTGTGTTATTACATCTCGTTGTGGTCTTTTTCATTTGGATTAGTCAGGGTGGAAATGTATCTAAAATAGTAATCATAAGAATAAAAGGAAAAGACTCTGCCATTCTGGCCCGAATGGGGACATCGGGACCGACCAGTCATATTCATCCTGAACCAATGGAGTTAATTGGAAGGTGGACAAAAATGTCTGTACAAATGCAGCCCCTTGCTGTTATGTTCTGTCTGTATGTAAACGCTAATCTCATGAATTGCTGTAAGGATTTTGATATGATTTTCATTAATAGACAGACTGATTCAGAAAGAAGGTTCAAGTACATAATTTATCATCCGCTACGCCGCACAAGTCGTAAGGGAATTAGAGAGGGCTAGACGTGGGAATTTGGGTCAGGTCGGTAGTCTAACGTAAAGTATAGCAGCTCCTTAGCCTGCTTTGAACCTACTGTTGCAGCTCCATTCCCATCAGCAAATGAAAGCCATGGCACATTACTAGCAAAAAACTCGCCGTGGTGAGCAATATCTCATTACCATTTATCTGTGGTTATAATATAACTGTGATAGGTTCTGGGTTCAAATCATGGGAAGGCAAACGTATCTTCATCTCTTCAAATTCAGACATCGCGATAACTGTGAAGAAATTCAATATCTAACGTAAAAGAACTTAATTAACAATACAATTGGGTGCTGGGTTCGAATCCTCTTTCAACACAAAAATTTTATTTGACATCTCTCGTTGTCAATTAACTTGGACAATAGTTGATAGATGACAGTCCTAGTCTAGTACAAAAACTTTTATCCTGTACGACGGCATATCCAAAAGTAAGTTACACATTGTTATCTCATGCTATAAAATACTTATCGAACGCTGCACTACCCTTCTAAGTGACAGATATGCATTATATATATTAGTAATACAGTCACCAAGTCTCTGTCAGTGATCGTAATATTGTACCAACCGTTTCCAATTCCTCGACGACGGAAATTCGCACCTTGATCATGAAAATATTCGAGAATCGCTGCGTGAACGTTCTCATCGTAGTAAAAGCTGCAATTTTTACGAATCAGATTCTTGATGAGTGGACATCGTCTGTACGGTATTGGTGAATTTGTTGGCTGGTCGAAATATTGCATTTGATTCGTGTATCGCCAAAATTTCATGGTGAGCCTGAGCCCAATTTAGTTGTTTTGCCCACATGAATCGTATTGTTCCTCTCACTTCAGTTAAAGAGTACGTTACCAGTTGCCGGGCCATTGCGATGCTGCCTGGAGTGGCCGAGCGGTTCTAGACGCTACAGTCTGGAACCGCGCGGCCGCTGCGGTCGCAGGTTCGAGTCCTGCCTCGAGCATGGATGTGTGTGATGTCCTTAGGCTAGTTAGGTTTAAGTAGTTCTAAGTTCTAGGGGACTGATGACCACAGCAGTTAAGTCCCATAGTGCTCTGAGCCATTTGAACCATTTGAGCCATTTCGATGGAACACTTGCGTGTACCTACTCTCCGTATGCAGAAAAATGGTGTCTGCAGGAAATCCAGATCCTCTGACAACACGCCAGTCTTGTTGCGTAATGGTCTTAGCCTGGGACGACTTGTGGAACATACGTTTTAAATTCCCCTCTTAATTTGAAGTTGAGGCTTGCTAACTGATACTAACTAACAACTAGGTATTTCACTACTCTTCGTGTCTAGTCACCAAGGACGATCGGTACTGTATTGGAGTCTCAGTCAGACACGAGAACATTGAATAGGTAGCACTGGCCATAGGTGCTAGATTTGGAACCATATCCAGAACGAAACAGATCTGCATGTCATTTACAGTTCAGACCACACGCACAACGTGCTCAAAATGAACCACTAACATATTTATCACTCTGTGCTAGATAAAAAGAGCAGTAGGTGACTTTCAAACCGTAGAAAGTAGACTTTCAAGTCTGGAAATGTAACACTTACACAAACATTCTGGGCTCTTTCGCCGTGGTCAGAAGAATTTCTCATTGAATCCCAACGTTTCGTCACCTACTGATAGCAATCTAGGGTGTGCATCGAATCTACGGGAAAGCTAAAAGCCCTCTTGAGGATGTCCTCCGCATAAGGGGATTAAATACTGGGTTTCAACAACAAATTCATCCGAGGGTAATAGCCGGGAATTTTTTAACAAATACGACTTCTGCTCTGCACATAGATCCACGTACCGTGATGAAGACATTGAAATTACATAATGATATGCTACTGACGTTGAGGTTTCCATAGAGCGCTTGATATTGGTATCGTCTCTTTCCTAACTGTTTAGTTCATTAACCGTTTATACAAAGCCACTCGCGAACAGAACGATTGGTAATAGATGGCTGGAATACCGTTTAGAGAACATGAATATTTCAAAGTATCGTAAGACTATGGAAATTCACACACTCTTGAAAAATCTCTCACCCAGAGAAATTTTTGATTTGGACTAACGGTTACGGAATTATTTATGATACTTGCTGTACATTCCGCGTCCGAGCGAGAAGCTCTAAATTTTCTTCTCCGAAAACTCTGCTCTTTCACTGCATAAAGCAGTTCTTCTGCTTTACAAATGAACTCCATCCTAGGGCACATGTGTAAATATTCAGTCGTCTGTGTTTCTCTGTATTCACGCTGATCATATTCACAGTATCCCCACTCAAACATGATTGATTTATATTTTGCGACTCCTGTTCTTAATACCGACTCCTGTCCTTAACCTATTGAGGGCTCTCCATGTACTATATCGTAGTTGCTGCCCTAACCTGATTTCATCTTTGGAGAAAAGGTTCGTGCTTTTTAGTATCCAAACGTAAAGGTACGCAGCGGACTCCGGTCAGCCTTCACACGGTGCTGCCATTTGGATAAAGCTCTTCCTGGGTTTGAGATTGGTGTAACTGTTTGATTTTACATCAAGTGCTGTCTGTTATTATTTTTTCCCTCTGTATTTCACCGGGTACTTGGCTTCTGATATTTGGTGGTGTTACGGCGGCAAGTGGATGGATTTTGTGGAGAAGTGTAGGCCTCAGACATATGGTCAGTCTTGACAACCTCATCTGAAGTGACATCTACTTGTCTGGAGTGGCAAAACGCCTCCCATACTGGTGCCGCATGTTCTCCGGCTGCAAAAAATAGTTCCATGGCTATTGACGGAAGAACATCAGGCTCTGCTTCCCGTGTTGATCCAATTAATTTACTTATAATGTTATTTCTTGCACATATTTTTCCTTTAAGCTCAGTGCAGTGTTTCAGGCGGCACGGTGCTAGGTTGGAGCGGTAAGGTGCCAAAATGAAGCAATCTACTGCACAATGCAAATTAACTAAACAAACTCAGTAGCTTGACGAATTACAGACGTACGTGATTAAACTAATTTGCATGACACACAACTCGCCGCCAATCATAGCTTAACAAAATTTAACTCTAGTTATTACTCCAAGATCATCAAACGAAGATTACTCAAATTTCAGAAATCAGTAGTAGCGGTTGTTTTGAACTGTACGCCAAGAAAGGCTTTCATTTAAATTCAAATAGCGTGAAATAATTTGTGAAATAAATGAAAGAATGATTAAGAGAAACTGAATCAAGTTTAGAAAATTGAAAAGGAAACAGAAATACACACTTGACGATTGCTCTGAAATTTAAATCAGATTTGTGGTTAATGAAATTCATAACACAGTAACCAATAGCAAAAGATTTACTAGTTGGGTAACAATAAAATCATAATGTTTAATGAACAATACGGAGACGCTCTATACAAGTTATTTTGTCAGCAACAGCTGCTTCAGACCAAAGAGCTCACAACAAGATCTTATACTCATTAGGTTTTATAGGTAATTTAGCCAATACAATAATTCCAAAAATTAAAAATCACCTAAGCTTTACAGTGCTCGCTCCATGAGAGAATTTCCAGTTACAATTCAATACCCAAAATGACGACAAGCACTCAGTTCTAAATGGAAAGTTAATGGCTCGATTAATTATATAACACAGACAGGTGCTTTGCCGGTCGAAGGCCCTACCAAAACAAAAAAAATGCGCACGCCAAAAGGCACCAAGTCTCAAAAGTAATTATTTTGGCACCCAGAACACAACGAAATAGTTTGCCGATACAGAGATTAAAACAGTAGACCAACAAATATACCTTTTGTCACACTGACTACCATGCTGTGGAACGAATGTTTACGCTCTCTCGGATCACACCACTTGGGTAATCTAACATCGACGCCAAGATAGTAGTCTTCCTTAGTGAATTTAAAACAACTTGGCCATGACTGAAACAAACAGCACAGAAATTACCAAACTCTCCAAAACATAACGCTACACCGTTATAAAACAAAAAAGGAACAATTTAACTTCAAACTGTCTAACACCTAAGGTTTTGTTTCAAATACAGGAACTTAACAACTCTTTAACCTGCAACCTTGTTTTATCATGATCCGTATCACACCTCTGATTAATCGGCAATACAGATAGTCAGATTGAATGGCCGTTACACTCGCCGTTACACAATATATATAGAAACCATAACCGACACAAAGTCTGCCTACAACAGAAATAGAACATTATATTTCAATAGAACAAAATACAAACCCGAATATACAAGGTGAAAATAATTATGTAGGAACCTTCACTGACATAAATCAGCCGACACGGTTTCGAAGTAACATCCCCACAAGGGAACAACATAATTTTAAGCGTAACTACTATCTGCAGTTAACAGAAAATTTATGTACAGAATAATGACAAAATACAAATCCAAACGCTCATCAGATAGGATTACTACATGTCCTAGCAGCACACACATTAATTCGGATCATACATTATAAAAGTTCAGTAGGCTTGTGGTAATACACTGCAGTGCCTAAGAAACTGGTGTAAGCATGCGTATTCAAATACAGACTTATGTAAACAGGCAGTATCGGCGCTACGGTCGGCAAAGCCTGTATAAAACTGGCGCAGTTGTTAGATCGGTTACTACTGCTACAATGGTAGGTTATCAAGATTTAAGTGAGTTTGAAAGTGGTGTTATAGTCGGCGAACGAGCGATGGGAAATAGCGCCTCCGAGGTAGCGATGAAGTGGGCGTGAGTAAAACATCAAAACTCCGACATCTCTGCGGCCGGAAAAAGATTCTGAAAGAACTGGACCAACGACTACTGAAGAGAATCTTTCAACGGGACAGAGGTGGAACCCTTCAGCAAATTGTTGTGGATTTGAATGCTGGGCCATCAGCAAGTGTCAGCGTGTGAACTGTTCAACGGAATATCATCGATACGGGGCTTCCGGAGCCGAAGGCCCACTGGCGTATCCTTGATGACTGCAGGACCCAAAGCTTTACGCCTTGCCTGGACCCGTTAACACCGACATCAGACTGTTGGTGATTGGAAACATATTGCCTGTTCGGACGAGTCTCGTTTCATATTGTATCGAGCTGATTGTCGTGTAGGGGTATGGGGACAACCTCGTGAATCAATGGACCTGTATGGCAACAGGGGACTGTTCAAGCTGGTGGAGGCTCTGTAATGGTGTGGGGCGTGTGCAGTTGTAGTGACATGGGACCGCTGACACGTCTAGATACGACTCGGACAGGTGACACGTTCGTAAACATCCTTCTGATCACCTGCATGCATTCATGTGTGTCGTGCATTCCGACGAAATTACAGTAGGACCATGCGACACTTCACACCTCCAGAATTGCTACAGAGTGGTGCCAGGAACACTCTTTTGAGTTTAAACACTTCTACTGGCCACGAAACTCCCAAAACATGAACATTGTTGGGTATATCTGGGATTCCTTGCAATGTGCTGTTCAAAAGTGACCTCCACCCGCTCGTATTCTTACTGATTTATGGACAGCCCTGCAGGGTTTTTGGTGTCAGTTCCCTCCAGCACTATTTCAGACATTAGTCGAGTCCATGCCACGTCTTGTTGCGGCCATTCTGCTTTCTCGCGGGGCTCCTACACGATATTAGGCAGTTGTACCAGTTTCTTTGGCTCTTCGGTGCACAACAGGTAAGGCCAACAACCTAAATGCACTCAGCCCAACTCACAGTCAAACTAACACAACTTAATACAAGTGCCTCGGGGACAAAAAATGGTCATCGTAAGGTCCAGTCTGTAATATGATCGGAAAATTAACAATCAGCCGCCGTCTGAGCAATTTCAAACGGTTATCCAACGGCACGACAACCACCTACCACCTATTCTAGCATCTGGCGCACCATTGTCAGCTCGTTAAGGGATAAGTTATGTACCGATTATGTCTGCTGTTCTTGACAGAATCATTCTTGCGAACAGAGTATACATTTGACAGGTTAAGGAAATAAGACGGAAGTTTTTTGCCTCATTTCGCTCTTGGCAGGCTTCAATAATGTTACTACTCAACAATTTGGGAGTCTTAAATGTTCATCAACCTTCTTAGATATTCGCTACTTTTTGGACCAAAAAGATTCACTTGTTCAGTGTGCGTGTTATCTGGGCTTCCTGCTTTATCTCCTTTCAGTTCTAGCTCCGCTTTCCCCGTTCCTCAGGTGAGAACGTAGCGTACAGATCTCTCCTTGTCCTCTTAAACAGTGGTTGAGGCTCAGTCTAGTCGCCGTCTGCCTTACCTCTCCATTTAGTAGAAGCTGGTGAGCAATCTGGTTAGGACTAACGTTTGTGCTCAAAGAAGGGCTCGTAAGATCATTGCTAAGATTTTCTATCAGCCGCCGTGCTCTTCGATAGGTCCTCTAGATCAGAGAGTACTTCAGCCTATTTTTCCCTGCTTTGTTCGTTTGTGTTTCGAAGTATTTATTCTCCTGCTCCACTTGTATCTGCTGAGAAAGGATCTACATTATATTTGCTGCGATTGTTCTCCTAGGCTTTGTGTGAACTTCAGTCAAGGTCAGATGCAAAATGGATCCTGCATCCACGTGGAATATGCCACCTTGATATTTTCTTTACAAGTTTGAAAAATTCTTGTAGTTTTTGGACTTAAATGTATCTTTTCAAATTCTAGAGCCAATTCTTCTCTAAACGCATTTGAAGAGCAAAATTTCTACTCAGACAGATCGAGGAAATACACAAGATATAGGGCAGTGACCCGTATTGGTGATACGTCCTTTTGCTGTTGTAATACACTGCCGAAGAAAGTTATCGAGCTCTATTAGAGGTTTCCAATTCACTCAAGATTTATTGTTTTAACAGTGCATGTGGAGTACATGAAATGATTACAGTTACATATCAATGGCATAAGCCGTTTTGGGGTACAAGCTGTCGACGCATGATGACCCTTACTAGTATGTGGTGTAGTTTCACGTTCGTCAACGGTGGTACTGACTCCAGCATCCTTTCGATCATACAGATGGCGAATGTTCTCCTGGGATATGTTATGTTCAACCTGTTCACTTATGTCGCAATCCTCACTAGGGAGGCCATAATTTGATCCCTTTCTAACTCGCTCAGTTGGCTGTGGGAATCACGATTGCGTCTTTGTGACATGGTTGCATCCGCTTCACACGTTCGCAGGACACTGATCCTTCTGGCTGTGAGCATTCTCTATTAAAGGGTAGACTCATATGGCGCTCCGGTAGCTATGCCACTACGCTATATATTGGCGGACGACGTTGAAACCATTATCAACACATATTCATTCCAGGTGTACTAATTTTTATTTCCGGCTGTGTATGATGAGCAATTTTCTCTGTAATGAAGATATCTCTGTCATCTAGCGCTACTAAATGATGTTTCCTAGAGTCGAATATAATCTTCAGTGCAACTTTCTACTTCTTGCCCATTTACATCAGTCGTGTCCCTAGCTGTGATTTTGACAATTAAAATCATCCAGTACATCTTAATGCTTGATTATGAAAATTATTGGATTTGTGAAAGGTGGTTTGTACACTGACATAATGGTACACGACTGCAGCTCAGTTTGGTTGTGTCCATGATGCTTGTTCATATAATCTCTGTACCTGGTCTTAACAAAGACAGCAATATCACATTATTCATTAGTGCTTTCTAATATCCTCTTCATCCCTTCAGTTTTTGGTCTTCTTTCGTTTACCTCTCCGTATGTTTCTTGCAATGGTAAAATGTCCCATGAATTAAAATGGTCCGTGCCTCATAGTCAAAATTCTTTTTCCTTTGACAGTCCTTCAACATTTAATGAAGTCATCAGAATTTCTGACCTTGAGGAGACCGTTTGTGTGTGTCGGATTATTTCATTGTTTTCATGATACGCCAGATCACGTTCTCTATACAACATTCATTCGCGGAGACTCCTTCAATGTACCTCAGTTACGTGATAAGCTTAGGGTTATTAGCTACATCAGATACTAATGAGTGGTAAGACTACAAACGCTGAGTACTCATTTCTATTGACGTGTTTCCTGAAATTTGCAATACTATGATATTGATTTACATGTTGATTGACTGTCATACCGAACAGTATTCTATAGTAGTCACGAGTGGTAGCCATATTGTATAGTTACACGCCTGTATCGGAAACCTGCAAGAGAGTAACGGTATGCGGGCAGCATGCAAATCAGGCGGAAGGCTGTCCAACTTGTTCGGATGCATCTGAGTACGACAAAACGCTTCCACTGATTTTTATTGTCTCGATAGAGTACCCGTTTAATGGCACTAAGATATTCACAGAGCTTTTTAAATTATGCTATGCAAAGGACGTACTGTGAGTACCTCGATTCTGGGAAACCCATCTGCCTATAGAATCTAATGTCGTGCCCTTAAATGTGTCGAAAGGTGTCTCACCCTAGACTACAGCTGATTTTGATGCCGAATGTGGGGTAATACTGGACCAAATCACTCACAGATTCAATGCTGTACGAGCAACTGAAGAATCCAGAAGCACCTTGTCGTTATGGGATACAGAAGTCACTGTCCTAAATGTGTCCCTCAGCCCACAGTACGTCACAGAGCTACCGTACGTTCGAAGCCTGGAGGAACGAGTGATGAATCTGGTACATTTTGGTACACACCTGATATCAGGCCACGAGTACGTCAAAAACGATATAGTTTCAGCAAAAGCAGTACTTTTTTCTGGGAGGGAGAATGATATGATTAACAGGGATGAAATGAAATGGACCCCTATCACTTACACCATCGTCTTTCATTGGCGAACGACATGGGCCACCATGAAAGAATCGGTGGATGTGATTTGCATGTACAGACAAATAAATGGTCACAATTTTAGAAAAACTTGATGATTTATTCAAGAGAAGGAGCTTCACAAATTGAGCAAGTGATTAAAACGTTGGTCCACCTCTAGCCATTGTGCTAGAGTCATTCGGCTTGTTATCGATTGGCAGAATTCTTGGACACCTTCCTGAAGTATATCATCGGAAATTGTGTTCAAGGGGCAGGTTAGATCGTCAAAATCCCGAGCTGGTAGGAGGGCACTGTCCACAATGCTCCAAACGTTCTCAGCGCGAGAGAGAGCTGTAAACCTTGCTGGCTGGGGTAGGGTTTGCCAAGTACGAAGACAAGCAGCAGAAGCTCTCGCCGTCTGCGGACTGGCATTGCGTTACTGAAATGTAAGTCCAAGATGGCTTGCCATGAAGGGCAAAAAAACTGGTCTTAGAATATCGTCGACTTACCGCTGTGCTGTAGTGGTGCCGCGGATGACAACCAAAGCGATCCTGCCATGCAGACAAATGGGACCCCAGATGCTCACTCCTGGTTGTTGGGTCGTGTGGGGCGGCAGACAGTTTGGTATCCTACCACTGCCTGGGTCGACTCCGGACTTGTCTTCAGCCTGTAATCTCAGTAACTGGAGTAGAGCTGCCTTCAATAACGAGTCCCGTGCGAATGCAGCACTGATGACCACAGAGCACAGGTATAAATAGAGAGGCTTTCGGAGTGCGGGAGGTATGGCAGGCTCTCCCTCTGTGTACCCACAACGACGGAGGTGCTGGACTCTCCATGCCGCTCGTGTCATACGATACACGAGGACTGAAATTTCAAGTCTTCCGACTTGCCCCAAGCCACAACCATCTCTGGAGTTAGTAAAACTTTTACTTTCTGCGTAAAAAAAAGCAAAACCACTGTTTTGGGATTCGTGCATGTTCTCACTCGATTTTGAGGAAACTATTCCGTAAGACAAATTATTTTTCCTCAACTTATAGCCACATATCGCAGCTTGATAACGAACTTTTATTCTTTTCGTTACGGCCTATAGTTATTGTGATACTTCAAAGTAAAGTACAATGCCTATATTTTGAAAACTTGACAATGAAAAATATAGTCACTGGACATCTTGCGTTTGTTGCATTTAATGCTCCACACTATTGAGTGAGAAATGTAGCTGACATACCGGAATTGCTTTTAACAGTGCAAGGAGAATCTCATACCTTCGCCATTCTCAAGAAAATTCGTGAGATGTATTGTAAATTCCCCGTGAAAAGGTTGGCGGCTGCATGCCACACGCGTGGATATTGCCGGCTGGTACGCGAAGTGTGGAGCTGCCTCATTTTTCTGTTTTTCGTATTCTGCCGATACAAACCGAAGCTGGAAATGGAAGCAAATTTGAAATGAAAAGATAACGGACATCATCCGCTCATGACGCTCAGTGTATGTTTCTTCAATCTATGCTGCGTGGTTTCAGGAAACAATATTACCTGTATTATTTTGTTCTCAGCTTTATCCATAATATTGAATTCATTCATTCACTTACCTATAACCTCTTCACTTTACAGCTGCCGCTTTAGCTGAGCGCTCTTCGAGCTTCTAATAGTTCTGATACTGGTTGTACCGAAACACGCACAAACGGTAAAACTGCTCTCAGACATAGTGTAACACCGTTTCTAAACTGTACTTGCTACACGTGCATCAAATGAAACAAACGTACATTCCGTTAACACAATATTCAGCAGAAAAACAATCGATATGAACAATAGGAAAATAGGATTGGTTTTACAGTCGAACAATGCAGCTGTGCCTGTAGCAGGCAAACCCTACTTTCGCTTCACAGGAAACCGTAGGAATTGAAAATAAATAAATAAAGAAAAACTGTTGTGTTACTTTCTAATAATTAAAGTGAACGTGCAATACATTTGTTGTTGGACCAGCGCAAATTTCCACGGGACTGGAAGAAGGGCCAGGTGATATCAATCTATAAAAAGGGTAGAAAATTGGATGCACATAATCACCGGCCGATTTCACTGACATCGATTTGTTGTAGAATCATGGAACATATTTTGTGTTCAGACATAATGACTTTCTAGTCTCTGAGAAGCTCATCTACAGAAACCAGCACGATTTTAGGTTAGGAAACAGCGGTCATGCGAGACACAGCTGGCCCTCTTTGTGCATGATATACAACAGGCTCTAGATACCGGCTCCCAGGTTGATGCCATACTTCGCGACTTTCGAAAGGCGTTCGACACGGTTCCGCACTGTCCAAAAAGAGCGCGCTTACCGTCTATCCGATGGCATATTGGGTTGGAAAGAAAGTTTTCTAACAGACAGGGAGCAGTATGTCGTCCTGAACGGGGTGACTTCAACAGAAACAAGCGTAACTTCAGGTCGCCCATGGGCAACGTAATAGGTCCGCTGCTTTTTACGATTTGCACAAACTATCTGGTTGATTGTGTTGACAGCGGCAGTAGACAGTTTGCCGATGATGCTGTAGTCCACAGGAAGGTAGTATCAAACTAAAGTTGTGAACAAATCAATGATGATTCGCAGAAAATAAATGCGTGGTGTAATGACTAGCAGTTATCTCCCAATATTAGTAAGTGTAACCTACTGCGTATAACAAGGCGAAAATCCCCATGAACGTACGAGTACAAAATAAATGCCCAGTCTTTGGAAGCGGTAACATCCGTCAAGTATCTGGGTGTGACTATTCGAAATGATCTCAAACGCAATGATCAGATTACAGAAGTAACGGGTAAGGCGAACTCTAGATTGCGGTTTATTGGTAGAATCCTGAAGCGATGCAGTCCTTCAACAAAGGAAATAGCTTACAATACGTTAGTTCGTCCAGTCTTAGAGAACTGTTCGTCTGTATGGGACCCTTACCAGTTGGGTCTGATTCAAGAGATTGAGAAGGTGCAAAGAAGAGCGGCAAGATTCGTGACTGGTACATTTAGCCACCGCGAGAGCGTTACAAACCTCATAGAAAGTTTGAGGTGAGACACACTTGCAGATAGACGACACGCTAAACGGAAGGGGGTGCTCACTAAATTCCGAAATCCGATATTCGCCGAGGATGTAGAGCATATTTTATTACCACCAACGTTCAAATCTCGCAATGATCACCATTCAAAGATATGGGAAATTAGAGCTCGTACTGAGGCGTTCAGACAGTCGTTTTTCTCTCGCGCGAGCCGCAAGTGGAACAGAGGGGGGAGGGGGGGGGGAGGATATGACTTTGGCTCGAATTGTGATCTCCGCCACACACCCCTTGATGGCTAGCGGAGTATATTTGTAGATGCAGACGTAATATATTCTAGTACGAATTTCAAACATAAACTATTGTTTTACGAGCTAGTAACTGCAGTTGGGGTTCAGACCGTAGCTGTGGGTTTCTTCGCACGTTTCTAGTTTTCTCTCAGTTCTAAGAAAGCTATCACGCCTTGCTACAGTCTTCTCCTTTTCAACGTGAAATGCTTTATTTATAAAAATTTTAAAAGAAATCACACTTTTCGGTTTTTCTTCATGACAGAATTGAACCATGTTATTTGTGGATAATTTTCCATCTATCTGATGGCTTCAAATGGCTCTGAGCACTACGGGACTTAACTTCTGTGGTCATCAGTCCCCTAGAACATAGAACTACTTAAACCTAACTAACCTAAGGACATAACACACATCCATGCCCGAGGCAGGATTCGAACCTGCGACCGTAGCAGTTCCGTGGTTCCAGACTACGCGCCTTGAGCCACTAGACATCTATCTGAGATTGTAATCTTCGATAACGTATATTTGCATGATTTCAATCGGCGCTAAGAAGACGCAAGCGTACTAACGCGCTATGACTATAGTGTGACTATACAATGGTGCGTAACGTGCGTCAACACGGTACTGTCGCGTATTGTTTGAAACGTTCGGTCCCATCTTTATACAAACAAAGTTTAGTTCCGCTTTCTGCCGTCGGCAGTGCTAAAATGAACAGATTATAATTAATATAGAAACTAAGAAATATAAAGCAAACCCGACAGAGGGCGAGATATAGTGAGTAAACAAGCTGATACAAAGAAGTCAGCAGTGAGACTGGTGTAGCGCTAGGTACCGTGAGTACCCGAGGGAATGGATACGAGCCTGATTGTCGCATGTTACACGGCGCGTCAACCAGGACTGATGGTTTGGGGTGCCGTTTCATTTCATAGCAGGATCCCTTTGTTTGTCATCCACGGCACCCTTACAGCACAATTCTACGTCGACGATATTCTACGTCCCGCTTTGTTGTCTTTTCATGACAAACCACTCTGGCCTTACTTTTCAGCAAGGTAACGGCGACCTGCACACGGCGAGAGTTTCTACTGATTGTCTTCGTGCTTGCCAAATGCTACCTTGGCTAATTGAGGACGTTCGGAGCATTACGTAAGGGTACCATATTTTTGAAAGTCGACGCTGGGACCAAAATGGGTGCCCCTACAGGAGGGCAAGAGGAAGGCCGTGTGCATCCCCACCTCCGCTCTTTGATTTCAGAGAAAGGTAAAAATATGTTGCAGTCACTTGAATTGAGATCAAGAAATTTATTAAAAAGTTTGTATATATATTTGCATCAGCTCGGTTCTGAGAGTTCCGGAAACTGTACAGAAAATTGGAATACAGATCAACATAAACATCATTTCCAGCCTTTTTGTTGCTCATGAAAACCACACATTGCATGTTGTACCGCCGTACAGTGAGACCTTCAGAGGTGGTGGTCCAGACTGCTGTACACACCGGTACCTCTTAATACCCAGTAGCACGTCCTCTTGAGTTGATGCATGCCTGTATTCGTCGTGGCGTACTATCCACAAGTTCATCAAAGCACTGTTGGTCCAGATTGTCCCACTCCTCGACGTCGATTCGGGGTATATCCCTCAGAGTGGTTGTTGTGCCACGTCGTCCATACACAGCCCTTTTCAGTCTATCCTAGGCATGTTCGATAGGGTTCATGTCTGGAGAACGTGCTGGCCACAGTAAATAGCGATGTCGTTATCCTGAAGGAAGTAATTCACAAGGTATGCATGATGGGGGAGCGAATTGTCGTCCATGAAGACGAATGCCTCGCCAGTATGCTGCCGATATGGTTGCACTATCAGTCGGAGGATGGCTTCACGTATCGTACAGCCGTTCCGGCACATTCCATGGCCACCAGCGACTTATGTCGGTCCCACGTAATGCCACCCCAAAACAGCAGGGAACCTCCACCTTGCTGCACCCGCTGGACTGTGTGTCTAGGGCCTGACCGGGTTGCCTCCAAACACGTCTCCGACGATTGACTCACTGAAGGCATATGCAACAATCATCGGTGAAGAGAACGTGATGCCAATCCTGACCGCTCCATTCGGCATGTTGTTGGGACCATCTGTACCGCGCTGCATGGCGTCGTGGTTGCAAAGATGAGCCTCATCATGGACGTCGGGAGTGAAGTTGCGCGTCATGCACCTCATTGCGCACAGTTTGAGTCGTAACACGACGTCCTGTGGCTGCACGAAAAGCAGTATACGACATGGTGGCGTTCCTGTCAGGGTTCCTCCGAGCTATAATCCGTAGGTAGCGGTCATCAACTGCAGTAGTAGCCCTTGGACGGCATGAGCGAAGCTTATCATCGACAGTTAATCGCTCTCTGTACGTAGTCACTCCGAGACGCCTGGACACTTCCCTTGTTGAGAACCTTTCCTGGCACAAAGTAACAATGCGGACGCCATCGAACCGCGCTATTGGCGTCGAGGCATGGTTGAACTACAGACAACACGAGCCGAGTACCTCCTTCCTAGTGGATTGACTGGAGCTGATCGGCTGTCGGACCCCCTCCGTCTAATAGGCGCTGTCCATGCTTGGTTGTTTACATGTTTGGTCGGATTTAGTGACATCTCTGAACAGTCAAGAGTGAGTCACAAGAGTGAGTCACCTAACGTTACCGCTTGATATATTTCGTAAACCACATCAAATACTGACGAACCGATTCCACAGACCGAACGTGAGGAGAGGGGCTAGTGTAATTGTTTAATACAAACCACACAAAAATGCACGTAAGTATATTTTTTAACACAAACCTACGTTTTTTTAAATGTAACCACGTTAGTTTTGTTAGCACATCTGAACATATAAACAAATACGTAATCAGTGCCGTTTGTTGCATTGTAAAATGTTAATTACATCCGGAGATATTGAAACCTAAAGTTGACGCTTGAAACCTCCGACGTTCAGTTGCGTGTTGTAACAAACACGGGCCACGGTCGGCGAGCAGCATCTGCAGCGACATGTTTACGATGACGACCGTGTTTACGAGTGTGGCTGTAGTGCACTGTTGTGGTTTGGTCTAGCTGTCGCAGTGTCCGCATGTAGCGCTTGCTGCTATTGTTATTCTGCATTCGTCTCCGCACGCAGACCAACTGTATTACACCGTGTGACCAGATGTCTGTGATAGTGTAGTGTTGTAGGATCCGTGACCATGGTGTATTCGAACTCTGAAAAGGTGGAGATGATACTCATCTATGGCGAGTGTCGACGAAATGCAGCTGTAGCCTGAAGGGTGTATGAAGAACGGTACCCGGACAGAGAGCATCCAACGTGCCGCACATTGCAAAACATCTACCGCCAACTGTATGCAACAGGTATGGTCGTAGCACGCAAACGGGTCCGTAACAGGCCCGTCACAGGAGAAGCGGGTGCAGTTGGTGTGTTAGCAGCTGTTGCCATGAACCCACACATGAGTACACGGGACATTGCGAGAGCCGGTGGACTGAGTCAAAGTTGTGTCATGCGCATACTGCATCGTCACCGCTTTCACCCGTTTCATGTGTCGCTACATCAGCAATTACATGGTGATGACTTTAATCATCGACTGCAATTCTGTCAATGGGCATTAACAGAGAATGCGTTGCAGTTCTGCCTGTTTACCGATGAAGCGGGTTTCACAAATCACGGGGCAGTGAATCTACGGAACATGCATTACTGGTCGGTGGACAATCCTCGCTGGCTCAGACAGGTAGAGCGACAGCGACCGTGGACTGTAAATGTATGGTGCGGAATCATTGGCGACCACCTGATTGGTCATCACTTCATTGCAGGGTCCAAAACAGCTGCAACATACATCGCGTTTCTACAGAATGATCTGCCAACGTTTCTCGAAAATGTCCCACTGGAAACGCGTCGACGTATGTGGTATCTGCATGATGGTGCACCTGCACATTCCGCAATTAACACTAGGCTGACCCTTGACAGGATGTTCGACGGGCGTTTCATAGGACGTGGAGGACGCATAAATTGGCCAGCCCGTTCTCCTGATCTTACACCTCTGGGCTTCTTTCTGTGGGATACGTTAAAGGAGAATGTGTACCGTGATGTGCCTACAACCCCAGAGGATATGAAACAACGTATTGTGGCAGCCTGCGGCGACATTACACCAGATGTACTGAGGCGTGTACGACATTCAAATGGTTCAAATGTCTCTGAGCACTATGGGACTCAACTGCTGAGGTCATTAGTCCCCTAGAACTTAGAACTAGTGAAACCTAACTAACCTAAGGACATCAAAAACATCCATGCCCGAGGCAGGATTCGAACCTGCGTCCGTAGCGGTCTTGCGGTTCCAGACTGCAGCGCCTTTAACCGCACGGCCACTTCGGCCGGCCTGTACGACATTCATTACGACAGAGATTGCAATTGTGTGCAGCAAATGCTGGCCACCACATTGAACATCTATTGGCCTGACATGTCGGAACACACTCTATTCCACTCCGTAATTGAAAACGGAAACCACGTGTGTACGTGTACCTCACCACTCATGGTAATATACATGTGCGTCAGTGAAAAATACCAATAAAAAGGTGTTAGCATATGGACGTAATGTGTTGTTCCAGTCTCTTCTGTACCTAAGGTCCATCACCGTTCCCTTTGGATCCCAACGTAATTCGGTGCTCTCCGATACACACGATCGAACAGCGGAGGAGTGGTACTCAAGTGTCAACTTTGGGTTACAATATCTCCGGATGTAATTAATATTTTACAATGCAACAAACGGCACTGATTACGTATTTGTTTATATATTCAGATGTGCTAACAAAACTAACGGGGTTTCATTTAAAAAAAGGGTAGGTTTGTGTTAAAAAACATACTTCCGTGCATTTTTTTATAGTTTGTATTAACAGATTACACTAGTCCCTCTCCTCACGTTCGCGGTCTGTGGAATCGATTCGTCAGTATTTGATGTGGTTTACGAAATATATCCAGCGGTAATGTTAGGTGACTCACCCTGTATATATATATAAAGTTTTGCATCACCCCGGTTCCCACACAGATGACGGAAATATACCTGCAAATTATGATATGGGCGTCCTTGGGGACCAGTTTTATACAACAACTACTAACTACTCGGAATACAATAGTGTTCTGTAATTGTTATACTTTAGCTTACAGCATCAAATGACAAAATAAGAAATGTATGAGTAATATGAAACGTAACACACATTCACAGTAACTTTATAATAATGATGCACCAAGATATTAAAAGTTGATGAAACATTTGCTTAGATAGATGCACACAAATTTTAAAAATTCAGTTTCTCAGGCCTCCTTAGTTTTGTGATGAATGAATTTTATTTAACAAATGTTTTCTTTCTTTTAAGTTTAGAAAATCATAGAATTCTGAACAAATGTATTTCACATTAATTTTAACCGTCAGAATTGATTTCAAAGTCTCTATTTTCATTTCAGTTATCTCAGATGTCTATATCTTATTCATTAAAGAAAAGGCACGATCGACTGTTGCATTTCATTTGTACCTGGAAGACACAACGCAAATTCCACAATCCTTGAAATATTCTGATAAGGAATTTGTTTCGGTGGAAGTGCTGAAACATCTGTGCCCAACGCATATCATTGTCAGCCTTTTCTATGTTTCATTGGTCTGTTTTCTGAGGGGTGACAAACTGCTGCATATTGAGACGCTCTTGGGGACCAGTTAATACTGGTCCTCATCATTGTCATTGATGTTACTGTTTGGCAATATGTTTATGAAACATTCGTGGCATTTTTGGACCTCAGCCCATGTAGGTGCATTGTTTAAAAGAACCCATTTGAAGCCAAAAAAGGCATTAAAATGATTTGTCCAGTGTTCAATGTATTTTGCACTGCTTTCATAAAATTCACCGATGGTTTCAGTTAACTTAATAACGTTTATGTCCTCCTCAGCTTCAATCAAACTTGTTATTTATATTCTGTGATATTATCACATAGGTAGTTTCTAACAATATCTGCAGTTTCACCAGGCTGCTCTTTATACTGGAGAATTTTCACACATATACCTTCAAGAGGCAATAAATATCAAACAAGTACAAGGAAGAGCTTAGCGTTTCCGTCATTAGATGCAACAGGAAGAATAGTAATGCAGTTCACTTTGTACATTTCTCGCTGCAATTCATAACGACAGTGTGGAGCTAACACGTTACCAATGGCTTCGAATTTTGTGTGGCCACAAGCGTACTTGGGGTAACGAACACCAACCACGAATAAGTTAAATTAAAGTAGTAAGTTACTAAGAGAGAAGGAAACCGGCGACTTCCAGTCAATAGTATTGAACTAAGGGAGTAAATTACACCAGGAGTAAATTTTTCGTTTACTTCCAAAGTAAATTTTTTTACCTCATTACTGGTGGAGAGCACCACTGAAGTCTACACTACTACGTTAGTAACTTAGTCACGAAATAAGGCCAAAATTTACTCCTAGGCAGTAGTAGGAGTAAAATACAAGAGTAAGGTGTGATGCTCAAATGTCGAATTCTATGTATTACCTGGACTACGAGGAATATATGAGATGGAGGAAAAGGTGAACATTCCAAGAATGAGAGTTGTAATGGAGAAAAGAGACCCATTTGTGATGTATAGCGACAGTGATTTCAAAGAGCGGTTTGGGATTCGTAAGAAACCTTTTGAGTTACTGCTTAGTATGCTGGAGCCGTTACTGCAGCGTAATTCTGACAGGAACAGTGCTTTGTCTCCTAGGCTACAACTTCTTTGTGGACTGCGAAACTTTCGCACAGGTACTTATCAAATCGTAGCGCGGGATATCATTAATATCCATTTTACTACTGCTGGAAGAGCTTTTAACAGTGTGATAAAAAGTTTAAGTGACTAAAGGCCACTGTATGTGTCCACGCCACAGAGCCAACAAAATATATCAAGGAACAAAAGGGAATTCTATCGAACTGGTGGAGTTCCAAATGTTATAGGGGCCAGAGATTGTGTACATATACCGATACTTTATCCTTCTGGAGCACAACCACATCTGTAAAGAAATAGCAAGAATCTCTTTTCTATCAATACACAAATCGTCTGTGATGCCGGTATGAAGATTTATAATGTGGTAAGCCACTGGTCGGGCTCCAAGCATGATGCATGCATGTGGGACATTAGTAGAATTGCTGCAAAATTTGAAAATGGACAGTATCATGGGTTGCTTCTTCGAGATAGTGGATATGCTCTCTCCAAACGTCTTATGATGCCTGTGTTCCCAGCCCACACAGGAACCAAACGGTGCTACAATGGAGCACACATTGCTACTAGATGTGTAATCGAGCGAGCATTCGATGTTTGGGAGAAACGTTACCCAATTATGACTAAAACAATGTGATTTAAAACAAAAAAGTGTGGGAATGTTATTGTGGCTGCTGCAGTTTTACACAACATTGGAACAGAAGTTAGATATGTGTTTCACCCTGATGCTGTGGAGGTGAATGACATCGAACAATATGCATTTCAGCCAGAAGCAGATACTGCAGGCCAAGCTGTCAGAAGTTCTATTATACTTAATTACTTTAATTAAAATTGTACCTAGTTTGTCGGCCGGTGTGGCCGAGCGGTTTTAGGCGCTTCAGTCTGGAATCGCGCTACCGCTACGGTCACAGGTTCGAATCCTGCCTCGGGCATGGATGTGTGTGATGTCCTTAGGTTAGTTAGGTTTAAGTAGTTCTAAGTTCTAGGGGACTGATGACCTCGGATGTTAAATCCCACAGTGCTCAGAGCCATTTGAACCATTTTTGTACCTAGTTTGCTATTAAAATCAGAAGTCAGTATAAAGACTTTTTCACTGGAGGACGACGATTCAATCCCGCGTCCGGCCATCCTGATTTAGGTTTTCCGTGATTCCCCTAAATCACTCCAGGCAAATGCCAGGATGGTTACTCTGAAAGGGCACGGCCGACTTCCTTCCCCATCCTTCCCTAATCCGATGAGACCGATGACCTCCCTGTCTGGTCTCCTTCCCTAAAACAACCCAACCCAACCCTGTAAAGACTTTTCCTTCTTAAATGAAGAAACAAGCCATAGAATTGTCACTACTGCAGTGACAAGTGACTCATTTTATTTATTTGTAATTAGTTATGATATTGTTTTTTTCTGGGGGATTACAGCCTCATTTTATTTCTTAACTGAGTATACAAAGTCATACAATATTTCGATTGTTCAAATAAATTACGCGTTTGTTGCCGGGTGATGTCGTCGAACACCGCCGATATTTCGGCAGGAGCACACCCTACCATTCTCAAGGCACAAATGGAAGGAGGAAGAAATGTGCAAGGAAATTTAATACCTCGGTTCACAGAGGAGAAACAAGGAAGATACCACCCACAGGACAAGTGTCAATATAAACAAAGATAACCAACATCAGGAATATCGATAGTTACTGTTAATCAACAGGTGAGATAGCACTAATTCTATACCTCTGTTTTTTTTATGAGAGATAGAGCCGTATTCAAGCAGCATTTAAACAAAATCCACCATCTCTGTTAATAAAGTTGCTTGATAGTTTGATTTCAAGAGCTTCCTTAATAACACCATCCCAGTAGCTGGACGTGCAAGCCAGGATCTCCGTGTTGTTGTATTCCATAGGATGACCGGTGTCAAGGCAATGTTCTTCAATAGCGGATTGGCTCGGCTGTTGTAAGCGTGTGTGACGCTTATGGTCAATACACCGGTCTTCCACAATCGTGATTGTCTGACCTATATATGAAATGCCACAACTGCAAGGAATACGATAGACCCCAGCCTTACGCAAACCAAGATGATCTTTTACGAACGCCAACAGGGCCTTAATCTTAGAAAGCTGCTCTTTTGACCTTTGTGTAAGAACTTCTGCGTTGTGTTCTATTTTTTCCCAAGGATTTTTTTTTTTCGTTTTTAGCATGTTGACATCGTCTTTTTTGATTAAATATTAGTTACGTACTTCTCAGCAAGCCACTCTTTTTCATTTTTCTGGTATGTTTTTTGAACGTTTCTGAGCTACCTCCATATTGCTGCTAGCTCGTATCTCAAACTGACGCTTAAATTAATACGTGTGACCAACCAACAATGGACGTTGCTACCTGTGGATGGGGGATTAACAATAGAGTCATCCATTAATAGCATGTTTCTTTTTCATAATGCACAGATCTCATAATAATTAATACAATAGCATTTAGATATTCCAATTTTCAAAATTCAATTTAATAATCCTTTCTAGTTTCTAAAATTATAGCGATGAACATAAATTACGCAAACGGTGATGCAATAATGCCTGCCGACAATGAATATTTTGGAACGTAATGCACATGCCAGCAGTGTGCAGAAATGACTTACTTCTTTATTAAAAAGGTGTTAGTACTTTAGTTACAACTAAAGAAGTAAATAGAAACTGAGCTTGTAACACCGCAACTGGGACCCTACCTAACTGTTCACTGACTATTTTTTTTTTTTTTGCTTTATGTTTATTCAATATTATATCGTTGAGTTTCTGTAAATATTGTTGGTTTGAATCGATAACACGAAACTGTGTACTTGTTTCTTTGTAGAAATCTTGGTGTCCTGGTGTAATCATATGTAATGTATTGCCTTTATTGTTTAAATTCTTTGACTCATTTGGAGGGGACAAAACATACTGTATATAATTGTAATTTCCGTATGAATAACTTTTTGTTGAAATACCAATATGTGTAACTGATCTATTTTATTTAATATGTCTGGATGTTGTTACACAATTGCTGATCTTCACTTAGGGTTCTTAGTTATTTTGAATGTAAAATGTGGTGTCGTTCCCCTACGGAACGGCAAATTGTGGTTAGCATAGGTTGAAGAAGTGGATTAAGAATCAGTCGGGGACGAGCTACCAAACTGTCAACTGCTCATGTAAAAGTTGTATGTTGTGCTGGTGCCGAGACAAGTTTTCCGTGTCGTTTTCCAATGTGTCAGTGGTTCGGATGGATGGATAAAGAGCTGGAACTATTCTAGTATTGGTATCTATCTATCGCCACCAAGAAATGACAGTCCAGCATTTTCGCCAGCATATCAACCCACCGACATGCACTCGCCTCCACGTTGTGCAATCACTGAAAAGGAACCAAGGAATTGTAGAAATGTACAATGAAGGATCATCTCATGTGGATGATTTGTTTTCAATTATGAGGAAACCAAAAGACTATTTATGAAAACTTACCTTGATCTATCCTCTGTCACATTTCCACTTCGGATCCTTCCCATGCTAAAGTGATTACCGACTGTCCTTATTGAAAGAACATTAAAGCCCAGTGTTTTACTAAATAATGCTTCTTGACTTGCGCCATAGGGTGGAGGGGTTTCGGATTCCGCTGAATAGGTCAGGTGTTCACTACACTCAGCTGGCGGCTACACGGTTAGCGGAGGATGTGTGGCGTGGACTGGGCAGTTTTTTAGGTTAGAAGGCCTCGGGAAAGTACGGGGTGGGCTGAAATCTCAAAGGGTGCATGGCAAATACAGGACGTGCTTGGATCAAGGAACAGTCCGAATTTTAGTTGTAAATTGTTGTAGTTGTGCTGGGCAAGTACCTGAGCTTCAAGCGCTAATAGAAAGCACAGAAGCGGAAATCGTTATAGTTACAGAAAGCTGGCTAAAAACCTGGAATAAGTTCTGCAGAAATTTTTACGAAGTCTCAGACGTTGTTCAGGAAAAATAGATTAGGCAGAATTGGTGGTGGAGTGTTTGTGTCTGTCAGTAGTGGTTTATCTTGTAGTGAAGTCGAAGTAGATACTCCGTGTGAATTGGTATCGGTGGAGGTTATACTTAACAGCCGAACTAAGTTAATAATTGGCTCCTTCTACCGACCCCCAGACTCCGATGATATAGTTGCTGAACAGTTCAGAGAAAATTTGAGTCTCGTAACAAATAAATACCCCACTCATACGGTTATAGTTGGTGGGGACTTCAACCTTCCCTCGATATGTTGGCAAAAATACTTGTTCAAAACCGGTGGTAGGCAGAAAACATCTTCCGAGATTATCCTAAATGCTTTCTGCGAAAATTATTTCGAGCAATTAGTCCACGAACCCACGCGAATTGTAAATTGTTGCGAAAACGCACTTGACCTCTTAGCCACAAACCATCCAGAGCTGATAGAGAGCATCATGACTGATACAGGGATTAGTGATCACAAGGTCGTTGTAGCTAGGCTCAATACCGTTTCTTCCAAATCCACCAGAAACAAACACTAAATAATTTTATTTAAAAAAGCGGATAAAATGTCACTAGAAGCCTTCCTAAGAGACAATCTCCATTCCTTCCGAACTGACTATGCAAATGTAGACGAGATGTGGCTCAAATTCAAAGATATAGTAGCAAAAGCAATTGAGAAATTCATACCTCATAAACTGGTAAGAGATGGAACTGATCCCCCATGGTACACAAAACAGGTCCGAACGCTGTTGCAGAGGCAACGGAAAAAGCATGCGAAGTTCAGAAGAACGCGAAATACCGAAGACTGGCTAAAATTTACAGACGCGCGAAATTTGGCTCGGATGTCAATGCGAGATGCCTTTAATAGGTTCCACAACGAAACATTGTCTCGAAATTTGGTAGAAAATCTGAAGAAATTCTGATCGTATGTAAAGTACACAAGCGGCAAGACGCAGTCAATACCTTCGCTGCGCAGTGCCGATGGTACTGTTACCGACGACTGTGCCGCTAAAGCGGAGTTATTGAACGCAGTTTTCCGAAATTCCTTCACCAGGTAAGATGAATGCAATATTCCAGAATTTTAAACACGAGCAGCTGCTAGCATGAGTTCCTTAGAAGTAAATACCTTAGGGGTTGCGAAGCAACTCAAATAGCTTGATACGGGCAAGTCTTCAGGTCCAGATTGTATACCGATTAGGTTCCTTTCAGATTACGCTGATACAATAGCTCCCTACTTAGCAATCATATACAACCACTCGCTCACCAATAGATCTGTATCTACAATTGGAAAATTGTGCAGGTCGCACCAGTGTTTAAGAAGGGTAGTAGGAGTAATCCTTCGAACTACAGACCTATATCATTGACTTCGGTTTGCAGTAGGGTTTCGGAGCATATGCTGTATTCAAACATTATGAATCACCTCGAAGGGAACGATCTATTGATACGTAATCAGCATGGTTTCAGAAAACATCGTTCTTGTGCAACGCAGCTAGCTCTTTATTCGCACGAAGTAATGGTCGCTATCGACAGGCGACCTCAAGTTGATTCCGTATTTCTAGATTTCCGGAAAGCTTTTGGCACCGTTCCTCACAAGCGACTTCTAATCAAGCTGCGGGCCTATGGGGTATCGTCTCAGTTGTGCGACTGGATTCGTGATTTCCTGTGAGGAAGGTCGCAGTTCGTAGTAATAGACGGCAAATCATCGAGTAAAACTGAAGTGATATCAGGTGTTCCCCAGGGAAGCGTCCTTGGACCCTGCTGTTCCTGATCTATATAAATGACCTGGGTGACAATCTGAGCAGTTCTCTTAGGTTGTTCGCAGATGATGCTGTAGTTTACCATCTAGTAAGGTCATCCGAAGACCAGTATCAGTTGCAAAGCGATTTAGAAAAGATTGCTGTATGGTGTGGCAGGTAGCAGTTGACGCTAAATAACGAAAAGTTTGAGGTGAGCCACATGAGTTCCAAAAGAAATCCGCTGGAATTCGATTACTTGATAAATAGTACAATTCTCAAGGCTGTCAATTCAACTAAGTACCTGGGTGTTAAAATTATGAACAACTTCAGTTGGAAAGACCACATAGATAATATTGTGGGGAAAGCAAGCCAAAGGTTGCGTCTCATTGGTGGGACACTTAGAAGATGCAACAAGTCTACTAAAGAGACAGCTTACTCTACACTCGTTCGTCCTCTGTTAGAATATTGCTGCGCGGTGTGGGATCCTTGCCAGGTGCGATTGACGGAGGACATCGAAAGGGTGCAAAAAAGGGCAGCTCGTTTTGTATTATCACGTAGTAGCGGAGGGAGTGTGGCAGATATGATGCGCGAGTTGGGATGGAAGTCATTAAAGCAAAGACGTTTTTCGTCGCGGCGAGATCTATTTACGAAATTTCAGTCAACAACTTTCTCTTCCGAATGCGAAAATATTTTGTTGAGCCCAACCTATATAGGTAGGAATGATCATCAAAATAAAATAAGAGAAATTAGAGCTCGAACAGAAAAGTTTAGGTGCTCGTTTTTCCCTCGCGCTTTTCGGGAGTGGAATGGTAGGGAGGTAGTATGATTGTAGTTCTATGAACTCTCTGCCAAGCACTTAAATGTGAATTGCAGAGTAATCATGTAGATGTAGATGCAGAACATAGTAAAAAGAAAGTTAAAGTTATTGTGGCAAGAGTGTCAGCTAAAGTAAACAAGGTTTGCTGAAAGAAATTTTGCAATTAAAACTGCCTATTAAAAGTTTGTGGGTTTGCTAAAAAGCTAAAGTGAAAAATAGAATTTAAAGTAATAAAGTAGTACAAACTGGTATTACAACAGTTTGTTGTCAACTTCAAAATTAAAAGTTCTTAAAACTGAGGCTTCTAAAGTTTTGCTTAGTAAATGATCACATTTGTGCCTGTTGTAAATCGCAAAAGGTGAGACAGTATCTTACAAATATGTCAGTTATGTGTCTCACTGTAGAAAAAGTTGAAAGCTGCAATTGTGGAAAGTTATATATTCATGCTTGCTAAGCACTTGTTTCTCTTGTGTATTGAAAGGGCATATTAATAGTGTAACAGAATCCACAGTTTATCCTTTTTGCTCATGATAAATAACAATTAATAGAAAGACCACTATCTATGAAAACAGTAACTTCTTTTATTCAAAGGTCAGTGAGAAAATGTTTGTTAGTGTAATACATTTAACTTTCATTTTAAATAGAAAAGTATTTAGCTGCGAGAGAGACTTAACCTATGCCCAGTTCATAATTTTGCAGTGAACTACGTTCACAATTTTTTGTCGGATAGGAAAATGTTTGAAAAGTGATACTGAACCTATGTCCAATTTATGATTCTACAGTGAATATTAATAGTAATATTACTGAGACTATTCAGTTGACTAAGTCCTGAAGCTAATAGTGGGTATCGTTATCTGTAATATTTATGCAAATACGTAGTTTTTTCTGTTCTAACTGTCAGCTCCAACCTTAACGTTACATATGAAGATGCCAGAGTTCATTGCACTCTAGTGTGACAAAGTATAGGCTGTTTTTGCCCCATTGAAGTTACTTTTTTTCAATTTGTTGAACAAGAATGTTACTCATTCTTATGCCTAATTAGGCCGGTGACCGTTTTGATTGTCATTTGGACACTGTGAATAGGTAAATTGTTTGTTACCGTTAAATATTTACGTAATTATGACTTTCACTTCCGATAAGCCACCTCCGTTAGGTATATCACGTTCAACACAACTAAATTCCTTTCAGAGGGTAACGCTGCACTATTGGTTTATACCATAATTGCTTTAATAAGACAGTTTCATTATACGATCTGCCTCCAACTTTATAGTATAACAGTTGCGGACGCTAAGTGTTATAAGCTCTCCAACGGTTACTAAAAGAGTGACTCGAAGCACTTCTGGAGTTTAGATGTACACTCACTTGATCGAAAGCTATGGTTCCCTTGTGCTAAACGGAATGCCCATGTGGTTTTCGCTGCAGGTAGTTTAAGATATTGCTCACTTGGAACAACTTTCCAAAAGACGTCTCTTAAACTTCTCGAAGATGCGGCTCTTGTGTCTGATGATGGCTTGTGTTTGGCCGTTTTCAAGTGATACTGTGTCGTACTTCCCTCCATGAGAAGCAGAAAACTCTCCTCCACATTTCGTGCAAAGGGCATCGTCGTCTGTTCTCCCTCTTTTTATTATAAATGGATACCTGTGTTAAAAGTAAATAAATGACAGAGTGTGAGGGTTTGTTCGCTTAAATTTGATTTAACCAGTCTTCTGTCTATGGATGTCTACATGAACACGATTACTACGTAGGGGTTTATCAGATCTCGTTCTTATTTATTTATTTTTTAATGTAAAACAATTGTTCTAGTGAATATATGTGTTTATGATTTCCTGTTTATTTTTCTTCTTTGTACGTGCTGAAACGAGCAACTTCAAAAAACAGAAATTATCATCGTTGCTCAGTCGTATAAGATAAACATACGTTGTCGAAGACTAAATAATATCGTTTTAACACGTTAACAAAAATGGTTCAAATGGCTCTGAGCACTATGGGACTTAACATCTGTGGTCATCAGTCCCATAGAACTTAGAACTACTTAAACCTAACTAACCTAAGGACAACACACATCCATGCCCGAGGCAGGATTCGAACCTGCGACCGTAGCAGTCGCGCGGTTCCGGACTGAGCGCCTAGAACCGCGAGACCACCGCGGCCGGCTTACACCTTAAAGAAATGGAGCAAAAGGAGATAGTACATTTTCCAGATGAGTTGGGTACGTCTGTGTACTTATTAAATTACCTTCCCGTTAATCTCCCTTTACCAGTTATCTCGTGGTTTTTTGTCGAATTTGTGAAGAAACGCAGTCTTTGCGTGGAAGAATGCTTTAAGACAGCATTCCCCCACTGAAGGGTCGCGACGCGGCACTGGGATACGAAGATAAAATACCGGGTCGCACCAATATCTCCTTGTCGTAATTGACAGTTTAAAATTACAGACGTTATTAAAAATCACATTTTAGTAATAGTGAGTTAATTAGAAAAACTTACTTTAAATGCGAACATGTTTAGGTTAGGCTTTACCGTGACTGTTACTGACAAATGAAACAACAAGTGTACTGTTACCAGTCACCGTTTTATTTTTTCCACGACGCGTTTCGAAGGTTTAAACCTCCATCATCGAGTGGATTTACATTAGTTAGTATTACATATGTGTGTGTGTTGTGTTACGATTTTGGAGGAACTTGTGGCACTGCCTAGTGGAGAAACAAGACACTATTTCAGTATATGGTTTAGGATTACTTTTGACAAAAAATTTAACTGATATCTAATGGTAAACTAGAGTACCTCCAGTGGTCTCAGGTTCCTTTTGCTGTCGTAAGATATCACATGTATACTGCCACATTTGTAAACAAATATGGCGTCTGGAATCAGCTGGGTACAAGGTTCGTATAACAGAAGAGAAGACATAATCGCAAAGTGCAAAGAATATACATCGTAACAACATTATTACAGAATAATTGTTTAAAGCATTTGGAGGTGTTTGTTTTGAGGTGTCGAATATATGTGTGTGCACTTCAGGTGGTATATAAATCCAATTTTGAAAAGTTAAAACAGCTAAACATTCGTACTCGTTTATACAATCAAGTGAAATGTTAAAATGGCTTAAACTTCATACTTGATAACAACAATTATGTGAAATGTTACAGACTTGAATTACAATGATCATATTGGCTACAGCAGTAAAATCATACATAGATGACACTCTTTGAAGAAAGAGAGAGAGAGAGGAAAGAGTGATCATATGAGAGGAAACATTTACATGGCAAGGAGTCTTAAGATTAAATGTTGCATATATTAGCTGCCTAAAGTTTGGAGTAATACATTGGTTAATGCTATAAAATATGCAGACAGATATACATTTGTGCCAGTAGTTGATGTACATACAGTTTTAAGCTGACAAGGGGTACAAGCTGTTGGTGTCATGGATTATCTGTGAATGAGGTCAATCTCTTGTACTCTTGGTGGCTGTCAATATTTATGGTAAATATTAGGATGTGTGCACGTGTGTGAGTGTGTGTGTGTGTGTGTGTGTGTGTGTGTGTGTGTGTGTGTTTAAGAGTGTAGACAGTTGCTGAAAACAGAGATGATACTATTGTAAATATTGTCATTTTTGTCATTTAAGATGGATTCAGGTTGTTTCATTTGGAGTGTTTCAAGGATGTCTAGTTTTCTGCCTTTTGGTTGGATGTGTAGGATGCTAATACTTGTGTTGTTAACATGGTGTTTTGTTTCATGCAGGTGGGTAGCTATTGCTGATGTGTGGTATTTTTTGTTTTTTAGTGCTGCCATGTGTTCCTTGAACCTAATCTCAAATGATCTGCCTGTCTGGCCTATGTAGAAGGAGTCACAGTCCAAACATTCAATTTTGTACACACCTGTGTGATGAAGTGGGTTTCGTGTGCCGATGTTGGGGGGTAACGTCTGTACAATCTTGTTGTCTGTTGTAGAGGGTATGCTTATGCCTTTCCGTTTGAAGACATTGGCAATCTGGTATGAAATGTTACCCAGAAAGGGGATTGTATGGAAGATGTTATTTTCTTTTTTTTGTGTTGTGATTGCTTTGCCATTATTGAGTGTTTTAGGGTGTCCACTATGGAGCTGTTCTAGCCATTTTCAATAGCTGTTTGTTTTATTATTTCAATTTCTTGATCGCATTTAAACTTAGTTTCTTAAGGGAATGATGTGACAGTTGTATGTTACTTAGATGTTGTACTTATTTTAGTAAATAATGAAATCACGCGTCGTTAAGATCCTACCTTACTGACGATCATCTTGCGTTTGGCCTAACACTGAGGGTCACAAAGCTAAGAGGTTCCTTCCTGCACGAGACAGCAACTCTTATCAAGGAGAATTTTCTGGGGCTGGACAGCGGACACTAATCCGAAATAATATTTTCCTTCAATCAACAACAACCAAACATGGATAAGGAACGTATTTTTAGTCAATGTAGAGGCCTGTAATTTGTCAGATTAAAGTGTTGACTCGTTAAATGTGCTGTCGTGTGACAGATTTTTGGATATCTTACTGTCAAGAGACCCCACTTTAGCAGAACAAGCGATGAAATTTCTAATGCCTTTACACTCGATAAATAATTTTGAATCAGCGTTTACAACATTACCTGTTCCTGAAGAAATAAGTATGCATATATAAATCGATTGTAAGTTGAACCACTCCTAAAGATGAAGATAACGTCTTTTGAACTGAATTGGGAGTTCAGCTACATACCTCTCATAGAAAACTACTAAGGTAAACTGTGAAACTGTAATTATCATTTTATTGTTGAAAGTTGATGCTTGAAATACAATGCATATTGTGTAGAAATGGTTCAAATGGCTCTGAGCACTGGGACTTAACATCTAAGGTCCTCAGTCGCCTACAACTTAGAACTACTTGAACCTAACTAACCTATGGACATCACACACATCCATGCCCGAGGCAGGATTCGAACCTACGACCGTAGCGGTCACGCGGTTCCAGACTGTAGCGCCTAGAACCACTCGGCCACTCTGGCCGGCGAACTAGTAATGGGGCGGTAGCTCTTTCAAATGTTCTACAGTATAGTAAAAAAAAATTCAGTAGTTCAGGAAGGGCAGGCAAAAAAGTAACCGGGCCAGAACAAAAAATTTGGGAACCTCTGCTTTAAGAGACATTAACAATTATAAAAAAAATCTTTATTTCCATTACCATCAGCGACGCACGGTATACATTTTTCGTCTGAAACTAAAATATTTTATGAAATTTTGTGTGTACTTTTCTCTTACTTTATGCCAAGTGGGAAAATGAATATTCGGTTTCACCACGTCCAGATGACTTACTATACCTGCTTCTGACGCCCAAAACCAGTCAATGACACTTATTTGCAACGAATATTTTTGTATCTGGCTTTATGCAGAAACTCGTTTCCTACGAGTTAGCCGGCCGGGGTGGCCCAGCGGTTCTAGGCGCTACAGTCTGGAACCGCGCGACCGCGACGGTCGCTAGTTCGAATCCTGCTTCGGGCATAGATGTGTGTGATATCCTTAGGTTAGTTAGGTTTAAGTAGTTCTAATTTCTAGGAGACTGATTACCTCAGCAGTTGAATCCCATAGTGCTCAGAGCCATTTGAACCTACGAGTTAACTCGCACTTGGCACCAGTGGCCAGTTCGTTCAAACGAGATAACTCGTAGTTGGCAGGCAACATGTTAAGCTCTACGTAATTTAATGTAGCTCTTATGAATCGTATTATATAGTATATTACCAGGGAAGCTAGCGTAAAACTTTTTTACTTACAATTTTCCTGGTGAAATTTAAACTGCTGCAAAAACCTTTATGGAACATAACTAAGAACCATTCCGATTACACCAGCTGCCAAATAAAAAAAAATGCATTAAAATCGGACCGTTCGTTTGTAAGTTACAATGTCACTGACATACACATACAAAAACACTTTAAACTTGTTCCTCTGTTTGCGCCGCCAGTTAAAAATTGAAAAATGTGCAGCAATAGTCTGGAGTTCTGGCGTCCATGTATCACATCCAATACGAAGGGCCCCTTCGATTTGCATGATTGTGTCATACATCACAATTGAAAAGATTGTTCCTTTCTGAGGGTTAACTAAAAGTAGCGTTACAACACTGTTTATAACACTGAATTATGAATACGTTACTTACCTATCTTGAAGTTCAGAACTGTAAACACAGTGACGTTTGGAAATTACGAAGCTGGTTACATTCTGTACGCGCTGCAGTACTCACTCCAACTAAACAGTCACGAAAGGGCTACCGCTAGGGAAATATAGCTCAGTAATACCAACCTCAGCGAAAGTATCATTGAGGGTCTCTAACTTGAATGAGTCAGCAGACAGGTAGTGTAACCGCATTCTGTAATGTGGTATGGTAGGTTTGGGATTTGGTATGGAAACAAAGTGCTAAACTCTTTTACAATGCTAAAAATGTGAGAAGTTTCATGTCGAAACATCCCATGACGGAGACCTGGATTTGATTTGTAAAAACTGGAACATTTAGGTGTTCCGGCTGAGCCCGGTCGGGACAGGGGAACAGGACACCGAAAACCGGAACTGTCTCGGCCAAATCGGGACGCCGGGTCACTTTACATTACAGGCAATAGCTCATACAGCAGGACTTCTCACCAACTGCGCACGTTTGGAGCATTATAGGAAGCGGTCTTCAACCAGCTCGTGACTTTGACGGTGAAAGGCGCCAATTGGACAGATTTGACGCAATACCCCTCAGGAGGACATCCAGCTACTTTACCAATCAAAGCCAGGCGGAATAACTGCTTTAATAAGTGCCAGAGACGGACGAATGCTTTATTGACTATTTTCTTCAATAAATCATGCAATCTTCCGAAATTGTAATCGTTTGTTTGTCTGTACGCGTACACAGTATCTAACGACTACCTTCTATTCGGATAATTCTTTCATGGTGAGTAGTTTTTTCCTATTTTTCTCTTTTTATTGTCTTAGAGTGTGTTCCGATAACTGTAAATCAAAAATTATGTAAGTTTAACTTATTTCCTATCTGCTGAAAATAACAAGAAATTGGCTAGTTTTACTTGTCTCACATTCTTACATTCCACACCTCAAATGGCGCTTGTCTTCTTTTTCCTGTGTGTTAATTATTGTACAGTAATGAAAACAGGGTAGGAGAAGTCGGAAATCGTCATGTTTAGCACGAGTTTCCAATACTGAAAGCGTACCCTCGGCGTCAAATTACTCAACTTCGCTTTATACAGCTAATTAAGTCAATAATTAGCTTATGACATACGAGGCGCAAATACGGAGCCTTCAGTGGCCGCTAGAGCGGAGGAGAGTACTCTACGCTCTGGTTGACATGCGTCTCCCTCCCCCACCACCCTCCCCCGCCGGCGCTCACGGGTCACTAAACGTCGCTCGAGTTTACGGCCGGCCTCGATTTGCCTCTCCCCGTGCCTGTACCTGTGTCTGCCCTCACCTGTGGAACGCACAGCCAGCCAGCATTCCTACCCAAACAGCCGCCAGCCTGTTTATTATTCCGCGCAGAGTTTGGCTGTAAACGCGCTGCCAATAACGTTATTGAGGTCGGCGCACCCTCGCCCTCGCCCCCTCTCGCGTCCCCAGCGTTTCGGTCCATTACGGGCGCCGTAAAGTCGGAGCGAGGCGTGCATCCCGCAGTCCCGCTGCTTCGCTCAGAGGCGCTGCCACAGGTCAGGAGAGGACTGTCAGTGCTTGAGGAAGCAGAAGGTCTTCACGTACAGACGTGTATCTGGTCAGCACTTTCTGAAACGTAGGTAAGGCTTCTAACCCTCCCTCTCTCTAAATGCCGATGTAAAAATGACCGTAACCGCTTGAGCACTATCTTCTCAGAAAATTTAAGGCAATCCTTTCTGAAGAATTAACTAATCAGTGCGGGTAGTGGAGAACAAATTATTTTTGGTAAGTAACTACTTTTCTCCCTTCTTCCATAAATTTTGAATAAATGTATTGAAGTGGTAAAAATGACACACATACTCTTCGGTTTGAATTTGGAACCTCTCGGTGACATAGTATTCTATAAAAGATAAGTCGATGAAATTTTTACTACCGTAAAAGGTAACCAAGACAGGGTCACAGATATTTTACATATTTTCAACGAACAGCATTAAAAAATCAGATGTACGTTAGAGCTAGGAAAGGATAGTAAAATCAGTTTTCTGAACTTACTTGTTATTAGGTTTTCCTATTTTCCAAAATGATAGGATTTCACAGGCGATAATTTGCAGTGATTCTAATCCCCCAGTTCACAACACTGCTTATTTTCATCGATGATTAAGCGTTTACTGATGTTGCCACTGGCCGAGGAAGTCATTAATAGAGAGCTTAAGATTTAGAAACAAGTAGCTTTAGCCAATGGCTAAAAGCAGCACATGGTCACTAGACTTTACAATAAACACAGGAAGGGAAGGCCACCACGGGACTATGGACTTAAGAAATATCTGTTGATGCAGTGAGGGATTCATGTCAGGTTCATTGGCCAGTGACTTTCCAAAAAGACTTAAGGCTGCTTTTCGTACAAGCCATCAACTTAAACTCAAATTAAGCCACACCTTGGATGCTCAGGGAAGGGATCATGTTGCGAAAAAATTTGGTTTCTTGAGCGTGTATAAGGTACAATGTTGTTCTTAAGTCCTTTTACATAGGCCAGACAAGCAGAAATTTTATTACCCGTTATAGGCCCTAAAAATCTTGTTAATCCGAAAAAGAAGATAGCATGCCGTGAGCATCTCCAAAAGTACCGCCGTCCTGTTGCTAATATAGATAGTACTTTAGAAGTACTGCATTATGCATGAAAGAGTTGTAGATGGACGTCTTGTAGGAATTAGGTTGATTTCCAAGACAAAGTAAAAGAACCTGATTCAGTTCTAAATGAACAGGTAGATATTCTATTGGACAGATTCTTTCTTCTCTTCAGGAATGGTTTGTGATCCTTATTTCACATTATTTAGAATGTTTGTGTCTCACATCTCCCCCCCCCCCCCCAAAAAAAAAATCATTCCTGTGCCTTCATTATCTCTCTCTCCCGCACTCCAAAACTTTTGCTTCTTGTTACCCCCTCCCATTAACTGTAACCCCAATTTCTCCACTCTTCCTATTTGTCCTTCCTACACCCTCTCTTTATTCAACCTCTTCCCAATCCTTCCTCCACATCCTCACTCACCACTGTGACTATGGCCACCCGCTTTCCTTCCCCTTTTCTAATGTCCCCTCCCCTCACCCCTTCCTCCAATCCCTTTGTTACTTCTGATGTATTAATTTAACTACCTGATAACTATCTATGGCTGTTGCATGTTGAACCAGTTTTCAGTGAGAAGTAATCTTCCCGAAAATAAACTGGCTTTAGCAGTATTTGAGATGATCTAACAACGTTTCTGGCAAGTTTCATTATATTTTTAACCTTGAGAGTGGCTCATCCACTTTATGTTATAGAAGTCTTTTGCACTTTCGCCTCACCCTCCAACCCCAATGTCTTTCCTGATTTATAATTTAATTTACTTAAATCACTAATTAAATAGCTGTCGGAGTCTCTTACTTCATCTGTATTTGATAAGATTATACCTTCTCTGAAAGATTTGTGTGCTTACTCACTTAACATGGTGGGCATTCTCAACACGGTTTGAAACGTTTGTCCTAGGTGCCTTGAGAACAACCTAAGCTTGGTAGAGTTAAATCCGAGCCACTATGTTTTGCCATTTCATTTTGTAGCACACAGTTCTTCCAAAAACAATTTTATAAATTGTTCTGGACAGTATTTATTGTAACGCAGAGCTTGTATTTAATGTTTGTCTTTGGTTTGCACATTTTTAAATGAGCGTCATAGCTTACTTTTCTAGCATCCTCATTCTAGAGTTCCTCTTACCACCTACGTCCCAACCCTCCTCCTCGCCCCTGCCCCCATTCTGGGTGCTTTCCATCCACTTCTAAGCCTTTAATCCCATCTATCTCATTCATTTTCATCATATACCACATTTCTTTCCCTGTCCTCATTTCCCTTTCGACCCCTTGCCCCACCCCCCTCCCCCTCGTCCTTTCCTCATAACTGTACTGATTGTTTGAATGCTTTTGTTTATGTAACAACAGTTTCTTTCATTTAATTACTTTTGAATTTGGTCCTACTGTTTTACCTCTCTTTATGCACGACATAGCCTGGTCCATTTTTATATTAAAAAATTTAAAAATGGTTAGGCTTGTGGATATCTCAATGGAATATTCTTTAAATTTATTTTAAACATTTGTTTGCGATTTGTGTTCATGTTTGTCTTCTTTACCACAACTAGGCTATGAAATGGTAACAATATGGCAATGCTGCTTCATAATTCTGTGATGATGTAATGACATTTTCATGCCTTATGGCATATAGATCTTACACTCTCTGGATATGTGAGTCAGATCTTAATGTTATATTATATTTTATTTGTGTAGACAAGCACACTCTCCAAACATATGTATGTGCCACATACATTATTTAATCGTTTAGTACACTGCTAGTTTTTAAGATTATGGATTGCTATGGAAAAAACCTTTCCCACAATAAAGGAGTCACAGCCCAAGAGGGCGCCACTTGTATTTTTCCTAGTAGCTTGCAGCTTGACCAGTATAATTCGTTAAAGAACGTTAGTTGGTACCATAAGCACACATACACACCTTATTTATTGAAATTTAGGATGGAAATTTTCCTACGCAAACACAGGTATGCACTGGTTGCGATATGCTAGCCATTTATGCATTGTGCTCATATTTAACGTAAATACGTGTTAGGCTATAATTTTTACTTTTGTGCATAGATTGGTTTGAGAATGGGCATAGCCGACAATCGGTCACCAGCTAAATAAACATCCATTCCAGCTACAGCTCTGGTTGTGTGTTTTGCATCACGAATTTTGTAGCTACCCATAGCAAATCAATAGCATTATTCTTAAATAAGGAAGCTACTTCAGTTGGACAAGGTATTATGACCAGATAAAACTATAATCGTCCAGCCATAACTGTGGTTTCTGTGATTGCTCTGGGTGATAGCTTGAAAGGGTACAGTACCGCCCGACATTGAAAATAGGTACAACATACTTCATTATTTTTGTCAGAACAACACATTTTTTTTTGTAAAATAACTCAATTTCAATTAATACAGCGAAGCCGGATACCAGTGTGGGAAAGAATGACAATTTATTTATTTAATTGATCACATGTGCACTCCCACAAAGTAAATCCCTACATCCAGTTTGGTGAGATCTGTGAAATGAATGAATGTATGGTCGTCTGCTAACCGCAGATAGTGAATGTGAATATATGATCATCTTTGAGTCGATCCTTTGGCCACCTTTGGTGGGACCAAAGAGATGAAATTTACTTCAGCTTTGAGCGCCTGAAATGTGGCTGACCAATACGGTAGCAAGGTGCTCCTCCACTTTGACAGAGGTGTGAGAGGACCTGGAGAACGGCCATGTTTCAGCACTCTGCCGCTGGATCTTGTGCTGTTAAGACTTGTTTTAGTTGTGCTCCGTAATGACGAAAGAGTGGAGACATGGTATGCATGTGGAATATTTAAGAGTAGTTTGAAATAATAATTTCTCTATTTCAGGAACTTTTGTGGGGAGAATTAAATGTCAGGCAGGCAATATTAATGGGATTGTAATAATCTTCGGAAGTGACCAACGGTCACAATGAAACCACGTGTATCAATAAGTTGAAATACTTCCGTGTGCTTAAGTTAAGTTGAATTAATAGCGTGTGCACAATAAGTTGAAATATTTAAGAAATGGCGTGTGCAGAACTTGAAATTCGAGACGAGTACTTCCACGTGGTGAGTACTGTGTGAGTCTCAATCTGTGTATGAGACAAAAGATAGAGAGAAGTACTCGTCCATGGTATCAGTTGAGGACTCGCGTGTGTGATGAATATGTTCTTATAATATTACTTTGCATGATATGATTCCGTGTGACGCTAGATTCAAACTCTGAGAGAGAAGCAAGATGAGTCGGCCGTCTATCCAGCAACGCCACTTGGCTTGCATTGCACAGGAAGACGTTCAAATATCTCCAGAGTTCATAGTAGGAAAGTAGAATTACAAAGTGGGGCAGTGTCGTGTGAAACTGGGATAAATACTAATTGAAGTGGGAAAGCTGAAAGTGATAGAGTGGTGACTATTTAGTGTTTTGTATTCCATGTCGTAGTGTGGTGTATGTCATGTAATTTGGGTATGTGTGGTTTGCATGGGAGAGTAGCAAGGTAGTTTCAAAAGATTAGTGGGTTATGCTTGTTCCTTCTGTACCGCTCGATCTGGAGGAAAGTTTCGTGATGATGATTGTTAGAGTCGAAGTGTGAGATATAATAAAAGATCCACCATCCTATCCAGAAAGTGCACTGTAGCGTTAAATAATTACGAGACCATAAGGTAGAGAATCACCAATGTTAAGCCATACCCACTGGGCGGAATTTCTCATGTCTTATTGTTGTAGGTTATAGAATTTGTGTGCTTAGGTTAGAGAATTTATCGGAATAAATAAGATAGTGAAAAGAAAAAGATTGGTGGACTTTTCCTTCGAATTGTATGTTGTCATAATGTCCCGAATTTATAATGTGTGCGCCATTCATATTCAGTGCGGTGGCCACGTGTTGACAAAAGCCGTTAAATAAAAAAGAAAGAAAATGTGGTATTGCCAGTGCGTAGTGTACAGTCAGAGTTCTGTAAATTACTGATAGTCAGATGCGTGTTTCCGTTGCGTATTAATCATATAGGAGGATAACTTGTAACTTAAGTGTGAGTACTAGAGTTCATGTTACTCGATAAATAAGAATGAATCCACTCGCTTGGCAGACCACTCATCTTGCAGGCCTGACTGCTTGATGCCACAGTATGAGCAAGGCACGTGGGTGCCTCTCAAGCTTATTGGAACTACAACATATGAAATTTTAGTTCACTTCATTGCATGCATGATAAAATGATTTGCTTCGCTTCATAGAATCCTTTGCCACAGTAGTGCTTCATAATTTATAGCTATCATTGACTATTAAAGCAGTACGTGATGCACCAATTAACAAATGCTTCTTTTGAAGTACATTGTTCACCATTTACAGAAGTAGTTGACTAACTCTTTAGTCCTAGTCGATGATGCTGACTGCTTCAACTGCGGTCAAATACTGAAGCAGCTCTGTATTGTCCTCTGTATGAGGGCACTGCTGTGTTGAGAGAGAGGGCATGTCTCCTTTAGCCTGTCCCATTCGTCGTTGCGGACTGCAGCGAGACGTCGCTAACACCTGTGGCTTCAATGCGCATTGTCGACTGCGGTCTGACACAGTGATACTACACAATGTCTGTACGTTAACCAGCTGCTTATGAGAACAGTAATTGTCATGTAACTAGTCCGAGAAAACGTGTGCTGACGTAATAGTTAGTGATGGTAACCAACGGGAAACCTTACGAAATAACGAAAGGAAGTATTGCCTGTATTTTTAATGATTAAAGAAAATCAGACGTTTTAGTTTGGAAAATAACCATTGCTGAATTTGTTCATGGTTAAAACTCTCTGTTTTAGTCAGAATGGCCTTGACTTACAGTAACAATAACCTACATGGGCTTTTATTACTAAATTCTCAAATAAAGCTTACACCATTTCACCTTCTAAGGAATTTGAAAATATTTTCATTAAACAGAACAGTGAGCATTGAACGCAGTTGCAGCGCCGGAATGTGGACCTAAAAGGAAAATAGAAAACATATTCACAAGTACCTGTAAAGCGCAAATCTAATAAAATCATACTATGACTTTTAATATTTGTTATATTATTTAAATTTACTTCACTGTCCACTTTAATTTAAAACTGCAATGACATCTATTGCTTCTGATTGTTAAATAAAACCAATAGACTAACTTATTGAGGTGTCATCATTTTAAACAAAAGGAAATCTGACATAAATGTCTATACCTTTTCTTTGATAGACTAACGACACTTGTGTATGTCAAATTAGGTGAGGTACAGGATCATAGATCAGGTAGTAATGACTGAGGTTGATGAGAAGTTTGGGAAGCTAGAATTTTACGCAAGTAACATTATTATTTAAAGTCCAAAGAAAGTCATGGCAAATATCATGGGCTGTACCTTTTGAAGGTTCTAAGATAATCTGAATGTGAATGGTCTTACTGGTTGGCGACGCTCCTGAGTCGACTGTATTGTCTTCGGCGAGAATGCTCTGTTAGCTCCATTTATTATGGAGCATAATCATTACGTTATACAGAGATGAGGTCTTCTGCCCACATGCAAGGCTAACACTTCGCCTCCTACAGTGCATTTCATTCTCGCATGGACCAGTTTCCTGTCTTGCAAGGCTACACTGTTTCACATTGTATCATGGCTAGTAGTGGAGTGACTAGCGCTCGCATACTCTGGTGTAAGCTATGTAGAAACATTGCTAGCATTATAGTTTACTCTTTGCCAAATACATCAAAACACCTGATTCTTCCCTGACTTTAAACACATTATGTACCTAAATTCCCTTTCATACTTTGCGGACACAGTATTTTTGTATGTTCCAGTACACACGAAAACTAATCCATGGTCCTCCAGCAACTGCCACAGCCCTAGCCCGCACCACTAGGTCCTCCTCGGGTGCCCCAGTAATCTCCTGTGTCAATGACTTCGTGTGACCCCACTGGTAGAAGCCCAGTGGGTTCAAAACGGGAGAACGTGATGGCCAAACATGTGGACCAAGACGACCAATCCGCTGTTTCCCAGAAAGCGTTGGTCCAGATGAAGATCCTCAGTTGGCCCTACTGGTGGTGAATGTACGCATTTCCGAGGCCCGCTGTTACACCATAGCAAGGAGTAAGTGCGACAGCATGTGGTGGTGTGGAAGATGCTCCACATACAACTGACGATAAGCCCGCATCAAGCTTCGCCGTACGATTAACATCATTTCGCCATATTTTGCAAATGTCTAGTCCACAACGGACAACAGCAATACACAAAAAATTTTGTGTGCTGTACTATTGTGAATGATTGCTACTGTATAGTAGTGCAGTATGAACAAAGACCGCGAACGACACCAGATACAAACTACTCTTGGCAGATCACAAACTCAACTAAATCGACTGTAAAAAAACTTGTAATGGGGAGAGGGCATCAGGTGATCGGTGAATGACGTATGTAATACCCTAGTCAGTGGCAACAAAATTGTGGGACATTTAAATGCATGTTGCGATGACATTTTGCTTGTGGCGGGAAAACTATACGTTTCTGGACGCGAGATACAACGCTAAACTTAACCATCTTGGTTCCCTGTGCAAGTCTTCAACGTCTGGAATGCTAACATAGCTAACACTGTATAACGAACAATTTTGTAATTACAGCTTTACCTTATTAGTAGTACTTATGCTTGTGCCTTTGTCCCACAATTTACACAGGGTAAGTATTGCTACAATCGAATTTGGCATGGTTAATGTTAGGGGGTCGCTGAGGTCCTTCCTGCTGCCACCCCATATCACCCCAGAATGGAATCAGTGTACCCCAGCTGTATGTGTCTAGTGTAAATCATGAAATAGTGCGAACATATTTCGGATATCTGCAAGCTTTGTAACTGAGGCGGGACGTGGGGACCAGCTCAGCATTCACCTAGTGGGATGTGGAAAACCGCCTAAAAACCACTTCCAGACTGGCCAGCACACTGGCCCTTGTCGTGAATCCGCTGGGCTGATTCTATTCTGGCCAGAGCGCCTACCTCAGAAAACAGTGCAATAGCGCTCTCGGCTAACCTGGTGGGTCTCTTTATTAGTACTACAAGATTACGCAATACAAGACAAAATTTTGAAAAAGGAATTGATCTCATATCCGTGTTACAGTGTTACAGGTTTAACGTCCTATCGAGGTCATTACAGACAGGGCACAAGCTTGGGTTGTGGAAGGATTAAAACTAATAATTTGCATACCTAATTCTGGAACACCGCCCGTGCACTGTGTATGTACGTACATGTGTATGAACGAATGATGAACTGTCACTGTTTTCAAGTATGGTAACATAATTCTTCAACTGGTATTTGTTAGGATGGATTGGGCTTTGGCTGAGGCAAAGCCACTGAGTTTTGATGCTTTTTGTGCAAATTAGTTATAAATTAGCGAAATCTACTGAGCTGTAGCGTTGCAATTAATTTACTTTGCATGATTGGATGAAGCTCATCAAGGAAGCTGTTAACTTCAGACTGGCCGGGCGAAGTTACATCATGGCCTAACTGCTGATACGGCAAGTGCTTACTGGCATGTCAAGGTGGTTACAAAATGCTACTGCCAAGCAGCAGGACCAGAGGTGCAATAGCACCGATGTAGCAGGGACACAGAGCTATTGTGGCATGAGTGACGTGACTGTTAGGAAATAAGTACCCAAGCCATGGTTGTGTATTGGTTTATGTTGTGGCTTACATGGCAGGAATCAACACTTTAGCAAGATGAACCAAAGTTGCTTGGATACTACCCATTTCTAGAAGCGGCATTGCAGCCTACTGCCTACTTAGAGTACTCTGAGAGGGGTCTTCGACGGTCTACAAGGCTATGAATCTACATGGATCAGTAAGTCGCAACCTGAGGACTCTACCTATGCTAGCTGTGGAACTCCTGTAAGCACTGAGTGATAGTTCCATAAACAATGCAGTTTCTTGCAGAATTGCGAAATATACATCATGAACTTTGCCTCTGTTAAGCCACCGTATTGTGAAGTGATAAGGAATATCATCACCTTAGGCTGCTTTTAGTTAGTACAAAAACTCGCTGAATTGGTGGTGGTTGACGCTGTGGTGCCTTACAAAATTTACACTTCGCGAAGACCAAGACGTCGGCGCATTTTACAATTTCAGCACAAAGGGCTTCCTGGTGCTCAAAACAGTGCTTGCTTGATATTTCCTTCCAAAATTCCGTCTTGAATTTTTCCTTCAGACGAATAACGAGACCTTGCTGGCTCCCAGTCATTTGCGCTGTACCATCCGTTTCCACATAACAGAGCCCATCTTATGCAAATACGTTTTCTACAGACTCACAGAAAAAATCAGGTACGTCGTGACCTGTGGTTCAGTACTTCATGATATCGCTTTAGTAGGACAACGTTTGTACCACCCCACGTTGCATGACGTCGTGGTGGGAAGTTCAAATTTTGGCGGGAAAATAGGTCACTTGGGCTACCTCAACTAACCTAAGTCATCCGACTGCCACCTCTTCCTTGGAATTGGTGGGAAAGGACTCAGCTTGTGCTGGGTTGCTGGATAGGATGGACGTAAGTCTTTTTTTTAATTTTCAGTGTTTATTTAAACAATTTGCGTTGTCATAGGCAGTAGCTCCATTACACAGTACTGCCACCAGAGGATGCTGTCGTCCAATGGTGGTCTGAGGGGAAATGTCGGGAAAAGGACTCAGCTTGTTCTGGGCTGCTGGATAGGAAGGAATGTACTTTATTTATTTTGGAACAATTTATTTAGCGATGCATTTCATGTAGTTTATTTATGAGACTGATATAAACTGTAGCCCTGACATGCTTCAGGTCAAACTACATAGCACACAGACCTGGAAACTAATAGCTGATCTTTTTTGGAATGATTTCTTGAAGCCTTTAGCTCTCATTCTCTTTATTTTCTGTACGACTTGGAAACACAATTGGGTGATAAGTATGTTACATATAAGACCTTTGCAACAACTGCTCGAAAGTAACGTGCTCCTAAAATAGTGTTAACATCTGGAACTAATTTATGAGCATATCATGATTTCATAGCAGCAACGACATATATGACATTATCTGTTACTAAACTTTATCCATAAAGAAAGTTATAATGCTCTTAGTAAATCTTCGGATAGAACTTGTTTGCTGGTCGCTGTGGCCGAGTGGTTCTAGGTGCTTCAGTCCAGAACTGCGCTGTTGCTATGGTCGCAGGTTCGAATCCGGCCTCGAGTATGGCTGTGTGTGATGTCTTTTGGTTATTTAGGTCTATGTAGTTCTAAGTCTAGGGGACTGATGACATCAGATGTTAAAACCAATGGTGCTTTGAACCATTTGAACCATTTGAATTTATTCCCACATCAAAATCACAATTGTCACTATTATATCAAATGCATGAAACTTCAGTTTTAGATACTTGAATGGCCGAAATTGTACAATCATACAGAAGATAAAGAGAATGGCAGCTGAAGGCTTCAAGAAATCATTCAAAACATTCATCACAGCTGCGGACCCTATCTCATTGAAAATTATAATCGTATATCATCGAAATAACGAAGTACACTGATGTGCAGAGACGAAATCGACTCATAAATTGTCAAAGTAAATCATGTAAAACGCTCTGTAGTATTGAAAACAGTCGAAATAATGCATTGCACAGTCTGCAGATCTGTCCACAAAATAATGCAACCGTCCACTACTCGTCGAATTGTCAAAAATTGATGTGCATTTAATGCTTTGCCAACAGGTTCACAAAGATTAAACATCCGAAAATAATGCACTGCGCAAACACTCATTGCATGTAAAAAAACGCTTTCAAACTATGGTTAAGAAATTCGACCGCCACATATCAGCAAACTGTTCCAACATGCGCACACACTGACACCAGCCAGATGTGGGCCAGTAACAGAGGGACAAACGCCAGGACGCAATCCATCACTCTGACGCTAATGCTGCCAACAGCCAGCAGGTGAAAGCCGCTACAATTTTTGGGTATACAGTTATAATTCTTCAAGTGTTGTACTGATGTCACATGTCTATGTAAATAACAGCCAAGTCCCTCCTCTGTTTTCTGATGTCTTTGTACGTGTATATGTCACAGACAGCTCTCAGGACCTGGTCCTCCCTCTAGTGGACCCAACTTCGAACTCTATCCCAGATGTGATGTGTGGTGGATCCACCTATGAACATCGGTGTGGATATATAGTGCGTGGCAGATCCACACTTGAACACTAACTCAGATGTGGTATATTGTGGATCTGCATCCCAACATCATTCCATACATTGTACGTAGCTGATCCACCTTCAAACCCTATCCCAGACGTGACATACTGTGGATCTGCATCCCAATAACTCTCCAGATGTGCAGTGGATCCCCACCTGAATGATGACTCGGATGCTCTGCAGGTAATGGGAGCTGTCCGTGACACATGCACATATACAGACATACAGAAAACAAAGGAAATGCACTGCAAATGTGGAATATATGGGTGGAGGTGACTTGATGCAATAGAGTACAGTGGTATATTACACCTCCCAGTCGGAAAAATATTGCAATTGCACTTGGTGTTGGCAGCTGTACTACAGTTACACGCAATTTTAGGACAAGGAACGAGAGGCCATGTCGTGATCACAAGGGTGGAAGTGACATTAAAAATCGGTGTAATTGCAAAAAATTACGGAAAATACTTATAAATTGAGGGAAAATACATTGAAATGCAGGGAAATTGCGGAAGTACTTGCGTGTCTCCTGGTTGGCGCAGAAAAATTCTTGTACATCGGAACAAGAATGCGACAGCAAGAAGAATCCGAGAAAACTTCAACGTGGAAGCGAAGGGAATCAGGGAAACACTTTTTTTTCCATCAAGGCAGCGTTCTACTGTATGTCTATTGAGGTATTAAAGGGTAACAGCGAGTGGACTGGGTGATCGATTGAGGTGGAGCCGTAACAAGCTACAATTTAATGGCAGACTGATGATGCATTCTAGCGAGATTGCTGCTTGTTATTTGACTATTTTTTCCGCTATTCTGTCAGGATGCATATGTTGCGTGACATAGCCTGTGTTCAACTCATATACAACCACGTATTCTGTATGTGACATACAGCACTGTCTGCTTGCGATCGATAACAGCAAACCTCTCAGTCATCAGAGGACTTCAATCTCATGTGTGATGAAACGTGACCATCCTGTTTGGGCACATTCCCTTAAATGAATGGAGATTTATGTAATGTACTCCACTGCCCTGTTGCATCTTGGGGTATAAAATCCAGACTTCAGTTTCATAACTAAGATGATTCTAAGTTAGAGATAGGTGTCTGTGATACACTGCAATCCCAGTGTATACATCTGCTTGACAGATGTGCTGTTTACAGAGTTAGTGGCAGTGCGACGTGTAATTTCAATGTCGGACACTGCTGCTAAGTGTTTATCTGTTTCCTTGTAAGAGGTATTCCCGTTACTAGCAATCATTTTGTATAGTACTCATGTGGGCATATTATAATTTCTGGACCATGATCGGATGTGAACAGTGGATGCTATACATCTCTGGAAAGCAATATTGCACATGTATCACAAAGAGCCAAAGTTTTAAGGAAGTTTTTTTTTTCATTTTACAATTTGTTACCATAGTTAATCGTAGAGAGACCTACTAGAAGGTTGTATATCATGCACTGGAAATATGTTTCTAAATTGAGATATTAACAGTGCTGCAATCCACATGACTGATGGGTCAGAAACCAAAGCGATCTAACATTACAGCCTTTTTTAAGTGCAGAAATGTGTAGTCTTAGGAGTGCATGTGTTTACGTTCTCTGTTACCAATGTCCTCCTGGTACTGAGCCTAGACACTAGAACAATACTTTAAAATTGATAATGTACTTGATTTATGTAAAGTGCTTCAAACTCCATCCATCTGGAGCTCCATCATGCATAAAAACCACCCGTTTCTTTAGCTTCTTAAACCATCTGCTATTACAACACTTTCAAATCTGTTTCTATACATCAATAACGGGTGCTAACCTCCTTGACATGGACGCATCTGGAGAAATCTTGTGCACTTGGACGGGCGAGGAATCGGCCAGCTCCATTCATTCACGAGATGTGAAAAGTAGCAGTCTACTTATGGTCAACCGCAGATGAAATCGGTAAGGGTGCTACAGGTTGGTGTAATATGCACGACTGTATTTTATTCAGAACAATGTTCACAACAGCATTGTGTGGTGTTTGAGCAAATATTCTCGTCATATTAATAAGAAAAGGACTTCATCGATACTAAAATAGTAATAATAAATAATTATTGTCAATGACATAATTTAATTTTCTGTGACAATTATATCTCAGACAATACTCACGGTAAAAGATAATGGAAATCTTCATCTTTTGTTACCTATGATTCTTCTAGAATAATCCTTATGTTCGAACTGTTGTAATGATTGGACGTGATTGATAACACAGAGGTCTGTAAAAAACTGTATTATGCTGTTAATAAATATTTGAAAAACAGAGTTTCTGTGTCATTGAAATGAATTTTCTTTGTTTAAAGTTTTATTTCATTGTAAGTCTCATCCTATATAAATGTTAAGTTTTCTGCTCAGCTTCAAAGGAACGCTGCCATTATTGCTATTGATCTACAGTGCGGTTTATTGGTAAATGTTGAATAATAGGCGATTAATATTGAGAAATATTTTCAAATGTTAATGCATATAGTGGAGGTACGAAAAGATTAATATATATTATTTGTTAGTTGTAAAACAGGGCCTGAAGCAGAATCGGTGATTGTCTTACGTTGGCCACCATGTCTGTGAAATATTGCAGCGGCAGTTAGAAATTGATTTTCTATACAAGTGTAAATGTTATTGGTCTTAATTGCAATAATAATTGTATCTTGGTGGCCCAGAACCAACTATGAGGAAATAAATTCGACTCAGATTGTGAATAATCTTTAATATAGTGCAAAAAGCATTTTACGTAATATAAATTCTTACCTGCTGATGTATGAAGCCTGGTTGTTTCATAACAAATTTTATCAAATATTTTGACAGTAAGTTCTGTGCTTGTAGTATTGTGTGACAAAACTGTTCATTTTGCTTAAAGAAAAGTGCTGCCACCTCGAATAACAGTCCCAGGTAGAGATTTCTTTCACAAAATAACGATCACTAGCCGAGAAAAGCAAGAATTTAAATAGAATCTCTTGTTACATTGATAATAAGTAACTAATTTTTTGTAATCTTGCAGAAATTGTACAACATGGAATCAAATCACAATACTCGCACACCACAGCGGGTGGGTCAAAGACAGTGGGAGGGGTCTTTCAGCCTCTAATTTTATCCTAACACTGCGAAAATTTTCTGTGACTCCCACCCGCATAGAGATAGATCATGAATTATGCTCCATGCTCGAGGTGCTAGAAATATGTGGAGCACTGTCTGGTATACTTTAATGATGTGTATGTTCGAGAATTAACAATGAATGGGCATACTGCACAGTCATCTATCTACATTTGCAATGATACTCGCAAAGTAGAGATGGGTTGGTTTAGCGATGATAGTCCGCCTGCTTAGCTGGGTGGTAACGTGTTTGCCTCCCATGCACGTCGGCCTTGGTTCGATTCCTGGCCGGGTTGGACATTTCCTCCTCTCGTCGACTGGGTCGCGCGAGTCACCCAATGTGGTGCCGAATGAAATAAGCCTTGCACTTGGCAGCCGAACTTCCCCAAATGGGGCCTCATGGCCAACAATGCCTTACACTCATTTCCAATTCGCGATGATACTGAAATTGGGAACATGCTGATGCATCATTGGTTGGAATTGAAATTACTGTAAAATTGCTAAAATTGTTTGCACTATCAACTGTTATGCTTATTACCATAGTACATGTTTTAGATCGCATATGTCCACTGGTACGTTGTTGGATACCACATAATGATTGACTGACATCGCTTGTTTGAGATGGAGAAAGAGTTTTGGTGGAGGGGCGACACCTTATGTGGATGGCTAGCATCGGACCTGTGATCCCGTACATGACTGCGATATGAGGAATCAGTCTAAACAGAGCACAGAGCCTTCAGCTATTCCATCACTGTGACAGATGGGTTTAAATGTAGAGGTTGTCAGTCTCTTTTCGAAACGCTTCACAATGCCACCAAATTCTTCCAGATTTTTTTTTATGTTATAACTGACTATAATTTAAAATCATCCTTTGTGTGTGGTGTGTTATGGTACAGCAGTAACAACATGATTTACACTATGTAATGTCTAGTTTTCTGTGAGAAGCAATGGATCAGAACGTGTTAATGTCAGTTTAGAACCTGACACAGACCTCGAAGTCATGACGGAAGAAGCAAAATGTGTGGCAGTGCACAAGGCATGTTACAGCAGAATAAACATAGTTCCAAGCAATGACACAGGGTCATAGGGAGCGTCTCTTGCGACTCACAGTATAGTTTGTGGAATACGGTCATCCTCCTACAATACAGGCGATGCACCTTTATACTGGACTGTGCAGTGGATCAATACCTGTATATTTAATAGGGTCGTCACATGTGCTAGATGCGAGCATGCAGACTGTATTTTTTTCGAAACATGGGTTGAGATATGCGGGTAAAATCTTATCGAGTTCTATATCCGATGAAGTTAGTGGAGTCTTTATAGTTGGTAATTTTTCTCTGTTGGATGGTACAGAATAACGATGACAGCATGTTGAGGTGAAAGACGTGAATGGGCCATGAGGGATGTGGATGTGCTTCGGACTGCAGTGCCGGTATGTAGTATGGAGATGCACCACAATGCAGTAGCAAAATTCCCCCCCCCCCCTTCTCCCAGTCACCATACTGTCTTTTATACTACCTCATGTTGCAGGAGCTTCATTTGGGGCTGACATTATGCATCGTACAATGTTGGCGGAGCTACAATAACATGTTCTTTCACCAACTGGTCAAAACAAGGTCCTGTCACACTATGGTCAGTTTGTTTCTACACGGGTTGCAGAAGATGGTAGATACAGCTCTCTCCGACTTCTGCTCAGTTCCGACTTAAAATGGAGCATTCACATGCGCAAAGCTGCAGAAATGGCAGCAGTTGCAAGAGGCATAGGGACTATCTAAAAATTTACTATAGCAGACAGGTACATAAAAGGTGGCTCAAGATATGAGAGTGCCAGAAATATGATTCACTAGTCGCTTTAATAATTAAAGGACTTCTCCATCAGATACAACGCAGGTATGTGGTTGAATGGAAAGAGTTGATAGCAAATCTTAGACATAATTTCTACTGGAAACCGTAGCACTAGAAATCTGAAAAGTTCGTGCACATTTCTTATGACCTCAATCAGCACACCATCTACTGTTTGATGCTCCTCAATCAACCATCGCCTATAACTCAGTGGATATGTCAGTGAACCTCTGATGTGGCATCAAGACAGAAAGCTTTATACATACTGGAGGAATATCTAGCTGTGACATGAGGGAATTGCAAACACTGTTTTTTTTACCACATTCCTTAGCCAAATCACATTCTAAGTGCAGTAATTTTATTTACAAGGTTGCACCATCGGCTACATATAACCGCACTGTTGGTCTGATAATGTTCATTCGAGCGAACACCGCCTACACTCAGTGTCACAGTATTTGTCATGAAAAACCACTTCAATCAGAGGTAATGCCATACTCCGATTTATAAAGCCGGTATAGCTTCTAACGTGGTTACCTGTGTGCACCTGTTGAACCAAGACGGCTTGTGAAAGTAAGATACAGTAGTTGTTGCAATCGTGTTTTTTAGCATATTGCGGTTTGTAAGACGATTACGCCTCTCTTTCTAAGACACAGTGGTACCACTCGCAAGAAAAACTTAAGAGACATGTCCACCCATCGCTGATTTTTGGTCAGTATTATTTCGTATAGCCAGCAATTAGTTACTGGCGGAGTATTATACTTAGAAGTAGGGCATGCGTGACAGGTTCGTTGTGAGCATCAGGTTTATAAGGTATGTGTGTGTGTTGCGACATGTGCAAAGGAAATGATTATGTCCAGTTGTAATTAAAATGTGGATTTGACGTGGACTATTGTGATAGCAAGGCTAAAAAGTATGTCAAGTCATAAGAATGGTACAGAAATTTCAATTTCCAGGACCACAGCTGTCAGAAGGGTGTATTTCTGATACTTCGCTCATTGTCGGATATCGTCCAGTTGAGACCGCGATCGTAATGTTTAATTGTAAGTACAGTGATAAAATACTTATGTAGCCGGTTTCCTATGACGATTCTGTATGGGGGTGTACGGCGCGTGGCAACGGTGTCCTATGGCGGGAATGACTCACGTCTGCAGCTAACGGTAGGAGCTGTCTGAATGGAAAGGCCTGTTGGGATACAGGAATGTAGCTGACTTAACCGTGTCGTCCTCTAGATGGCTGAATAGCGAACTAATACTCACTGTGTTGGTCAGTCGTTGTAATCGCCTGGAAATTGGAGAAGATTCTACATAGATGTGTGTTTGTGCTGTCCCATGCCAATTGCCCAGTTGACTGCTTCTGCCCATTTCCCATTTTTATTTGGTTGAGTGAACATCGATTGTAGTGGCGCATCTAGCAGGTGAACGACGGGTGGAAGACATGTTTGCTGGTTCTCTAGACATGAAAACACTTTAGTTGACTTTTTAAATTATAAGGATGATTTCGAATCACTGAAATCAGTATTCATGAGTGGAAATATCAGTTTCCTCTATTTTTTCTTCATGTAAAGATATTTGCAGATGAGATCAGTTTCTATTTACTCAGTGATTTACAGCACGCTTCACCTCGCTAAAGCTTCGGGTTTCTGGAGAAATAATTTCCTGTCTGTATCTTCGAAATTATACTGTGCAAGCAATATTGCTAAGCAAGTGATATTACTATGTTCTTGATATCAAGAAGTATCGCGAAAATGGTATGATATTCTGGCAAACCATGTGATATTACATATGTCCTTGTAATCCCAGAGCCTGGAGGTGGATGTAGAAAGCAAGCAAGCAAACAGGTCGAGGCCAGAAACAGTAACGTCTTTGTGTCAAGGGAAACCGTCGTCTACTTTCTGCAACAGTTTGGAGAGTGTCTTCGTTCTGCTGAGGGCGCTGTGTTCAGACATCGGAGGCAAATCATTTGTGACAGTCGGCTGCAGTAGATGACTGTCCGACTTCGTGGGAAATATCTAGTGCTGCGAGGAGTATACCTATGTTGCATGTGCGTATGCTTTCTGTCTTTGCAGTATATGTACGAATGTCTGGTGGGCGATAGCTGTATGCATGATGCAAATGGAGCGATTCTCTATGGCACAGGATACGAATTGTATGTTTACTAATCGACATGGTACACAGTGATATATTGCTGGATTGGAGACCAGTTTCACACTGTAATATTCACGCTTCTGTTCTCAGTGGCAGAGCAGTGTAATTGATCAAGTGTCTTTCTGTATTTAACGATCTGTAGACCACTTTTGCAGGGTTTAACTGTCAGTGCGATGTGGTCATCTGTACAAAATTGTTTTGCCACTGGAAGTCTCATCTGCAGAAAAAAGGGCAGACCGTGCTTCCACACCTCAGCATCAGTAATATGCTGGTAAATTCAGTAAGAGAGAATGCTCCATTCATTGAAAAGACATCTTTTGTGATGGAGCATAGGGGCCTCTAACAGCGGTGAGAATGTTTGTCATTTCTGAGATGTTTGTTGAAAGCAGAACTTCACGGTTTGCAGGAAGAGTAACACTGATCGAAGGGGTGCCTCGTTAGGACCATCATGCAGAATTCATTCGGTGTTATTCTGAGCTAGTTTCGTAAACAGGTCGTGTTAGAGCAATAATTTACAATGCAGAGAAGCAGAAGTACCACAAAAGCTCCTACAAAAGCGACCACTCCTGTGACACTTTATTATTTCTGCGAGGTACACTTGGCTAATAATTACATAGCCATGATATGTCAGTATAACATTGAGAACCTTTTAGTTGCAAATGAGATGGTGAGTAGCTACACAAACATTTTGCGAAGATGCTTCAGCCACACTGGGTAGTTAAGCATGCACGTCCAGCTAGACACGTTTCACACGTGGGATGGTTATCCCATTAGGATCCCTGGGGAGAATGCACCCTGTACTACTCTAGGAACCATTGCAACAGATTTCTATAGCTTTTTCCAGAGGCGGGACTTGGCTGTTATTTGTAGATACATGAGATCTTCAGTGTAACACTTGAAGAATTGTAACTGTATACCCAAAAATAGACGAATCTTTCACCTGATGGCTGCAGGCAGCAGCAGCAGCGTCAGAGCAGTGACTCGTTCCCCGGCGTTCGTCTCTCCGGCGCTGGGCCACATCCGGCTGGCGTCATCGTCTGCATGTGCTGGAACAGTCTGCTGATATGTCATGATCGAATTTCTTAACACTAGTTCGAAAGCTTTTTTTTATGTGCAATGAGCGTGTGCGCAGTGCATTATTTTCGGCTGTTTAAGCATTGTGGGCCTGTTGGCAGACCGTTATATACAGATTATTTTTTGAAAATTTGATGATTAGTGGATGATTGCATTATTTTGTAAACAGGTCTGTAGCTGTGCAGTGCATTATTTCTACAGTTCACAATTAACGTGTTGGCACAGCAATAAATATGCATTATTTTCTCAATTTACAAGTTGTTTGCTACTGCCTATGAAAGCTCAAATTGTTTCAGTAAACACTGAAAATAATTCTAGCAGCCCAGCACAGGCTGAGTCCTTTCCCCGCCAGTTCCAAGTAAGAGTTGGCAGTCAGATGACTTAGATTGTCGGAGGTAGCCTAAGTGACCTATTTTCATGCAAAAATTTGAACTTTCTGCCACGATGTCATTGCAACGTTGCACATCTATCGCCTCCATCTTCGATCCGCCACCTTGAATAAATTTGGCAACAATGCAATGTGAAGTGGTACGAACTTTGTCCTACTACTCACATCTAGCAGTTACTTGGAAACCTGTAATTCCGAATTAACGTCCCTCACAAATATAGCGAGCTGAGAAACGTCTGTGACATCTGTGGTTTCGTCCAGGGCTAACCAGAAAGCTTTTAAAGTCTGGCACTTCTGCTTCAGTCGGTGTTCCAAATCCGTGCCCATATCGCAGATCCAAAGAGGTACCATTTGCTTGGAAGGTAAAATCCCTCAATACACAGATAGGGTAGAAGAAGTATGTATTCATTTATTAAATTTATTTACTTGTTTTGGGTTAGATTTACCTGTTGCTAAACCTCAGCGTTCAGGGTGTAGTGAGTGGCTTTCTTACATTACTGTCCTGCTCATTGTACTGCGTCACTTTAAGAGACATGTAGTGATGCTGTATATTATTCTCCTTCGTCGTATTCAGAACATTATTACACACAAGGGACTGAGGCAATTCCCAAAAAACGAAGACCGTTCTTCCCAACTTGGTGAAAACGACAACGGATATAATGTTATGACTCAAAGGAAGAAATTAATGTTTTTTAACTGGTAATTTTAAACTCGTTGTTATTGAACTAGTGTGTAGTGTCTCTGTTTGTATGTCTGTGATGGACAACATCAACTTTCGGATCGGCGTCGACTATTCCCACAGCGTACGTAATTTTGTACATGTAGAGAAGTTATACTCGTGGTGTAGAGGTAGATGCTGTCTCTGACGGTCGCCTGTAAAATTCTTGAAATGTAAGGAAAGAAAACTTCTATTGGATCTTCTCGAATTGTTATACTGCCATTCGCATTTGGTCATTCAATGATTGTCTGCGAGTGGAAAGAGTTCGTTTTAGTAGGGAACTTTCTCCATGCTGTTGACCTTCTTATAGAAGCAGGTTCAACTGCAAACATCGACCACCAAATGTTCGAAGTCCTATACAAGCTTGTTGTACATTACAGTTCATCACAGAATCTTTTGATCAAAAATAAATAAATAGGCGAAATTACCTTTGAAATGCACCAGACCATATTATGGTTGTTACTGAACTCCACATTTACGTTACATATCGCTTTTGAATCTCAAAAGACACAAATTATACAGTATGGCGACTAACAATGACAGTTTCATTGCACACACACATCCTCTCGTTATCCTGTCTCGCAACGAAGTCCCGTGACATACCGAAACGCTCTGCCTCGCTGTATACTAGATCAGTCACTAACAATTGCCCCCTGGAATAACTCCGAAAATATAATACTAGCTGAAATGTTTGTGGGGCAAATGTTGCACGGGGCATGAACGCCCATTTATGGAAGGTGTTCGAAGTGATGATCACTGTTATCAATGCAGTGCTGCAATATTTTCATCGTGGATTGAATGGTATCCCTCGTCACTTTGGCACTTATCGAAGCACATGCTCTGACAATTCTCTCTCGTATAACTTGCAAATAGTAAATATTCGTGGAATACGGCGTATCCATCTAACGTTTCATTGACATGTAAATACCATTCCACTCTTTCGCAATACAACACTAATAGGAAGACTAGTATCGTCGAATCAAGCGGATGTGAATGATGTATTTCTGCGAAGAACAAGTCGATATGCTTCTCCTTTAGAGAGAATGCCAACGAAATTCAATGAAAGCTAGAGACTTATAAGCTGAAAGGTATCCTCAACGTACTCACCTTACAGGTCGTACATTTAAATATATGTATGATAAATTGAGAACAATTGCGTACATTTAAATATATGTATGATAAATTGAAAACACCTGGATGTTTAACGCATCGGAAACATATCTGGCAAAGAAAAGTTACTAACGAGGAAATGTAAATTGGTAGTCATGCCACTGTTGTTCGAGATCCTTAAGCTAGTTCGCGTCAAATCGCAAAGGAATCGGGCATGAACCAGAGTGGTGGTGTTCGTGTTCTGCATCGCCATAAATATCATCCTTACCATATCAGTCTCCACCATGAATTAACTGGTACGGATTGTATGCGTTGCACTGAATACCGCCGGTGGGCTCAACTTCAGATTCAGAGGGGTGACCACTTACTAATTTGATTTTATTTAGTGACGAGGCTACATTCACGAACCATGGAAAAGTTAATTTGCGTAACATGCATTATTGGGCAACTGAAAATCCGTGTCAGCAGTGGCAATTTGCACACCAAAAACCGTGGTCTGTGAATGTAGGGTGCGGGATTCTAGAGGACAGAATAATAAGCCCCTATTTCATTGAAGGATATCTTAATGGTAGGAAGTACACCACATTCTTGCAAGAAACATTAGGTCTGTTACTGGAAGAAATACCTTTTGGAACAAGGAACGGAATGTGGCATCAACACGATGGGTGTCCGGCACACTTTTCACTGATGGCTAGAAATGAGTTGCAGAGACAATTCCCAAATCGCTGTACTGTACGCCGAGGAGATGTGTCTTAGCTAGCTCATTCGCCAGACTTGACGCCTCTGTATTTTTTCTTGTGGGGATTCGTAAAAGACATTGTTTATAAAGACGTTCCAACTACACCTGAAGATAAGTGAGAGAGAATTGTCAGAGCATGTGCTTTGATAAGTGCCAATGTGATAAGGAATACCACTCAATCCATGATAAGATGATTGCAGGTCTGCATTGATACCAATGGTCATCACTTCGAACACTTCGTGTAAATGGACGTTCATGCCACCTTTGTGACCTTCAAAGACCTTACTGTTACACATCGTTGGACACGTCTCGATAGCTGCTATCAGAAAATAGGCACCAAACTATAGCAAACCATTTAGAAGAACAAAGTTGATCTCCATATCTCTGAAGAGACCCTATCTAGTACAAAAAAAAAACCAACGTCATAATATTGCCCCCTTTGTCCTATGCAACTTTTGTCCCACAAACTTTTCAGCTCCTATCATACTTTCGGAGTTATTCTTGAAGGCAATAGTTAGTGACTCACCCTGTATATTAACTTTGAACCAATAACGATAGGAAGGTCGTTGAACCTATCAGCTGATCGATTCACGATTCCTAACCGCTAGTACTGGCCAAGGGATGTTACACGGGCTGCTTGAGATGCATGTAACACAGCAGTGTGCATGAGTGGTCGAGTGGACCCTTGTGGGTGACCCATCCCCATGCTCCCGCTTGCGGGCGAGTCCGTGAGCGCCTGTGCCCCATGGGGCTGACTTCGAACAGCCTAAATGTTGGCTTCTCTGAGCAGCATCACAACTGTTGCAGCTTGCTAGGCAGTTAATGAACGTTTTAGCAATGTTGCTTTCATGATGAAACGTCAGAAAACTATGAGGCATTCACCCATTACTCTACTTCCATCCAGTCCACAGTGGTGAACGGCTGGCCTCATGACCTCTGCCAGTATACTTCCACTAGCCAGCACGTCGTTCAGCCACTTAATGCCTCTATAGAGCAGACTAAACATAAATAATTTAAACCTTGGTATAAGACAGCTTTAACAAGGTTAATACAACCTTACACAAGGTTACTACTTTTTTATGCTAAGTTACAATACACAATCACTGGTCTTTCGCAGCACTAAATTTATTCACAGGGTAGTGACACTGCGTCACTGCAATACACTTTGGAGGTGTGACTTGGAGTCTTGTACCACCCTCCAATGGTGACAGTACTGCATCAGTCAGGCAGAAAAATTTGGCCCAACATGGGCAGGTGGGGTGGGAAAGTATTGGACGTAGAATGGGGGGCTAGTCGCACCATAGGATGTATCCGTGGTGAGCGTGCTGGGCTTATCGTTAGCCATGTTCGAAATCCGAATGGACATAGAAAGGGGGGCTAGTCCCATAAAAGAATGCATCTGTGGTGTGCGTGCCAGACCTAACGTTAGCCATGGTCAGAAAATACCGAGTCCTCTGGGATGGTTTGGGGAGCTGGATGTCCATGCCAGTGGTGTTGGGATGTGGTCCCAAGGGGCCGCCATGTGTAGTTGCATACGGTTGTCTTGAGGGGAAGATATCCGCTTCTTTGAGGAGAGTGGTGATTCTCGTGGGTAGTGGAGGGTGTGAGCTCTACGTGGTAGCCGTGTTCTATGGGCTCTGCAGCATCCGCATCCTGGAGGCACTGATTGTGGCCCATGGGGCAGGGCCATCAGTGAGGGCAGGTGGGGTGGCTTTTCAGTGGGTGTGGGACTCGGTAAGCAGGTTGGGTTACCTGCTGTGGGGTGGGGACAGGCAGGGTGGTAGTTCGGTGGATGTGGGGCTTCGTAAGTGGGTCGAGTTCCCTATGGTAGAGGAGTAGGTACAAAACTTTGGTGAGCTTTAGCCCCTTGTTGGCAATTTATTAAGCAATAATGCAAAATATTTGACTGTGAGAAATATTGTAGCTTTCCTGTGATGTACATAAGGGAAGGTATTTAGTATTGTTAGTAACGTCTGTTCTCATTTCTTTCCTGTTGAATAGACTGAAGTACCAACAGTAGAGTATTAACAAGTTTGCGTGCATGAACAGTTTTATTTTTGTTGAAAATCGTTTCACAACATAGGTACTGTTTCTTTCTTATTTCTTCTGACACCTGCGACTACAGTAATTCCACTGGCTGAAGAAAATGGGTGACCCCAGCTCAGCGGATGTTTTGCTGTAGACGGATGCTGCCAAGATGGCGATTATCCATTTCGCAAATGATCAGATTTAGCTGAAAAAGGTTAATGAGACAAACTACAAATTCATCACATCATTCCACTATTAAAATTCCTTTAAAAGCATCAGATGGGATTTTTCGATGGGATTAGCTGAATTTATTCACGAGCACACAGTTTTACAGCAATTTACTTGAACAGCGTGGCATCAATTTATATGATTTCCATTTCAGAGTTTATACGTGCTTAGCCCTCAGAATAAACGCTCTGATAATAGTTACACTGTTCAAGGTCTCTTTCCGTGGCACAAAGATCGCATAATAGTGACTTTTGTTTGCACTGTCGCATCCTCGGTTGTAGCTCACGATCTTTCCATTTCCCTCACTCACAAAACATAGCTAATGTCTTGTCGATGTACAGTCACTGTTAGTGTTTGGTAAATTTAGGCTGAGTGAACACGCAGAATTTACCTACATTCACTGCATTAAATTCTTGGTTCTTCAGTCGCCTTGGTATCAGTCTTCTTCATAAATCTTCTGTCATCGGTTCTTCAGTAGTCTCTCTTCTATCTTCCTCATTGCTTGGTCAACTTCTAATCGGAAAACTTCAAAACCTTTGTTCTTATTCGTAAAATTTACTAACCGATTATTGCAATGACGTCATTATGACTCTCTCCAGTATTTTTTATTAACCTTGTGATTATTTGCAGCTAAAGCTTTCAATCATACTGGTTACTCAAACCGTCCCTCCTTCTGGATCTAATATGCCACTTAGTGTACGTTTCTTGACTTCAAACAAACTTTTCGTTCCGAAACTTCCGAGCGCGAAATCTTCCACGAACACGACTCGCGATATAAACGCACCGTTTCTCCCATCGAGTTACAAATTTCAATTGTATAAATCGACTCTCCTCTTCATATACTATACCATCCGTAAATATAGCTCATTTCTCCGCCGAGAGGCAGCCAAGTCATCTTTGGACATACTTCTACTTCCAACTCCCATCGTCAATTGTGTTTTCTGTCTTTATATAATTACAAAGACAACGTTTTAGTGTACAGGAACCCAGCAGTTACTGCTTACAGATTTGCGTGCATATATTAAGAAACATACATATACATGTAGCATGTGCATACTAAAAAAATTTAAAACTCGTATTACATTTAAACTCGTCTTAATCTGTGGACACTAACCTAATTACCGTAGAGAAAATTTCCTTCAGAGAGTGAGGTAGGAAATCAGCCGTGGCCACTGGAAGACACTATCTCGCCATGGGCCTTAAAAATTCAGAGAAATCACAGAAAAACTGAATCTGGACAGCTGCACAGTGTTTTGAACTAGAATTCTCACGAAGTACGAATCCAGAGTCATAACACTGCGTAACGTCGCTCGGTGTGTCAACAAATCGATGTGGAAATACGTCTTGTACTGTTGTTGTTGTTCTTGTTGCTGCTGTTGTCATTGTGGCTACAGTCCGAAGACTGTTTCTATGCAGCTCTATACGTTAGTCTGTCTTAAGCAAGTGTATGAAAAACTGCTGCAAATTAGATGAATTTCAGCTTGTAACCTCCCCACAAAATTATTAAATAATAATATGAACAATGAATATGATTATAATTTAGTGTAACCTCTCTACAGAAATTCATTCACATTTAACCTCCACCAAAATTTGTTTCCCATTTAATGTACCTACAAAATTCTTTTCTCATTTAATGTAAGCACGAAACAGAAAAATTCTTAACCCCGAAATAAAAAAATAAATTCAGTAACCTGGTAAATTTTAGGACGATAGCAGTGCTGCGTCATGGCCCTGTAAGATGATTCTGAATAAAAAGCAAAAAAAATTCTTACCTCAATAAAAACGGCGAATATATCTGCTCTTACCTACAATTTTTCCGGCACAGCTTTGTGCAATGCTGGCCAATACATTTGTGATTTATGAAAGGAAGCAACTGTTTTTTCTTTTGCAACAATCGGAATAATCATGGATTGGAGAAATTAGTAAATTCTTTATATCACAAAGAATATTATTAGGACATTTTCAAAAGATTTACATGGGAATTCACATACATTACTAGATATGCGCGAGGCTGCTTTTTATCTTATACAATAATACTGAGGCTCCGGCATCGCTGCACCGCGACCGGCCCAGCCAACACGATACACCAGACCAGAGCAGACTCCAGACCAGCGCAGACTAGCGACTAGCAACAACTTACTGCTACAGTTACACAGTTTGTACTCAGTTAACACTGCTCTCTGGTCAGCGATTCTCTTATACCGTGATATCGTAGGCAGCGCATACCTCTTACATAACCCTCCACTTGGGGGGGGGGGGGGGGGGAAATTTGGCAGCGATGGTGAGTCAATAGGACTTACCATGAGCAACAACAAATTTTTCTTAATTAACTAAGTTTACAGTCACAGAATATATATATATATATATATATATATATATATATATATATATATATATAAGTGCAGAACATGAAATGAAATATACTGCACATGCACTGAGTACAGAACATATCAAGCAATGACAAAATGTATATGCAATGAGTACAAAACATATTAACAAACGACATAAAGTGCACACCCACTGTATAGGAAAGGGAAGGATTGCATCATGGTTGAAGCACAGTAGGTTGCACGTAGCTGCACTGAAAGTCCATATCTTTTTACAGAAGCACAACACCAAGTGAGACAATCTGAAGTTCTCTTCCCTGAAGTATTAATCATTGTAGCCGAGACACTGAAATATCGTATTAATATTCAATGTTATCAATTTGGTAGTACATTAGGTACACCAAGCAGTGGGACCATAATAACATCTCCATCGCTCAAGGTGGTGGACAGCATGATGTGTCATCACCACACTCTTGCAGAATCCATACTCTTTCACCAACGTAGAATTAGTGCAAAAACCAAGTATGGTGCTCCATGATCATATGGATGGACAGGACAAACGGATACTGCAGTAATTTCTGGTAATTAGGTCAGAAGGTGAAGGACATTGCCGGCAATGGAGGGTGAAGCTTTGACAATGCCAGCCACTCATGCTGGCGAAACGTCAGAAAAATCATTAGATGAACGTCAGCCGAAGAATCCGAGACAGAAGCCAATAGGCAGTTTATGTATGAAGTATTACAGAATAATGTTAATAAGTCATCTGATAACAGAGAACATTGGCACTCGTTGGTCAGGTACAAACCATTTTTATGCATGATTCAAAAGTGATCATTCAAAACAAGAGTTATTTAATGGCATACCATTTACATAATTTATCTAGTTATAGTAATTATTGGCACTCATTGGCCAGTTACAAATCATCAGAAGTCATTATTCAAAACAGGAGCTAATGAGTGTAGCATAAAGCTACTGGTATTCATATATATAGCATATAAGTGACATAATACAAATTTAAAATATAAGAAACAGTGGCATTCATTGGTCAGTTACTAAACATATAGCAAGTATTGAATATTACAAAACATTTTTCATCATTCAAGTGACATATGACATATTTAAAATAATTATTGGCATTCATTGGCTAGTTACAAATCATCAGAAGTCATCATTCAAAATGAGAGTTAATTATTAGCATAGCATTTATAGAGTATAACAAAAAATATTATTTACAGAAATTATTGGCATAGCATGTATGCATTATTAGAAAATATCATTCACTATTACTCAGAACTCATCATTCAAGTGACAAATGACATATTTAAAATGTAACACACTGTAACCATTACTCAAGGTCTGTGATTAGAAAACATCATTCAGTATTACTCAGAACTCTCATAAACTGGTAGCATTATTTGGGACTGGTAATACATTTTTTTTGTGCTAGCAATGCATTGCGTTTGGATCGATAATTAATTGCTGGGGCATAACAATATTTGCTTTTGACTTATTGCTGCAAATGAGGATAGGTAACGTCATTCGTCATGAGTCAGCTGTAGCAAGCTTATGAAACAAGTAGAGTATATGTGATCACATTCATGATGGACACACACAAATGGGTAAAAAATGCAAGTACTAGAACAGGTTTAATGACTAACTGCTTATAGCACATTAATTTCATGAATAGCTTCTCCTCGAAAAAATACAAAATCGATTATTAAGCTGAAAGAAGAAACGCATATGCTGAAAAGTAGTGAACTTCGAATTTACAGGTAATGAAATGTGTACTCAATATGTATGTACTCTAGCTGTCCTATCCAATACATTCAGTCATTATAACATGCGACATAAGACATACTGTCAAAACGAACTGCAACAAATACTTAAAAAACTACATAGCATTTCTTAACTAACAGTAAATATATAAACTTCATCATTCTCATGTGCAAAGAAAAACTTAAAAGCGGTGCATTAAGTGGCCATATAAAATTCATCACTATCATCACCTGTAAAGAAAAACTTCATTATTCATATTAGCATATTCTTCATCACTATTCATCATCATTCATTATCATCTGCAAAAAGACACTTCATTATTCATATTACCATTTACTTCATACAACTATTCATAGTATAGGATTTCTTATTTCCAGCATATTTCAACACTAAAACTGAGATGTGTAGTTCTATCTGATAGCCTGCATCAATCGCCTCGTATTCTGAAAGAAAAATAATTAGTTAAGACTGCTATCATACGATGCGTGTAGTATATTCTTGTTATTGCTTGTTAATTCTGATCCATTTACTCTTCGTGACGAGGTATTGCATCTTCTTGCGTTCATTACGAAGGTGAAATTCCCATTTCATAGTAATCCACTGTGGTTTCTTTAATTTATTTCTTTTACATGTTATTGCTCTCTGAAAATGATGAATAAGGATTAAAATCTTGCATTTAAATCATATACCCATTAAATAAAAACTGGTTTGTAGTGATATAATTAAGCATACAGCATAGCATGACAGAAAACGTATTATGTCAAAAACATAGACAGTGTTCAGCTGCAAAAATGTACACAGAATATCATAATGTAGTAGGAAAAAAAATGTAAAATAGTCACGATGTTGAGATATCATAAGGCAAAATGTCAAAGTGAACTGGTATTTGTTACATCTTAAACATTTCATAGTGCATACAAACAAAACAGGAAAACAATCATACATACATGAAAAATGGAAAATGTGCACGGTCTGATATATAACGACAAGAAAAGCGACCTGCTAACCTTACCTTGCCCGGCACTTACCAAGAAAAAATATGACAATCATCAGTAGGTAGTCACATAAATATAATTGCATCATTGGTCATATAAAAATCAGAAAATGACATTACAGTGTGATAAATCATAAAGTATGTTCATTCAGTAAAGGGTTTAATATTGGAGACATGGTGATTGCCTTTGCTTTTTCTGGTTCTCAAAGTTTCGACGTGTACTACATTGGGGTGAGGAATGCTGCGAATTCGATATGGACCTGCGTATAGAAGCTCACATTTACAACACCTATTCTTTCCTCTGTTGGATAAATAGTGTGTACGTACTAATATCTTCTGTCCAATGTAAAAGCCACGGCGTGTACAAACCTGTTTTTGCTGTCTTCTCCGGCACTCTGCGGCACGTTTGATGTTGTTCAGCGCAATGTCAATTATTTCATGGTTTCGTAGTCGACGAGATGTAGTAAAGGTTACTAATTCTTTAATTTTGTTAGGTGGTTCAACATTTTTCAGTATAACAGTCGGAGATAGCATAGTAGATTCATTTGGTATGGAATTAATTACATTCTGGAATGAGAGTATGTGTGTGTCCCAATCAATATGTTTTTTATGTCAGTATATTCTACACAGTTTACCAATTTCTTTCATTAGTCGTTCACAAGGGTTCGAAGAAGCATGGTACCTGGATATATAGATCGGAGAAATGTTTCTAGCTCGTAACATACGTGTCCATATAGCAGATCGAAACTGTGATCCATTGTCGGAAATTACTTTCAATACATGCCCTACATGGAATAAAAAATGTTTTACAAATGCTTTCGAAACAGTTTTAGCAGTAGCTTTGCGTAACGGAGTGAAGGTAACAAATTTCGAAGTGAGTTCAACAGCGACAAAGATGTAGCAAAAACCTCTATTAGATCTGGGAATCGGACCAAAAATGTCTACAGCGGCCATGTGTCTCAATTTAACAGGTACAATGGGATGTAATGGAGGAATATGTGAAGTCGTATCTGACTTAGCTTTCTGGTAGATTTTACATGACGCAAAAACTTGTCGAATACGTTTCTCCATGTTGGTAAAATAACAGTTATGTCTCAGTATAAGAAAACATTTTCTGGCTCCATAATGTGCGTAACTTAAATGAGTATACCAAATTAATTTGTTAACAAGCTCGTCAGGAATACATAATAACCAATTGTTGCTGTCAGGGTGAGAGCGGCGAAACAGAATATAGTTCCGTACAGTGTAATGGATTCTAATGGTAACATCATTCCTATATTGCCAAAGGTGTTTAATTTCTTTCCACACGTTGTCTTTACTCTGCTCTTGCGCTATGTCTTGTTATGACGACGAAATTAAATTTTTTAATGCAACTTGTTGAATATACATGACGCTGAAATTTGCTTTACAGACGTTGGTTGCGATGTCTTGCTGATTGTTGCTGAGAGAACGGGATAGTGCGTCTGCTACAATATTTTGTGTGCCGGGAATGTGAACAATTGTAAAATTAAATTCCTGTAAATGAAGTTTCCATCTGCTTAATCTGTCGTGTGTAAATTTAGCCGAAAGTAAACACTGAGTAGCTCTATGATCTGTGTAAACGGTAGTGTGTATTCCATAAAGAAAATGCCGAAATCTCGTAAATGCCGATACAACACATAATGTTTCAAGTTCTGTGACAGAATAATTGCGTTCAGCAGGTGACAGAATGCGACTGGCAAAGGCGATGTTTTTAATTACTGTAGAACCATCTTCTTCAATTTCATGAAAAATGTGTACGCCTAAAGCGGTGTTAGAACTGTCGGTGGCAATGGAAAAATTTCTAGTGAGATCTGGATGTGATAAAAGTGGTGCATTCAACAAAGCTTCTTTCAGGTTCATAAATTCAGAATGTGCTTGGCTATCCCAGGACCAAATAGTGTTTTTACCAGTGAATTGACATAATCTAGGGGGGTCTAATGCAGAGTAATGAATAAATTTACGAAAAAAGTTAATTAAACCCAAAAAGCTGCGTAGTTGTTTCTTCGTCGTAGGAACAGTAATGTCACGTAAAGCTTGAAGTTTTTCCGGGTCACGCGCAATGCCTTCTGCTGAAATTACATGTCCAAGAAATTTTATAGAAGTTTTCCCAAAGTGTGATTTGCTAAGATTAATTGTGAGTCCTTGTGCACGAAAAGTTCGTAACAGTTGTTCAAGAATCAGATTGTGTTCAGACCAGTTAGCTTCTGCAAGAAGAATGTCGTCTACATACGTTGTGATTCTGTCTTTTATTGCAAAAGTGTGTATCGGATGTCGTCAAAAGTAATAAAATTTTCGTGAACAACATTCTGCGTGTCAAAAGTTTTGCTAGCGTTAGTGGAAGATGCAACCTGTACTGTATCTAGTCAAATTCTATCTGACGTGCTATTATTTTCGGGAGGATGCTGTGGCATTTCAACTATTTGTACTGTTCTGTTATTTCGTCCTGGCGTATTACGTTCGGGATGATATCTACTGTCTGGTTCATTCATGATAATTTGTTGTTGCGGATGATTCTGCTGCTGGTAAGACCTCCTGTTATTAAATGTGCGCTGAAAACTGTGCTCATTACTTTTACGTCTGTCATAATAATCATTGCTATATGGCTCGTTGCGATAGGAATTGAAATGTTGTGTTTTCTGTACGTAGTTATTTCCTTGTTGCTGTGCGTTACTATTTGTTAGAGCTGACGCTATACGTGTAGGCGGCGAAACACTAAAGCTTGGTTGACCATGCAGACTGCATTGTTGGTTAGGTATGCCAACCGGTTGGCTTTGATGCTGTTGCGGAGAAAAACCTGTATTGTTACCAAAATGTGTTTGCGACTGCTGAAAATTTTGTATATACTGATGATTAAAATTTTGTTTGTTATTAAAATTACGGCGGTAGTTGTCATTTCGGGAGTGTCTAAAGAAAACTGATACTTTCGGTAAAATTTGTCATATCAGGTTTTCTTTACTCCTTAATCCTAAATAGATCGTTAGTTGAAGAGCTGTTTTGATAGATATAAAGGATAGTAAAAGAGAAGGCAGCAGTGCAGAAAACTAAAGATGAAATAGCACTACTATGGCTCAGGGCCCTGTGCACGCTACGGCACATATTCATCAAAGCGTAATGAATCCTCTGAGGTCTATTACGCACTGCAAATAAATTTTAATTTCTGCGTTACAGGCAATGGCGGTGAAAATTCAAAAGCAAGTTGTTGTATCCATTCCAATTCTAGTTTCTGCATTACAGGCCAAGCTGATGAAAATACAAAAGCAAATTGTCGTTTCCAGTCCAAAGCGTGACTCTGTGTTCTGCCATTATTAAGTACCTTAAATTTTTTCACTGTTAGAAAGTGCTTATATTCAAAATTATCGTCTCTGTATGTCTGAACAGGTTCAGGATTGCATGAGAATCTATTTGTATGTATCTGTTCGCATTCTAAGTCACGTAGTCTCTGTAAATTACCTAAGTTACACTGGCTGTGTGGGTGTGACAAATGTTCGGAACGTGGCGTATGCTGTGACGTGTTGGTGACTGAAACAATTTTCATTTCTGTCACTTTAAAAAATTCGTCAATTTGGCTGTTCTGTTGTTCAAATTTCTTATCGACTTCCGCATCCAGAGTGCGTGAAACTTCTGCTGACATTAATTTAAACTCGTTGTGTAACTGTGTTGCGTTTTCAGAACATTGCTTAGCGACTGCGCTAATTTCATCTCTAAGTGATTCTGTTGTGGCTGCATGTGTATTACTTAATTATTGTGCAACAGATCTAACTTTTTCACTACTGTTACTAGCACAAGCCTTAATTTCCTCATATAATTGCTCTTTAGTATCATGGCGTTGCACGGTAACGGCTGTAATCTGTTCACTAAGTTGTTTGTTCTGTTCGTTAAGGTTGTCGTGTTTTTCATTCGACTGTTTGAAACTTTCATTAAGCTGTTAGTTCGATTCACTAAATTGTTTATAACTGTTGTCTTGTATTTCATTAAGTTGTTTGAAATTGTTGTTTAGTTTTTCATTCCACTGTTTGAGTATTTCACTAAGTTGTTTGAAATGGTTGTCTATTATTTCATTCAACTGTTTGCAATTGTTGTCAAGTTTTTCATTAAGTTGTTTATTCGATTCATTAAGGTTATCTTGTTTTTCATTTACCAAAAATGCCATAACTCGATCCAAGCCAAAATTAGCTGCTGTATTCTGTGTGCTGTGTGATGGTGTATGTGCATTTGTCACCTTTTGTGTAAACATTTGGTCATTCTGTAATTCTTGAAAAGGTTTGTCAATTGGATGTGCACTGTTGGTCACTACACCGGAATCAAATAAATCTGACGTGTTTTGTGAATATTGTTCACCTTCGTTAGAAACAATTATCTGTTCACTACGTAAATTTTGTAAATTAGGCGTGTCAAACTGGGCAGCGTTCATTGTATCAGAACGTGCTACGTCATCAGTTGTCGTTAAATTAACGGAGGACAAAATTAAATTTGTTTGCTCATTGTTAGCATTAAAATCATTATTAGTGGTCGGTACGCACTGATTGTCTGTAAATGGAGGATTATCATTATTATCACACAGTGTCGCAAGTATTATCGGTCAAATTATTCGAGTGGGCTATTTCACTCATTACACATTGCTATGTACTGTTAACAGTTTTTCGCGGCATTTTTTACAAATCAAAATTAAGCACAAAAATTAAACAACGACAAAGCAAAATAAAATGGAACAAACACAATTACAACAAAGAGCAATAAAGTGCCGATGATCTGTGAAAGAAAAGTGACAAATTAGTAAATGCATTGCGCCAGATGCAAACTACATTTAAGTAAATAAGAGCAGATATATCACTACTTCTCAGAGATCCTGGCCGGTTGTCGCCAAGTGTAACCTCCCCACAAAATTATTAAATAATAATATCAATAATGAATGTGATTATAATTTAGTGTAACCTCTCTACAGAAATTCATTCACATTTAACCTCCACACAAAATTTGTTTCCCATTTAATGTACCCACAAAATTCTTTTCTCATTTAATGTAAGCACGAAACAGAAAAATTCCTAAACTCCGAAATATAAAAATAAATTCAGTAACCTGGTAAATTTTAGGACGACAGTAGTGCTGCGTCATGGCCCTGTAAGATGATTCTGAATAAAAAAGCAAAAAAAAATTCTTACCTCAATAAAAACGGCGAATATATCTGCTCTTACCTACAATTTTTCCGGCACAGCTTTGTGCAATGCTGGCCAATACATTTGTGATTTATGAAAGGAAGCAACTGTTTTTTCTTTTGCAACAATCGGAATAATCATGGATTGGAGAAATTAGTAAATTCTTTATATCACAAAGAATATTATTAGGACATTTTTAAAAGATTTACATGGGAATTCACATACATTACTAGATATGCGCGAGGCTGCTTTTTATCTTATACAATAATACTGAGGCTCCGGCATCGCTGCACCGCGACCGGCCCAGCCAACACGATACACCAGACCAGAGCAGACTCCAGACCAGCGCAGACTAGCGACTAGCAACAACTTACTGCTACAGTTACACAGTTCGTGCTCAGTCAACACTGCTCTCTGGTCAGCGATTCTCCTATACCTTGCATTTCGCAGGCAGCGCATGCCTCTTACAAGCTTAATTTCTGTATTCATGATTACATCTCCCTCTACAATTTTTGCCCATCACGCTGTACTCCATTACAAAATTGACTGTTCATTGATGACTCAGGATGTTTCCTACCAACCTATCACATCTTTTAGTCATTTCTTGCACTAAATATTTCTTTTACCTAGCTCGATTAGGCACCTCCTGGTTAGCTATTCGATTTCCCCAACTAATCTTCAGTATTCCTCTATAGCACCAAACTTCAACAGCTTGTCTGAACTTCTTGTCGCTCACGTTTCACTTTAGTACAAGAGTACACTCCAGACAAATACCTCCAGAAAATACTTTCTGACGCTTAAATTTACATTCATTGTTATCCAATTTTTCTTCTTCATAATCATTGTCCTTGCTACAAGTATTTCTGCCACTCTAGTTTGACCATCATCAATTATCATAATGCTCGAGCGTAAATACTCATAGACTAAATTTGGTGTCCAAGTTCCTGCTTTAATTTCCGCAGGATCGCCTCACGTAATTCGACTTCAACCCATAACCGTTGTTCTATTTTTGCTGATATTTATTTATAATCTATCCATTCCGTACAGCTGCACTTCCACCTCCACTGAGAGAATTGCAATAAGATATGTCTTGAACGTAGAATCGACTGCCGTCTTATACAGTAGTTCTGGCTGTATGTCTTCGCACCAGGCTGATCTCGTACTCCATCTGCACGGAGATAAGGTGTCTACTCACAAAACCGAAACAATCGAGAAAAATTTAATTTAAGACTCATTCTAATCACACTTCACTACATGTGGCTGGACCGACACACCGACTGAAGGAAAAGGATGTGGAATAACTACGTTAAATTTCTGCTCTGATATCTTCAACAGCCTTTAATGAAAGGCTCCGCTTTATGAAATGGCTTAAATCAGTAAAATAAGACTTGAGTTATTACAATTGCTAGATAAAAACTTCGAGGCATATGTGTGATATCGAGATACACAGTTACGTTGCAAAGCAACGCCTGAAGAAGCAGAGGAATACCGTTCAGCAGATAATGGCTATGCATCAGAACCGTATCAAGATGCAAGTCAGGCAGACCAGTGCTGGTGTTACAACTGCCTGCCATTCTATAAATTCAGAGTCAGTTTTCCACCTCACAAGAGAAATCTGCCCGCAATCCGGAGGACCAAGCAACTGATGAAGTTGACAGTTAGGTCATCAGAGACACCTGAGATTGACAGTAGCCAATAGGAACACAGCATTCGATCACATCGTGAATATAAGGCGGGCCCAGAAGCTCTGCAACCTCAGTGCTAGTCGGTATGAAGCGCCAGCCGAGATGGTGCACCGCTGCCCAGCCACAGCGGCAACGGAATAGGAAGATTATGAATGGTGGGTTCCATGTGGTTCCCCAGTCGTGCAGCGACCGTAAACCATAAAATTACCAAATATGCAGAAACCAGTCGCAAAATCATGTGATACCTCTGCTTAAGACAGTGTTACTACTCAGGGCACATATTGGTTGAAAGCACCGTTGATGGCTGTTAGTCAGTTGAAATCTATTTGCAAAAGTGAATAAATAAACCATGATTTTGCGACGGTTGCTGCATATTTGGTAATTTTAAGAATAGGAAGAAGCCGCGGAAAGCTAAGTACTCCTTGCCGCATGCCTGTGTTTGCTGTTGTGTGAGGAAGATGAGTCTTTATGCTTGTGTCATTGCTTGTAATGACTTTTCTTCTTTGGTCATCAGTGCATGCGACATTCTCCAGTCTGTCGGGGTCTACAATAGCCACGTGTCGCAGCCCGTCGGGACTTGTAGCAGCCGCAGCAGCCTCTGTGATCCTCTTGCGCACCCGCTCAGCTCGATGGAGCAGGACATTGAGGTGTTATCGTCGGTCAAAGACACCCAGCAAGCCCCTGACTCGTTGAAGTACACCAGGGGTCCCAATCAGCATGACGCAGGTCGGTACTAGACCCCCTCATACGCGCTATCAAAGAATATTCCAGTGGTACTGAATTGACAAAGTGAGGATGTAGTGGATGCACCACAGCTGTTCACTTCAGTAAATAATTTAACCGCTGGTGGTTTGAAGCGTTTATATATTGGTATAGAAGAAACTGCAGATAGGGACTGGCGTGTTGTGATAGAGATAGAGAATACAGCTTAAAGCGTTAAAGTGTGGTTTACGGAGGTGAAATGGAATTAACTGTATCGTGCAAATGCCTACTCAAGCAGCAGCTGATCGCCGAGTATCATCCGAGCCGCCCTCCTCTGGAAATTTACTGTGTTGCTTCAACTCTATCTATTACAACAGTGTACAATGACTCTGCATTCCACATGAAATCGGGCGACACATCCGTTAAAAACTGGTTCGGTCTATATATGGTGCTATCCATTGTGTTGTAAACATTGAACACATGTGTTACAGCTGTGTATAGGGACATTGCAGAGTATCTACGTACGAACAGTGTGCATGTAGACGATTTCGAACTGTGGATCAATATGGTGCCTACGAAAACTAGTGTACTGCCAATAAGTCTGAGAGAAATACGTGATGAATTCTACGATTACAAGATGACTTTATTTTCTATATTCTGTACTGGTGTTAAGATAAACAAAGTACCTCTTGATGTAGTGCAGCCTGTGCATGATTGCTGAATAAAACTGTATATAGCTATGTAAGTGTTTTTATTTCTTACCTCTCATTATACTGCGAATACTAAAACCATTGACACCAATATTTTCAAGGCAAACAGGCAACAGCAGGAAATGATATCATTTAACAAAATTCTCTGTAAAAGCCCGTCGCACGCCAGTACCTGACAGCTGGTATCATGGCAGGATATACTGTTCATTATTTTCTTTAAAAACCCATTGCACGCCAGTACCTAACTTAGTAGGTATCATGGCAGGGGTTGGTGAAGCGTCAAGACTTTGTAAGCGACTGGAACTGTGACAGTGTGCAACAGGACCTGAAGAAGAATGGCGTACTCCTTCCGACAACATACGTGCACTAATTGTTTGTCCATCCAACTGAGGCAACACAAACGTTCTTATGTCGCTGCTAACACATCTTGATAGAGTATGCTTGGAGCATGTATGTGAACTGTCAAAAACACTGTTCCAGCCCAAATACCAACTATTACAGGAAATATTGCAGGCTGTTGTGGTGTGACATTCACAAGATACAATGAGAGCAGTGATATGAGTACATCGGAAAAAGTAGAGCCAAACACACATTAGATTATGTTGCTGTGAAAAACCAAGATTAAATTCGACGATATTTCTTTTTTGGTCGCCATATGGCTGTTCATGTGTTTTATCTGAGTCAGACACACAATCCAGAATCCCAAAACAGTTGGTGAGGGATAATGGAAAACTAATTATATCATTCAAACTAGATAATCTGAATTTAAAACATATTTACCAGTCTCATGTAGGAACCGATATGTCATTCAGTGATTTTGTGAAAGATATGTGTCGATTGCTGGAATCACCCACCGTATGGGTTTCTCGTTACTAATAATACAAGAAAACTGAATGACGGCGGGTTTAGACAGAACTCCTGGAAGTTCTGTCTAAACCTACCGTCATTCAGTTTTCCTTTATTAGTATATGTACAGTCATGCAAAGAGGTGAGTAAAATCAGCATACACATCACCATGGATAAATTCGCACACAAGCGGGAGGTCAGTTTGATAGGATGGATGTGCATAGACATGAACGCGAAAATTGAAACTCCAGAATGTAAAGTTGGAGGCGTATGCAAGGAAAGTAGACGACTTAACTGAAGGGAAAGTAGCTGTTATCGAAAAGGAGGAGCAGCATAAGAAGCAGAAGAGCGGATGTATAAAACCCCACGCTGCACAGAAGTCCGGTTAGTATACAACGAGATGTCGACTAAAAATGAAGTCATCGAGGCATGGAAGACCGTTCGGGAGAAGTCACGATTGTCGAGGTTAAGCATTTGAAGCGTGAAGAGACACTGCGAGATACATTTAAACCAGTTTCTGAATATCTCGATGAACTCTCAGCGAAGTTTCACAACAACAGCCATGACGCTACTGCCGATTTCATTAACTTTCACAGCGACGCTAGGATAGACAAAACATGCGGTGTCAGTGGTGAAAAACCATATATGTTGGGCACGCGGCCTATACCTTTAAATGAAAGAACAATAGACACCCAGTCTACTGAACCTTAATATCCAAAGACCCACGAAAGTTGTAAATTATTTGCATAAGAACGAAAAAAGCCAAAGCAGTATGAAATAAAAATCCGTTATAAAATTATATTTGATGGTAAAAGAAAAGCAGTGGTGATGGTATTGATATTCGACATAAAAGAATGAGCAATCGGGTCCCGCAGTATTTATTTTACGACAACCCCAATGAGGCAACAGACTAGCTATGATTACTTATGGTATCAGCTGCCGCTGGTAATACAGCTCATTCAAATGAAGTTGTTTCAATAGTTAGAGAACTGCACAAACCTTTACGCAAAACATCCCCTCGACGTGAGGGAATATTCACGTGTGAGTAAAGGATTCAAATATATTTTAATGGTCATTGATACTTATTCTCAATTTGCCTGGGCTTTATGCGTGAAAGCGAAAACAGGGAAGATGTTGCGCATGTTTTTGAAGGATTGCTGCAGACAAGGACGAATCGAAGTCCAGACAACCTTCAAACACATCACGGAGGCAAGTTTTACAAAGGATATTTCAAGACTGCGATGGAGCGGTATGGTATAAATCACTACTCGACTTTCACCTGCCTGAAGTCGAGTATCGTTAAACGCCTGAACAGAAAAATGAAAATCCAAATGTGAACGTGATTCTACCTTCGTGGCTCAGATAAGTGTAGCGATATCCTCACACAAATAACTGCACAGTATAATCGAACCAAACAACGCACAATAAAAAATAAGACTAATCGATGTTCGATGTCGGACTTCTAGACATAGACACAATCGTATTAAAATGATATATCCGCGTAAACAGCAATCTAATGGATTTCAAAACACAAGACAGCATATGAGAAGTCATACATGGAAAACTGATCAACCGAGATAATCACAGTTTCCAAAGTGCAAAGAACGAATCCGGGAAACTGCCTCTTAAAGGGCAACAGTGGTAGGCCTACTGAAATTGCAGGAAGCTTTTACACCGAAGATGCAGGGAAGAGCTCGGAACCAGATGTGTATAGAGAGGGAATAGAACGTTAGTTAAATGGCTTGGTTTTCCCGTATAGCAAAACAGCTGGATCGACGCTGATGATTTGCTATATAACAGGGTGGGCAGACCAGAACCACCTCAGTAGCATAACAGGAGACGCCATAGAGGAGGAGGCGGCATTCTCGACAAACAACCAGTCGAATTACACATTCCTGGATATAGGCTTACGTATTGTGGACCTGGAATAAAACTTCAAAATCGATTGGCACGCGGTCATCAGGGGATAAGTCTCCTCAACGAAGCGTGTACGGAACACAACATCGCATACGCAGCAAATAAAGATCGTCACACCGCCGATCGAATTTTAGCTGATAAATCTAATGCAATACGTTCGAGAATTGATATTTGTAGAGGTCAGCGCATTGTATAACTTGCAGTTGAAAGAACTATGATTCGTATAGTTAAGTTGGGCTTAGGTGCGAAGAAGTTTAGCCAAGTTATGAGGGCTGCATTTGCGGCGCTAAGGAAGAAGACGACAACCAAAGGGTCCAAGAAAAACTGCATCCTGACAGTGCTGTTTGCAGCTAAAAGCACACTGAAGCAGAAAGGAGCGAGAGTTAAAAGATCGATTAAACCTCGCTTGGTTCTACCAATACCCGAGAAATCGGGTGGAATTATTCCCTTTCTCATTTCTACCCTAGCCGGTCCTCAGCGGTGGGTTCACTGGCTGGGGTGCTGCTGCTATTGCCAGGACAGTCAAGAATGCACAAAACTCTCAGGAGCAACTGTAGGAGGCACACAGTCATAGCGGCGTTATAGAGGCAGCAGCCATCGGAAAAGTGCTATACTCTAAACCGTACAAGAAAGGACTGTCTCTTCATAAACAAAAAAAGCCCCTTAACTGTGCTACCAGATAGGGCTTACAATTGTTAAGAAGACATTCAACATTCCGAGGTGCGTTTATACGGAATACTTTGCCGACGAGTAAGTGGAAATCAGGAGAACGTGGAATTATGAATCTGGATGTAACAAGAGGACCTGAAACTCCCTGGGTAGCATACGTTTAAAAGAGAAATACAAATAACGTCTACTATTTCGACTCATTCGGTAACTTGCAACCCCTAGAAGAATTACAACCATACTTCACATGTAAAAGACACGTGTGCAACATTCCTGTGTGGTCATCTGTAATTCATGTTCCTCCTGAGTTTTACGACTGATAAGTACGGACGACTATTAAGTATACACTCACCAGTTGATGTTTAGATACAATGTCGTACCCTCTGACTTTAAAAGAGCGATCGTCCGTATTACATGCAAATTACTTCCCATCAATTGATTTAAGTGATGGAAATAGGAGTATCGAGCTGATTGGACTGTAGACATACAACACCACCCCAAATATCACAGACGCTTACAATAAATTGCATCTGGAAATTAGTGGTAAAAACAAAGTTGTGGAAATTGAACCTTGTGCATACGATATGGACGGTTTGAACGAAATTTTAGAACAGTCTCTAAAATTGGTTGAGCTCTGTGCAAACATCAGTACGCTTAAATCTGAAATAAGGGCTGTGAATGCATCGACGGACTTCAAGCGGAAAGGTTCAATAGGCCCACTACTGGGTCTTACAAAAGGACAGGTTTTGAAGATGGATCCCAGTAAATTTTACAAATATGATAAGACAGTGGATATTCTGCCTATCAGTACAATCCGTGTTGAGTGTAACATTGCAAAGAATTCATACCTCAGTGTTAGATTGGTTCATTCAATTTACGGATTCTTCCCGTCAGTTGGAACAGGGTATAAGATTGCTGAGACTCCTACCAACGCTATATACTTTCCAGTAACAGTTAAGACACTGGACTGTCTGGAGCTGCGTATTGTGGTCCAGAAGAACCAACTCGTTGACTTTCATGGTGAGGAAATCATTGTACGACTACATCTAAGAGAAGATGGGCGTAAGGCATAAAACCAGCGCACAGGACTTCGCAGCAGAATCGCAAGGTGATAACACGTGCGAACTACGAGTTTCTTAAATCTTTGGGCGTGAAACGTAGCAATGAGTCGTCGCTCAATATGTCCCAGCCAGTGGAATATGATGTAATCATACACCAGGAATACTTCTCGCATAAACCTTACACTTCAACGACATTTAACGAGAACGATAAAATTGTGATTGTCATCCAGCACACAGACGCTTTAACACTTCCATGACAGAGCTTCATATATTTGGATGGATCATTTAGGAAAAAGGATGGTAGTCATACAGTGCGATCAAAGCTTGCACGTAATGCTTTGGCACTCCTGTTCCAGGAAATGCAATATGAACATAATGGGGTAGAGATTGATCGTACTCGTAATGATGGTACAGTATCAACCCTTAAAACATATGACTCAGAATTACCTTCGGATTTGAATGGTTTAAAAAATGCAGAATGCTTCATAGACGAGACTGTGAACAGAACAGAAGAAGGGTACCGCCGATTTACTGCATACATACCCCTAAAAATGCTTATGGGGTACTTGAGAACGTGCAGCGAATTATTATAAATGCTAAACATGAGATTATTGTGGTAGGGAATGCAACAGATAGCAACTCATACATTCAAGGAGCTGAAGACCAGAACATCATCAATAAAATTATGTGGAAAATGCGACACACCACTGTGGCACACGAGGACTGTTTGAAGCTTTTAAAAGTTCTGAATATCGGTATAAATCTGCCGTTAACTTTCCGCTCATGGGAGGTTTTTGAGTACACAGTGCTACCGACCGCGAGCATAAAAACATGGCCAATTTAAATCTCTGGGAAGCCGGAAACTCCCAGAGTCATCATACTTGCATTCCAGACCAATGAAAGGGGGAATTTAGCATATGATTCCACCGTATTTGACAACTGCAATTCAACTAATTCCAGAGTCCACTTGAACTATGAATTCTATCCGTATGACAGGTTACTGCTACAGTGGGACCAGAATGTATGAAGTCCATGTATGCAAGGTTCCGTGCTTCTTACTATGAAGATGTTGAAGAGGAAGGATGTCTACTCACAAGGGAACCTCCCCATCGCACCCTCCTCAGATTTAGTTATAAGTTGGCACAGTGGATAGGCCTTGAAAAACTGAACACAGATCAATCGAGAAAACAGGTAGAAGTTATGTGGAACTATGAAAAAAATAAGCAAAATATACAAACTGAGTAGTCCATGCAGAAGATAAGCAACATCAAGGACAATGCGAGCGCAGGAGCGCCGTAGTCCCGTGGTTAGCGTGAGCAGCTGCGGAATAAGAGGTCCTTGGTTCAAGTCTTCCCTTGAGTGAAGAGTTTCCTTTCTTTATTTTCGCAAAGTTATGATCTGTCCGTTCGTTCATTGACGTCTGTTCACTGTAATGGGTTTAGTGTCTGTGTTTTGCGACCGCACTGCAAAACAGTGCGATTAGTAGACGAAAGGACGTGCCTCTCCAATGGGAACTGAAAACATTTGATCGCAAGGTCATAGGGCAGTCGATTCCTCCACAGGAAAACACGTCTGATGTATTATATACGACACTGGTGAGGGCATGTGCGTCACATGACAGGAATATGTTGTCGACCCACCTAACTTGTAGACTTGGTGAATGGGTAAAAAGATTCTTCTACCTTGCCCAATTTAGGTTTTTTCTTGTAGATTTGACAATCACTCCCAAAAAAGTGATGAAAACATAAGAATTTGTCACATAAACCGTAACAAATGAATGCAACAGTTTCACAGTCGCACAGTTTTCCCTGTGCTCTGTCAAAACATGTTTTTAACGTTTTCAAATTTTTCCGTGTGCAGACCGTCAAATCCTTCATATGTCCAAGCAAATCTGAACATGTCCCGGAATTTTGGAGAGCGTAGTTGATTATGTGTGAGTGCCTGAACTTTGATAATTGTCTCGAAATAAAAAATTAAAATTTTCACTGGAGGGAAGACTTGAACCAAAGACCTCTCGTTCCGCAGCTGCTCACGCTAACCACGTGAACACGGCACTCCAGAGCTCGCAATCTCCATGATGTCGCTTATGTTGGACATGGACTACTCAGTTTATATATTTTGCTTATTTTTTTCATAGTTCCACACAACTTCTTCCTGTTTTCTCGATTGATCTGTGTTCAGTTTTTCAAGGCCTATCCACTGTGCCAACTTGTAACTAAACCTGAGGGGGGCGGGGGGGGGGGGCGGGTGCGATGGGGAGGTTCCCTTGTTAGTCCAAAGAAATTCAAGGAGCTACCACCAACCATTGTATAGATATTTGTTAAAAACAGTCTTGGTTGCAATTTCTGTTAGGTTTCTATGATGACGAGTGTAGGCCATTCATATTTAAAGATGTTGCATTCATAGCTTACACAGAAGATGCTCAGCAAGAAATGCCTCATCGAGGCCTTTCAAGGATGTGAATTGCGCTAAAGCACGGAGGAGTGCAAAGTTGCTTAAACGTTTCTTTCATGGACTCCTATGAGACGATCCTGGTATACCTAATAAAGAAATGATGACGTCACATCGAATATTCGATCATCCTGAGACCATCACTTACGTCAAAGGCGAGGAGATCATCATATGGATGCTGCGGATTTTCAAGTTTGCCTCTGTTCAAGACCTGAAATTCTACGGGTGCCCTTCTATCCACCAGCTCAAGAAGAAGAAGATGTGTGAAAGCAGTGTATCTGCTCATGAGAATGTAAAATTACTTTTAAGTTGGATTAATGAAAATAAATGAATTTTCACCTCACATTTGTGTTTTTCTCTCTTTCTACCTAACTCCTAATTAGATACTACATAGCTTTGCCCAGTCCTACATCTGTGGCTTTGTTGAGGCACAGGAGATATAATTTGATCCACGTTTGCTATATGTCTTCGGTAGCGGCCACAATCACGCGTCGCCTGTTCCTAAAACCTATATGTGTAGCACGATAGGCGAAATCCCACTCAATTATTATATGTATTTTGTTTTCCTCCATCCTAAGCGTCACCTGTCTCATGGTTTAAACTAATATCTTTTGCATCTTGCACAACCTTTATATACATTTGTAAGGTTATGGATTTGTGCAGTAACAACAAAGGCTTATGGTAACGAATAATGATACTTTATTCAGGCATAAATATTAGCAGAAATAATACAGCAATACATCCATAAATCTTTTTGACAACACACGAAGTAATACTGCTTTTAAATTCACAGTTCTTTTTACTGTTTTAAACTTTTTTGTTACAGTTCTTGGTTTTACAAATTATAGAACTGGTTGAAAAAATTGTTAACTTTACATTGCAGTACTGTTTACAGCTCTTGGAGAAGTACAGTCTCTCTTACAGTAATCCTCTTTCTAGTTAAATTCCAACCAAACAGAAGACTTAATTTATAGGTTGAACTTGGTGGCTCTAAACACTTTCCACCGCAAGCAGTTGAAATAATGTAATAACACAGTGAAGCGGATGGCCCTAAAATGTTAATCCCAAAGAGCTGCTCTAAAATGAACTGGGTGGAACTCTCACTTAGAATTAGTATGACTTGGACAGCTAGCGGTAGGTGAAGTTTAAAATTAATCTATTTACATCTGCGCTCACACAATCAGACAAACACATGAATTTGAAAAGAGAGAAATAAGGTAAGCTTCTTTTTTCCTTCATTTAAAATTTTTTAACTTTTTGATTATTCTATTGCACACATAGGTACTCACACATGCAGGAACACCATAAATCACCCACATACAATATTTACGCTATGATAAGAGAGCCATGCTCTTCGGCACAAGTTCTCACTCATTCAGTTATTCCTTCTCTCTTTCATTCACACCATCAGACTCCCCCACCCCCTGTCGTACTTCAAATAAATAGTGTGAGTACGGGAGGGTTTCGATCTCATCATCAGAAATACCTCTTTTATCGTCATGAGGTGACAATCTGATTTTAAATTACAGCACAGCCTACACCTCGTGACCTCGCGATCAAATATTAGTCTGCTGTACCAAATGCCGAGGTTGCGGTGGAGAGCCGCAATCACCACCGTACAGGCACTGCAAGTAGTCTTCGACTGCGTTCACAAGTGATACCGTTCCATCTATTGTACGATATGCAAGCCTTTTCATTTGAGACCCACAAACTCTACAATCGGGAATCCATGCGCTTCATCTTTCATTAAGCCGATAACCATCTTGCTCTGAGGACGAATGCCATAAGGCTTATCGGCTGCATATCCTGATGTGCTGAAATGATTACCATGACATTTAATTACCTCATACGAATCGAAGTTCTTCACCCAATAGATGAAACTCTCTGTATCCATGTAAAGTAATGTTGGTTCCACGAAATAAGTTTTGGCATACTCATAGTGGAAGTGGTGCATTTAGAGTTTGGAGAAGTCCAATACACACATACTCAACTAGATTGGTTTCGTAAACTCTACTGAAACATTCGATATCTCCACAGCAACAAAGTTATCATTGAAAATAGTGACCACTTAAAATTTAGTCTGGGAATGCACTTTCTGACGCCCCACGGCCCATCCCGTTCGGTCCTGATCAAAATATCGCTTTCAATTCTTTCATTCTGCATTGTTCTACCGTACATGGAATTATTCATCAATTTATAAAGGTCTTTTTCGAAATAACTAGCAGCGCCCGCTTTGTTTTCGGTATTTATTTCAATTTACTCCGTCAACCAGGAGGACTGATTGAAGGACATAGCCGGTGATTCTACCTAGCTCCATCCCTAAGCTGAGGCACTTTTACAGATTTCAGTAATGAATAACATGCCTCTGCTAGTATGAAACAGTGTTCATTGCAGAACTTGTTGCTCCAGACATAACAGCAAGTCGCTTGTCATTTCATGCATATTAACAGGATATGTGAGGTCTGCTTCCACCACATACTTACATCAGATTCAGCCACCAGACCCAATATTTCACCTACTAATCAGTCTAATTCGTTTTTGGACACCCATTGAAATCCAAGAACTGGCATTGGCTGCATCATAGCATGCCCACATTAGTTATCCACATCCAAATACAGAATATAACTTTAATCGAGGGATGCATCGAACTCTGCACCCATACATGGATTATTTGTCTGGGTATGTCTATGGACACACTGGCAAAGTCCCCCACGGATCATGCACCCAAAGGAAAGAAGCAAATCAGCATCCGTCAAAAGTTTGGTGATGGGTTTTGCTTTCCTTGAGCATTGCGTTCCAGAACAACCCAGGTGCCATATAGCAAAAGGTGTGGTCCAGAGTGTACATGGACATGCATACACTTGGGGACTCTTTTCAAAAACATCCGTAAGCAAGTGCACGTTGGTGTCCATGTATAGTCTTGCGTGTTCGCACAAATACGGAATGTTGAATTCCTGCCAGACTTTCATGGCATGGTGATAATCTGCATTACTTATGGCATTGCCTGTGAGAGTATGGTAAATGCAGTTATGTAGGGTAGTCTGGTTTCGTCGAGTTTCGCCTTACTATCCAGATAGTCACAATGAAAAACAACTTGCCTTATCACAAGCTGAAACTTTTCCTCATTGGGATATGCAGATTGGGTGATATGTATATCCTCCTGAGGTAGAGTTTCAATTAATTTCTGGAGTGGCACATGCATAAAACGTACTGTGTGGAGGAAGCGATGCATAATTTTTGGCGTCATTCATTTGGAGAATGAAATATACTTCTCAACACTCTCAGGCAAGACACTGACCTTATATTTCTCCCAACCGAAATTAGCTAATTGCTCAACAAGAAAGTGAGCATCATACCCAGTGAGCAGCCAAACCGCAAGATATCCCCGACATAAGATTCATTGAAGCTACGACTTGAATCGAATGAAAATGCAAATTGATTTGCTGTTGCATATGGTATACATTTTAGTGTGAAGGTGGTATGTGAGGCTAGTGAGTTATAGGGGCAAGGAGACATTTGAAGTCTGCATGTACAACAAGCGGACATCGTTCCTGCTGGTGAGCATTCTTGCATGGAATGGAGTTGTTTTTCCTGTAGGCATAACAATACGTACCGGTCCCTTAGATTCGCAGTCCTCCAGAATCCTTTTTAAATACATTTCTTCTGTAAAGGTATTTAGACACCTTTATCTTTCGACAGTTGGCTGTAAAGGAGGCGGGACATGTCTCTGATCCATGCATAATGCTGATTATCACCTTCAGAGAAGGGCAGCATGTTTGCATGAAGTCACACCCATCTGCATATTTCGAAAATGCAGTGCTCCAACTACAGTGTGCTTGTACTGGTCAGCTGGCTTGTTTTTCTGATTCTTCTTCAGGCTGTAAACTTGAATTGATATTCCGGATTATGTGCTCAAATTTTTAATCTTTATGGGCAACTTGATACCGTCACACTTATAACATCCACAAATATTAAGACCTATTTTGCAATGGGATGTGCGCTCTAGATGCTGTTTAATTTTTCTTTCACAAGCCAGGAACGACCATGCTAAACAAGGATCATCGTTTTCATTTTGAACATTAATACATGCCTTCTCATCAGCTACATCCTTGGGGAGTTTGATATAACTAGACCCTACATTCAACAGATCATAAACGTGAACGTGGGTGTCGAGGTGAGGTATTAGGCTGAGTGCTTTAGCTGACACTCTTTCTTCCATCTCTGAAAACTGGGCCAATATATCACCCAGGGTGGATTTATGATACCACTCTGCGACTAATGTACTCTGCAATATAACACAATTATCACTCCGTATGTAGCACATGCTTTCTCCTGGGCACCACCCTGCTGTTTCTGAGGGTGATTCAACATGCAACAGAGTACTGTGTTTCTTTTAATGGCATTATATCTCAGATCATCTAGGCCCTTGAGGAGCTCTGCCTGCAGCAACTTGAGGCATGCTTCTAGAAACGTGAATGAGTAGTGCTACCCGCCCCCCCCCCACCCCCAAACAGGATTCTCAATTCTAGTAAATGAGGTACGCCCCTAAAAGGCCCTAGTAACCACCGTGTATTCTAGAGTGGTCATGATGCTGCTAATCTGATGTCCTTCACTATAGTTGAATTCTTTAATCTTGGCGGCTCGCGCATGCCCGCCCAGACGCGGGAGATTGCTGCGTTGCCAGTTGCACACGACGCACGCGCCAAGAGAAGCAGCGCCATAGTCTAGTATAGATCGCAAGCTTACGTTTAGGTGGGAGCGCGCAGTTTATGAAGTAAAGCCACCACGGCCGCATTAACCCTTTCGCTGCTACAGAGACGTGCTCGCCGCATTCCGCGCTGTGCGCGATTTTGTCACTGCACTGCTCGCCTGTGCTGACACATGGTGTTTCCGACTGCTTTGACACACTTATCATTCGATTCCACAAAAACTATTTGGCCCAAAAATTAGATTTTTACACATCTTCTTGACTGATAACTTCCCTCCACTTCCTTTGACAGATTAAAGTGCTTTAAAATAAAGCCAAACGCGCCCGGTGTAAATAAAAATTTTATTACAGTCGCGAAAGACGGAATATTTCTCAATATTACTTACGACACCTCTGTGGTACTTACATTAAATGAGATATTGTTGTACAGTAAAATTTATATGAAATTTAGGTACCTTGTCCACATTTCATTCTCAACATTGTGGCAACTGAAGTCGACCATACGGAAAGTATACGCTATGGATGTAAGCGAAGGCTTCCGCGGCCGTTGTCATCTTCAATAAAATTCTTCAGGGTATCAGACCGCATCGTCATAATTTAAAATGCGCCAACGTTTCGGCCAGCGTTGCAGCTAGCCTTCATCAGGGCCTTACGTTGAACTGCTAAATGAATCACACTTGGTTCCTTAAATAGCTGCACGAGAAAACCGTGTCGTTACTTGATTGGCTGTAGAAAGATGAGGAGGAGGGGTGGAAGGTATGCTTTATTGGTGTTTCCTTTATTATCTGTCATTGGTTGAAATAGCTGTTTTCTATTGGTCTTTACATTAATCCACCCCATTGGAGGAGACGGACGAATAGCGAACAGGTGATGGCTGTGACGTCACACTGTTTACATGCTGTCCAGGAGCCGGCTGCGGCGTGCCATTGCTCTGTGTGCTCGCGACCACTACTGCGGCTCTCCCCGTGTCTGCATGGGCCGCCGCGGCTCTGCCGCCGCTCCGTAGCCCTGCTATTGCAGGCAGCCAAGACCTCGGAAGCTTGTATCCGTCCTCTCTATTCATGTTGGCGGGTCTTTTGGCTATTTCTATCGCCTCTCTAATCTTTCTTTTGAAAGTGAGAGGCTGTTTTGCCAGGACGCGGGCTTCTTGAAAAAATATTGGTTTCCCGCACTCGTCTCGGTGTTCCGCCACTGCTGACTTAGTGTGTTGTTTCAGGCGGATATATCTTTCATGTTCCGAGAGCCTTGTGCTGATCGGACGTCCCGTCTCACCTATGTAGACTAATCCACACGCACAACCAATTTCATACACGCCAGCTGTGTGTAGTTTGTCAACTGCATCCTTGGTAGAACCGAGCATGTCTGATATTTTGTTTCTGCTTCGGAAAATTGGTTTGATGTCGGCTTTTCGTAGAATTTTGCCAATACGTTCGGTGACCCCTTGTACATATGGTAACACAGCAATGCTCTGCGACTCCTTCTCCTCTTCCCTATTATTCTTCTCCCTTGTCGACATGGTGCTGTCTATCATCTGCTTCCCATAGCCATTAGTTCCGAAGATGGACCTGAGGCGTTCAAGTTCTGTCTTCAGATGTTCTTCGTCGCTTATCCTGTACGCTCTCTTCGTTAGCGTGTGCAGGGCGGACTTCTTCTGCGTGGGGTGATGGTGGGAGGAGGCGTGAAGGTACCTGTCCGTACTGGTAGGTTTCCTATACACTTTGTGGCCAAGTTTACCATCAGGTTTCCGATAAACTTCCACGTCGAGAAAAGGTAGCACCCCATTCTTCTCTGTTTCCATTGTAAACTGAATTTTCCTATGCTGTTGGTTAAGGTGCTTGTGGAAGTTCTGTAACTCCTCTTCTCCGTGGGGCCAGATGACGAAAGTATCATCGACATAGCGAAGCCAACAATTTGGACGTAATGGTGCGGACTGGAGGGCTGTTTCCTCAAATGCCTCCATGAAGATTTCTGCTGCGATAGGCGATAGGGGTGAGCCCATAGCTACACCGTCAGTTTGTTCATAAAATTGACCTCTCCACTTGAAATAGGTGGTCGTCAGACAGTGGCGCACAAGCTCACATATATCAGGTGCCACGCGTTCTTCTAGGATGTTCACAGTATCTGACACTGGGACATTCGTGAATAGGGATTTGACGTCGAAACTAACCATCAGATCTTGGTCCGTAACACGCATTTCCTTTAGTAGAGACTCGAAGTGAGTGGAATCCTTAACGTAGGACTCCGTTTGATGCACTAGGTGTCGGAGCCTAGGTGCCAGTTCTTTCGCTAGGTAGTAGGTCGGCGAATTTATACTGTTTACTATGGGCATTAAGGGAAAGTCGGTTTTGTGTACCTTCGGTACACCATATATCCTTGGTGCCTGTGTCACTTGCGGGATGAATCTTCTGGCCTTGTCGAAGTTGATTCTGGAGTGCTTGAGCAGTGCCTGCGTCGTTTTGATTACCTTGGCCGTCGGATCTCCCTGAAGTTTCTTGTAGATAGGTTCTGCGAGAATATCTTCCATTCGTTTGTTGTAATCAGTTGTGTCCAAGACTACAGTGGCGTTGCCCTTATCTGCCTGTACCACTACTAAGTGGGGGTTGTCCCTGAGTTCCTTGATGGCATGGTATTCCTCAGCGTTGATGTTTTGCTTCGGTGGCTTTGCTTTATTCAGAACTCTGACCGTTTCCTGCCGGATCTTCTCCGCCTCGGCCTGTGGCAGATGACGTACCGAAGCCTCTACGGATTCTATGATATCTTCTTTTGGAACTCGCTTAGGTGCGACTGCGAAATTCATTCCCTTGGCCAGAATTGCTGTGGTTGTTTCGCTCAAGGTGTGGCTGGAGAGGTTGACCACTGTCCGTCGCCTGTCCAGCGTCAATGTTTCGTCCGTGGCTTTCTGTTGTAGTTTGTCGTACTTTCTCATCTGGCGGTTAGTAATACTATTACTGGTCCTTGATGCTTGCTGAAAGGTTAACCTGTCGACTTTATCCCAGTCTTCCATCTGAAGCTTTCCGGCCAAAAATAGGTGCAGATCACACAAATTCCTGTTGTGAACATCGAGACTTATGCGGATGTGGCGGATCCTTTCCCGTAGCAATGCTTTACTGGCTTTAGCACAGATATTCCTCGCCTTGTTCGTTTTTATGTGAGACGTCAACCGCAAAGAATACGGCACAACACTCGTGTCTCTGCATCTCTTCAAAAAAGCAAGGTCATTCAGCAGTTTACCTCTTTTTAGACGCAGCGCTTCTAACTTCTTGATGTTTCCGTGGATTTCCTGCCCATACAGGTTGGTTAAATGTAAGCGAAGGCTTCCGCGGCCGTTGTCATCTTCAATAAAATTCTTCAGGGTATCAGACCGCATCGTCATAATTTAAAATGCGCCAACGTTTCGGCCAGCGTTGCAGCTAGCCTTCATCAGGGCCTTACGTTGAACTGCTAAATGAATCACACTTGGTTCCTTAAATAGCTGCACGAGAAAACCGTGTCGTTACTTGATTGGCTGTAGAAAGATGAGGAGGAGGGGTGGAAGGTATGCTTTATTGGTGTTTCCTTTATTATCTGTCATTGGTTGAAATAGCTGTTTTCTATTGGTCTTTACATTAATCCACCCCATTGGAGGAGACGGACGAATAGCGAACAGGTGATGGCTGTGACGTCACACTGTTTACATGCTGTCCAGGAGCCGGCTGCGGCGTGCCATTGCTCTGTGTGCTCGCGACCACTACTGCGGCTCTCCCCGTGTCTGCATGGGCCGCCGCGGCTCTGCCGCCGCTCCGTAGCCCTGCTATTGCAGGCAGCCAAGACCTCGGAAGCTTGTATCCGTCCTCTCTATTCATGTTGGCGGGTCTTTTGGCTATTTCTATCGCCTCTCTAATCTTTCTTTTGAAAGTGAGAGGCTGTTTTGCCAGGACGCGGGCTTCTTGAAAAAATATTGGTTTCCCGCACTCGTCTCGGTGTTCCGCCACTGCTGACTTAGTGTGTTGTTTCAGGCGGATATATCTTTCATGTTCCGAGAGCCTTGTGCTGATCGGACGTCCCGTCTCACCTATGTAGACTAATCCACACGCACAACCAATTTCATACACGCCAGCTGTGTGTAGTTTGTCAACTGCATCCTTGGTAGAACCGAGCATGTCTGATATTTTGTTTCTGCTTCGGAAAATTGGTTTGATGTCGGCTTTTCGTAGAATTTTGCCAATACGTTCGGTGACCCCTTGTACATATGGTAACACAGCAATGCTCTGCGACTCCTTCTCCTCTTCCCTATTATTCTTCTCCCTTGTCGACATGGTGCTGTCTATCATCTGCTTCCCATAGCCATTAGTTCCGAAGATGGACCTGAGGCGTTCAAGTTCTGTCTTCAGATGTTCTTCGTCGCTTATCCTGTACGCTCTCTTCGTTAGCGTGTGCAGGGCGGACTTCTTCTGCGTGGGGTGATGGTGGGAGGAGGCGTGAAGGTACCTGTCCGTACTGGTAGGTTTCCTATACACTTTGTGGCCAAGTTTACCATCAGGTTTCCGATAAACTTCCACGTCGAGAAAAGGTAGCACCCCATTCTTCTCTGTTTCCATTGTAAACTGAATTTTCCTATGCTGTTGGTTAAGGTGCTTGTGGAAGTTCTGTAACTCCTCTTCTCCGTGGGGCCAGATGACGAAAGTATCATCGACATAGCGAAGCCAACAATTTGGACGTAATGGTGCGGACTGGAGGGCTGTTTCCTCAAATGCCTCCATGAAGATTTCTGCTGCGATAGGCGATAGGGGTGAGCCCATAGCTACACCGTCAGTTTGTTCATAAAATTGACCTCTCCACTTGAAATAGGTGGTCGTCAGACAGTGGCGCACAAGCTCACATATATCAGGCCCCACGGAGAAGAGGAGTTACAGAACTTCCACAAGCACCTTAACCAACAGCATAGGAAAATTCAGTTTACAATGGAAACAGAGAAGAATGGGGTGCTACCTTTTCTCGACGTGGAAGTTTATCGGAAACCTGATGGTAAACTTGGCCACAAAGTGTATAGGAAACCTACCAGTACGGACAGGTACCTTCACGCCTCCTCCCACCATCACCCCACGCAGAAGAAGTCCGCCCTGCACACGCTAACGAAGAGAGCGTACAGGATAAGCGACGAAGAACATCTGAAGACAGAACTTGAACGCCTCAGGTCCATCTTCGGAACTAATGGCTATGGGAAGCAGATGATAGACAGCACCATGTCGACAAGGGAGAAGAATAATAGGGAAGAGGAGAAGGAGTCGCAGAGCATTGCTGTGTTACCATATGTACAAGGGGTCACCGAACGTATTGGCAAAATTCTACGAAAAGCCGACATCAAACCAATTTTCCGAAGCAGAAACAAAATATCAGACATGCTCGGTTCTACCAAGGATGCAGTTGACAAACTACACACAGCTGGCGTGTATGAAATTGGTTGTGCGTGTGGATTAGTCTACATAGGTGAGACGGGACGTCCGATCAGCACAAGGCTCTCGGAACATGAAAGATATATCCGCCTGAAACAACACACTAAGTCAGCAGTGGCGGAACACCGAGACGAGTGCGGGAAACCAATATTTTTTCAAGAAGCCCGCGTCCTGGCAAAACAGCCTCTCACTTTCAAAAGAAAGATTAGAGAGGCGATAGAAATAGCCAAAAGACCCGCCAACATGAATAGAGAGGACGGATACAAGCTTCCGAGGTCTTGGCTGCCTGCAATAGCAGGGCTACGGAGCGGCGGCAGAGCCGCGGCGGCCCATGCAGACACGGGGAGAGCCGCAGTAGTGGTCGCGAGCACACAGAGCAATGGCACGCCGCAGCCGGCTCCTGGACAGCATGTAAACAGTGTGACGTCACAGCCATCACCTGTTCGCTATTCGTCCGTCTCCTCCAATGGGGTGGATTAATGTAAAGACCAATAGAAAACAGCTATTTCAACCAATGACAGATAATAAAGGAAACACCAATAAAGCATACCTTCCACCCCTCCTCCTCATCTTTCTACAGCCAATCAAGTAACGACACGGTTTTCTCGTGCAGCTATTTAAGGAACCAAGTGTGATTCATTTAGCAGTTCAACGTAAGGCCCTGATGAAGGCTAGCTGCAACGCTGGCCGAAACGTTGGCGCATTTTAAATTATGACGATGCGGTCTGATACCCTGAAGAATTTTATTGAAGATGACAACGGCCGCGGAAGCCTTCGCTTACATTTAACCAACCTGTATGGGCAGGAAATCCACGGAAACATCAAGAAGTTAGAAGCGCTGCGTCTAAAAAGAGGTAAACTGCTGAATGACCTTGCTTTTTTGAAGAGATGCAGAGACACGAGTGTTGTGCCGTATTCTTTGCGGTTGACGTCTCACATAAAAACGAACAAGGCGAGGAATATCTGTGCTAAAGCCAGTAAAGCATTGCTACGGGAAAGGATCCGCCACATCCGCATAAGTCTCGATGTTCACAACAGGAATTTGTGTGATCTGCACCTATTTTTGGCCGGAAAGCTTCAGATGGAAGACTGGGATAAAGTCGACAGGTTAACCTTTCAGCAAGCATCAAGGACCAGTAATAGTATTACTAACCGCCAGATGAGAAAGTACGACAAACTACAACAGAAAGCCACGGACGAAACATTGACGCTGGACAGGCGACGGACAGTGGTCAACCTCTCCAGCCACACCTTGAGCGAAACAACCACAGCAATTCTGGCCAAGGGAATGAATTTCGCAGTCGCACCTAAGCGAGTTCCAAAAGAAGATATCATAGAATCCGTAGAGGCTTCGGTACGTCATCTGCCACAGGCCGAGGCGGAGAAGATCCGGCAGGAAACGGTCAGAGTTCTGAATAAAGCAAAGCCACCGAAGCAAAACATCAACGCTGAGGAATACCATGCCATCAAGGAACTCAGGGACAACCCCCACTTAGTAGTGGTACAGGCAGATAAGGGCAACGCCACTGTAGTCTTGGACACAACTGATTACAACAAACGAATGGAAGATATTCTCGCAGAACCTATCTACAAGAAACTTCAGGGAGATCCGACGGCCAAGGTAATCAAAACGACGCAGGCACTGCTCAAGCACTCCAGAATCAACTTCGACAAGGCCAGAAGATTCATCCCGCAAGTGACACAGGCACCAAGGATATATGGTGTACCGAAGGTACACAAAACCGACTTTCCCTTAATGCCCATAGTAAACAGTATAAATTCGCCGACCTACTACCTAGCGAAAGAACTGGCACCTAGGCTCCGACACCTAGTGCATCAAACGGAGTCCTACGTTAAGGATTCCACTCACTTCGTGTCTCTACTAAAGGAAATGCGTGTTACGGACCAAGATCTGATGGTTAGTTTCGACGTCAAATCCCTATTCACGAATGTCCCAGTGTCAGATACTGTGAACATCCTAGAAGAACGCGTGGCACCTGATATATGTGAGCTTGTGCGCCACTGTCTGACGACCACCTATTTCAAGTGGAGAGGTCAATTTTATGAACAAACTGACGGTGTAGCTATGGGCTCACCCCTATCGCCTATCGCAGCAGAAATCTTCATGGAGGCATTTGAGGAAACAGCCCTCCAGTCCGCACCATTACGTCCAAATTGTTGGCTTCGCTATGTCGATGATACTTTCGTCATCTGGCCCCACGGAGAAGAGGAGTTACAGAACTTCCACAAGCACCTTAACCAACAGCATAGGAAAATTCAGTTTACAATGGAAACAGAGAAGAATGGGGTGCTACCTTTTCTCGACGTGGAAGTTTATCGGAAACCTGATGGTAAACTTGGCCACAAAGTGTATAGGAAACCTACCAGTACGGACAGGTACCTTCACGCCTCCTCCCACCATCACCCCACGCAGAAGAAGTCCGCCCTGCACACGCTAACGAAGAGAGCGTACAGGATAAGCGACGAAGAACATCTGAAGACAGAACTTGAACGCCTCAGGTCCATCTTCGGAACTAATGGCTATGGGAAGCAGATGATAGACAGCACCATGTCGACAAGGGAGAAGAATAATAGGGAAGAGGAAAAGGAGTCGCAGAGCATTGCTGTGTTACCATATGTACAAGGGGTCACCGAACGTATTGGCAAAATTCTACGAAAAGCCGACATCAAACCAATTTTCCGAAGCAGAAACAAAATATCAGACATGCTCGGTTCTACCAAGGATGCAGTTGACAAACTACACACAGCTGGCGTGTATGAAATTGGTTGTGCGTGTGGATTAGTCTACATAGGTGAGACGGGACGTCCGATCAGCACAAGGCTCTCGGAACATGAAAGATATATCCGCCTGAAACAACACACTAAGTCAGCAGTGGCGGAACACCGAGACGAGTGCGGGAAACCAATATTTTTTCAAGAAGCCCGCGTCCTGGCAAAACAGCCTCTCACTTTCAAAAGAAAGATTAGAGAGGCGATAGAAATAGCCAAAAGACCCGCCAACATGAATAGAGAGGACGGATACAAGCTTCCGAGGTCTTGGCTGCCTGCAATAGCAGGGCTACGGAGCGGCGGCAGAGCCGCGGCGGCCCATGCAGACACGGGGAGAGCCGCAGTAGTGGTCGCGAGCACACAGAGCAATGGCACGCCGCAGCCGGCTCCTGGACAGCATGTAAACAGTGTGACGTCACAGCCATCACCTGTTCGCTATTCGTCCGTCTCCTCCAATGGGGTGGATTAATGTAAAGACCAATAGAAAACAGCTATTTCAACCAATGACAGATAATAAAGGAAACACCAATAAAGCATACCTTCCACCCCTCCTCCTCATCTTTCTACAGCCAATCAAGTAACGACACGGTTTTCTCGTGCAGCTATTTAAGGAACCAAGTGTGATTCATTTAGCAGTTCAACGTAAGGCCCTGATGAAGGCTAGCTGCAACGCTGGCCGAAACGTTGGCGCATTTTAAATTATGACGATGCGGTCTGATACCCTGAAGAATTTTATTGAAGATGACAACGGCCGCGGAAGCCTTCGCTTACATTTAACCAACCTGTATGGGCAGGAAATCCACGGAAACATCAAGAAGTTAGAAGCGCTGCGTCTAAAAAGAGGTAAACTGCTGAATGACCTTGCTTTTTTGAAGAGATGCAGAGACACGAGTGTTGTGCCGTATTCTTTGCGGTTGACGTCTCACATAAAAACGAACAAGGCGAGGAATATCTGTGCTAAAGCCAGTAAAGCATTGCTACGGGAAAGGATCCGCCACATCCGCATAAGTCTCGATGTTCACAACAGGAATTTGTGTGATCTGCACCTATTTTTGGCCGGAAAGCTTCAGATGGAAGACTGGGATAAAGTCGACAGGTTAACCTTTCAGCAAGCATCAAGGACCAGTAATAGTATTACTAACCGCCAGATGAGAAAGTACGACAAACTACAACAGAAAGCCACGGACGAAACATTGACGCTGGACAGGCGACGGACAGTGGTCAACCTCTCCAGCCACACCTTGAGCGAAACAACCACAGCAATTCTGGCCAAGGGAATGAATTTCGCAGTCGCACCTAAGCGAGTTCCAAAAGAAGATATCATAGAATCCGTAGAGGCTTCGGTACGTCATCTGCCACAGGCCGAGGCGGAGAAGATCCGGCAGGAAACGGTCAGAGTTCTGAATAAAGCAAAGCCACCGAAGCAAAACATCAACGCTGAGGAATACCATGCCATCAAGGAACTCAGGGACAACCCCCACTTAGTAGTGGTACAGGCAGATAAGGGCAACGCCACTGTAGTCTTGGACACAACTGATTACAACAAACGAATGGAAGATATTCTCGCAGAACCTATCTACAAGAAACTTCAGGGAGATCCGACGGCCAAGGTAATCAAAACGACGCAGGCACTGCTCAAGCACTCCAGAATCAACTTCGACAAGGCCAGAAGATTCATCCCGCAAGTGACACAGGCACCAAGGATATATGGTGTACCGAAGGTACACAAAACCGACTTTCCCTTAATGCCCATAGTAAACAGTATAAATTCGCCGACCTACTACCTAGCGAAAGAACTGGCACCTAGGCTCCGACACCTAGTGCATCAAACGGAGTCCTACGTTAAGGATTCCACTCACTTCGTGTCTCTACTAAAGGAAATGCGTGTTACGGACCAAGATCTGATGGTTAGTTTCGACGTCAAATCCCTATTCACGAATGTCCCAGTGTCAGATACTGTGAACATCCTAGAAGAACGCGTGGCACCTGATATATGTGAGCTTGTGCGCCACTGTCTGACGACCACCTATTTCAAGTGGAGAGGTCAATTTTATGAACAAACTGACGGTGTAGCTATGGGCTCACCCCTATCGCCTATCGCAGCAGAAATCTTCATGGAGGCATTTGAGGAAACAGCCCTCCAGTCCGCACCATTACGTCCAAATTGTTGGCTTCGCTATGTCGATGATACTTTCGTCATCTGGCCCCACGGAGAAGAGGAGTTACAGAACTTCCACAAGCACCTTAACCAACAGCATAGGAAAATTCAGTTTACAATGGAAACAGAGAAGAATGGGGTGCTACCTTTTCTCGACGTGGAAGTTTATCGGAAACCTGATGGTAAACTTGGCCACAAAGTGTATAGGAAACCTACCAGTACGGACAGGTACCTTCACGCCTCCTCCCACCATCACCCCACGCAGAAGAAGTCCGCCCTGCACACGCTAACGAAGAGAGCGTACAGGATAAGCGACGAAGAACATCTGAAGACAGAACTTGAACGCCTCAGGTCCATCTTCGGAACTAATGGCTATGGGAAGCAGATGATAGACAGCACCATGTCGACAAGGGAGAAGAATAATAGGGAAGAGGAGAAGGAGTCGCAGAGCATTGCTGTGTTACCATATGTACAAGGGGTCACCGAACGTATTGGCAAAATTCTACGAAAAGCCGACATCAAACCAATTTTCCGAAGCAGAAACAAAATATCAGACATGCTCGGTTCTACCAAGGATGCAGTTGACAAACTACACACAGCTGGCGTGTATGAAATTGGTTGTGCGTGTGGATTAGTCTACATAGGTGAGACGGGACGTCCGATCAGCACAAGGCTCTCGGAACATGAAAGATATATCCGCCTGAAACAACACACTAAGTCAGCAGTGGCGGAACACCGAGACGAGTGCGGGAAACCAATATTTTTTCAAGAAGCCCGCGTCCTGGCAAAACAGCCTCTCACTTTCAAAAGAAAGATTAGAGAGGCGATAGAAATAGCCAAAAGACCCGCCAACATGAATAGAGAGGACGGATACAAGCTTCCGAGGTCTTGGCTGCCTGCAATAGCAGGGCTACGGAGCGGCGGCAGAGCCGCGGCGGCCCATGCAGACACGGGGAGAGCCGCAGTAGTGGTCGCGAGCACACAGAGCAATGGCACGCCGCAGCCGGCTCCTGGACAGCATGTAAACAGTGTGACGTCACAGCCATCACCTGTTCGCTATTCGTCCGTCTCCTCCAATGGGGTGGATTAATGTAAAGACCAATAGAAAACAGCTATTTCAACCAATGACAGATAATAAAGGAAACACCAATAAAGCATACCTTCCACCCCTCCTCCTCATCTTTCTACAGCCAATCAAGTAACGACACGGTTTTCTCGTGCAGCTATTTAAGGAACCAAGTGTGATTCATTTAGCAGTTCAACGTAAGGCCCTGATGAAGGCTAGCTGCAACGCTGGCCGAAACGTTGGCGCATTTTAAATTATGACGATGCGGTCTGATACCCTGAAGAATTTTATTGAAGATATACGCTATGGACTTTTACCTCTGCAAACTCTTCAAAATTTCGTGCAATGGTTTTCTACATTTAATGCTGCACAATAACTGGGTTGAACATCGGAAAAAAATTAATTTATGGGGGGGAAGGTATCAGTCAAGAAGATGTGTAAAAATCTAATTTTTGGGCCAAATAGTTTTTGTGAAATCGAATGATAAGTGTGTCAAAGCAGTGGGAACTCCATGTGTCTGCACAGGCGAGCAGTGCAGTGATGACAAAATCGCGCACAGCGCGGAATGCGGGGAGCACGTGACTGCAGCAGCGAAAGGGTTAATGAAGAGTCAAAGCACTAGAAATTTCAAGAAATTGCATTCAAACGAATAAAATTCGTGAAGTAAGACACTTCGATATTGTTTTTAAATAAAGAAAATATTTCGCACTGCACAAGGTATGAACTCCTAACCTTCCACTTACTAACCCAACGCCTTAACCGTTACGCTAGCCCAGCTCGTCCTGCTGTGTCTCTCCATAAGGAGTCTAACAGGTCACGCAAAATTCTGACAAACACTGTTGGTATGCCTATGAATTACTCGCACTTCGTCGAAGTACAATAGGAAATAAACAATTACCGCTGTTCTTTATTGCGAAAAAGCGGTTCGTGAAATTGATACAAACACCTTTCCTTGCTATCGCCTGAATTAGGAGTCTTATTACTTGTTTGGTTTAATTAATTAATAGAAAATGAAGCAATTGGTATAAAGAATGGTTTTTCCAAACTTTCTATAAAACTAAGTCTGCTATCAAAACATTGCTTTTGTTCTACTACTTTATTTATGACTGAACGTTTCTAAAACTGGACACTGGTCCCTGCTCTGCTCTGCAGTCGATATCTGGCAACGTCGTTCGCTGTTCATTAGCTGACTGTATTTTTTGACGCCAGATGCGCAGAACGAACCTAAACTCGGCCGCCAACATAAATGACGCGCACTTTAACAGGATCGGATAGAAACCTACCACCAGCCACCTGTTCGTTATCATTAATACTGCAACTAGGAGTCGACTGACTGCACTCACATGTTGGATGAGGGCACTGGGAGGAGGCGCCCTAGGAGGGGAGGGGTAAGCACTAAGGAACACATACCTTTCATTGCCAGTGAGAGCGAACAGTCGGAGCAGGAGGACGTATGGCGGTGAGGATCTGTGGGAGCAGCCAGGCTGCGGAGAGGGCGCTGGTTGATGCTGCTGTATGTCGGAGCCATCGCCAGCCTGGCCGTAGAGAGATCGTTGCTCTGACTGAATCACCCATGGATGCAAGAGGGTCGACGATGGTGTGGAGGTCGGGACTGCAGCAACCATGGCTGCCTCTTGTGAGGCAACAAGTGGCACTTTGCATGGCAGTACACATTTCTCGGGTGAGTGTTTGATACCTGCCCCAACAAGCACCGCTCTAGGTGTATGTGCTGCAGCAAGCTGTTGTCATGGCGGTGTTGGTGGCACCTGTGTAACATGCGAATAATGGAAAGAAATTAAGTACAATGCTCAAGATTTTTTTAAAATATGCTGTAAACGAATATCAACAGTTAAGTACATTATCATTCCAAAATATTAATTATATGCTGTAACGATGACGTTCCCATTATAATCACCTTTTACATTCTGGGTCCCAGTATTGGGCAGTTCAGTCGATCTTTCTGCTAGTTCTCCGACCCTGTCAGATGTCTCCGCCTCCTCTTCCGGAAGGAGAGATTGCACTGCCTTTCAGCAGCCACCATCTCACGCTTCCACTATGTTATTTCACCCTCGCTACAATTGTTGTTGTGGAGCCACCAGTCGATCTCACAGAAGTCGTCCAAAACAAAATACTGAGTGTAAGAAACAACAACGACAGTAAAAACTATAAAAAAATTAGTGGATTTCTTTACTGCTAGACATTGATTATATGTAGCTACGAAAAAAAATTAAAAAATCATACCCAATCGAACTGATGACTCCTCGTCATCATTCTGGATGCATACCCTTACTAAAAACTCATCCTCCTTTTGATCTATATCATTATCTACAATAAAGGATAATATATGCCCCACCAGAACTGTATATGATGAAAAAGAGTATAATGGATTTATATTACAAATGTACTTACCTTCTTGCTGCATTTCGGTCTCCATCAGCAGCACATTGCCCACCAGCTGCTGCTCTAATGCGATAGCCCAAAGTTTGGCCGTTTTCCACCACCACTACTGCTGGTATCACTGCTGGCTGAACATTTCGTGTTGTAGGAATCATACAGACACTACGTTTTTTTTGTGAGACCTGAGTTTCTCCTGGCATATACAACTTTCAAATAACTTCCGGGAATTCAGCGGTCGCTGAAAGTGTTACCTGGCTGAATTCCCGGAAGTTATTTGTACGTTTTTTTTGGTCATCAGTCTACTGACTGGTTTGATGCGGCCCGCCACGAATTCCTTTCCTGTGCTAACCTCTTCATCCCAGAGTAGCACTTGCAACCTACGTCCTCAATTATTTGCTTGACGTATTCCAATCTCTGTCTTCCTCTACAGTTTTTGCCCTCTACAGCTCCCTCTAGTACCATGGAAGTCATTCCCTCATGTCTTATCAGGTGTCCTATCGTCCCGTCCCTTCTCCTTATCAGTGTTTTCCACATATTCCTTTTCTCTCCGATTCTGCGTAGAACCTCCTCATTCCTTACCTTATCAGTCCACCTAATTTTCAACATTCGTCTATAGCACCACATCTCAAATGCTTCGATTCTCTTCTGTTCCGGTTTTCCCACAGTCCATGTTTCACTACCATACAATGCTGTACTGCAGACGTACATCCTCAGAAATTTCTTCCTCAAATTAAGGCCGGTATTTGATATTAGTAGACTTCTCTTGGTCAGAAATGCCTTTTTTGCAATAGCGAGTCTGCTTTTGATGTCCTCCTTGCTCCGTCCGTCATTGGTTATTTTACTGCCTAGGTAGCAGAATTCCTTAACTTCATTGACTTCGTGACCATCAATCCTGATGTTAAGTTTCTCGCTGTTCTCATTTCTACTACTTCTCATTACCTCCGTCTTTCTCCGATTTACTCTCAAACCATACCGTGTACTCATTAGACTGTTCATTCCGTTCATCAGATCATTTAATTCTTCTTCACTTTCACTCAGGATAGCAATGTCATAAGCGAATCGTATCATTGATATCCTTTCACCTTGTATTTTGATTCCACTCCTCAACCTTTCTTTTATTTCCATCATTGCTTCCTCGATGTACAGATAGAAGAGTAGGGGCGAAGGGCTACAGCCTTGTCTTACACCCTTCTTAATACGAGCACTTCGTTCTTGATCGTCCACTCTTATTATTCCCTCTTGGTTGTTGTACATATTGTATGTGACACGTCTCTCCCTATAGCTTACCCCTACTTTTTTCAGAATCTCGAACAGCTTGCACCATTTTATATTGTCGAACGCTTTTTCCAGGTCGACAAATCCTATGAAAGTGTCTTGATTTTTCTTTGGCCTTGCTTCCATTATTAGCCGTAATGTCACAATTGCCTCTCTCGTCCCTTTACTTTTCCTAAAGCCAAACTGATTGTCACCTAGCGCATTCTCAATTTTCTTTTCCATTCTTCTGTATATTATTCTTGTAAGCAGCTTCGATGCATGAGCTGTTAAGCTGATTGTGCGATAATTCTCGCACTTGTCAGCTCTTGCCGTCTTCGGAATTGTGTAGATGATGCTTTTCCGAAAGTCAGATGGTATGTCGCCAGACTCATATACGTATTCTACACACCAACGTGAATAGTCGTTTTGTTGCCACTTCCCCGAATGATTTTAGAAATTCTGATGGAATGTTATCTATCCCTTCTGCCTTATTTGACCGTAAGTCCTCCAAAGCTCTTTTAAATTCCGATTCTGATACTGGATCCCCTATCTCTTCTAAATCGACTCCTGTTTCTTCCTCTATCACATCAGACAAATCTTCACCCTCATAGAGGCTTTCAATGTATTCTTTCCACCTATCTGCTAGACACTACTAGACATTGTCAAAGGCTGATGATGAGTGTGGTAAGGGTTGGGCTTTACATACCTTCAGACGGAACCCACTATTTTGCAGAGGAGCAGTAGGAGCTGAATGCCATACCAGCAAGTTGCAACTTGCCTTCAACTTTCTTCAAGTGTGGGTGAAAAATTGTGAGAAATAGATAGAGGTCCCTTCCGAAAACATCCTTTGTTTGCCTGCAAGTGGATGTAAACTTGGACACATCTGCTATCTTTAAAAAACACCCTTTGTTCACACTGAGACAGATAAATAGTCTGGCTGTCCAATGGCAGTGGCATCCTTTGAAACATGTGTTGTTTCCGTTAGGACACAGCTGTGGGAGGAAAATGCTAACCTCTGAATCAAATCTATACTTCATAGGAGATGCCCAATAAAGCGCACCTTGAGAACGGCATTGTACATTACAGTTATCTATCGATTGGTGGCTGCCATAGACCTCCACCCTGCCCCCCTCCCCTCCCCAGTCCCAGTAGCATGTAAGTTGCAAGTATGGGTGGTCATCCAAGTGCAGGCTGAGAAAACATGTGACATTATCCGAGAGTCACATGTGGGGTGGGCCTGGTTAGTGGGGTTATTAGTTGATTTAATTAATTAATTTGCATATCAATTTCACATCAAAAGTGTTCCAACACCCCCATTTCACTACTATTTATGTTTGCACTTGCTGCAGCATGAAGAGTGAAGAACTTCCTTCAGTATCATTTCACATGTTGCAGCAATCTTACTTTTTGGATTCTCTTGGGTCATCAGAACTTGTACGTAGATTTCATCTTTGAGTTTGCCCCAAACAAAGAAAAAGTCTGTTGGTATGAAAAGAGACGAATGTGCAGGCCAACTGATTATGCCTTGATGTACTATCCATCGGCCAGGAAACTGCCTTTCTAACCACAAGTGGCTTGTGAGCTAGACATCTATAATACTGGTACATAACAAAACTAGGTATTTCAAGTGGTACTTCCTCCATAACTATTCGTAGTACTTCGTTTAGGCATGGATGTGTCTGATGTCCTTAGGTTAGTTAGGTTTACGTAGTTCTAAGTTCTAGGGGACTGATGACCTCACAAGTTAAGTCCCATAGTGCTCAGAGCCATTTGAACCATTTTGAACTTCGGTAAGAAACTGTGCATATCTTTCCCTTGTTAACGTTTCTTCAGTGAAATAAGGATGTACCATGTAGTCACCAACAATCCTGTATCTAACGTTCAGTCACCACTGCATCTAATGTTCAACCCGACTCAAATTCATCTTCTCATGATACCACATAAGAACGGAGCGACAGAAGTCCATGCGTCTTCTCCATTCCAGCTGGTTAATCGTTTTGTAAAGTGAAGATGAGCTGTCTTCCTCCAGAGGCATTCACATTCTTTGGACTTTGGGATTATCAGCAACGACAGCCAGAATATCCGTTTCGTTCGCTCTGCTCTTTACTGGGTTTCTCTTTATCTTCTGCATAGAATTCCATTGCTTTCATATAACAATTTTTTACACATTCGCTGAACTGCCATTCTTGTACACTGACTGTAGTGATATCTTTGTGCGTACTACTCAATTGTATTCCTCGTTCTCCTTGTGCGTTCTACGTAAAGACGTACGAGCACCGTATCTCGTGTCTCTTGGTTTGTAAAAGACATTTATATTTCCAAACTAACCAGCACAGACCGAATGAAAACTACATTTCGTCTAGTCCCCTTTCATACCAGCATCAAGTCTGCGCCAAACTCTTTTTCTCTTTATTGGACGTGACATATTTTCTTATTTGGGTATGAACTTATGATCTTCCACATAAGACAGTAATCAGTTTCATATTCAAAACAGATAAATTCTAAGTTATAAATGTTGTAATTACTTCGAAAACAGTAATCGGATTTTGGAGAGAGAAACACCACTGTATTCGTTTCTTTTAGAACTAGAAAAAAGCTAAGTTGATACCAATATTTGAACAGAAAATATAGCTATGAAAAGGGACTATGCGTCTTTGGTTAAAAAAATTTTTACGGTTCATCTGGGTGAACACAGAATTACAATGTCTTAAGCTGTTGCGGAATTTAGGTAAACAGCATAGCAGAATCACCCCGTACATCCTTTCCCACATGGAAACTCATAACATTACACCACTGCACAACCCAGTGAGATTCTTACATTGGCGTCTAAGCCGTTTAGAGACTTAAAACAAAATTTATTAAGCAAAGCGAAGCTAATTAACTGGAGTCTGATGTACAGGACTGTCAGAAACAGTCTAAAAAGCTTCTAATGCTGTTTCATAGTAGGTTGTGCTGAGAAATAATTGTTAGGAAACAAAATTCGATACCGTTTCCCAGGTAATTAGTATTAAAGTTAGCCAATCAGGCTGTTACGGGCGCAAAGGAAACGGACCCGCCAGATAAAATGTTAGTTGTTCTCGTAGAATAGATGATATCACACGAAGTGCTCAGCCTTTGGTCAGGTTCGATCTTTGCTACCGTCCAATGTCCAGTTTCTGTATAGCTCGCTTATACGGTTTTTGGAAACCAAGCGAAATAAACGTTTTGTCACACCGTCTGTAGCGGACCACTTTAATTTGCGCGTGCAGGGGCCTCATTGGCTGACTTCAACACTAATTAATACGGAAACGGAACAACGTGTCGATTTTTCTTCTTGACAATTATTTATCAGCGCAACCTACCTCGTAACACTCTTACAAGCTTTTCAGAATTTTCCTGACCACCCAGTAATAGTCAACATTGCTTACACTGTGTTGTTGCATGTATATGATTTATGATAAACGAGGCTGCTGATGAGACATTATGACACATAGGCAAAAATACATGTTACGATACCTTGTCCTAGTTTACTAAAATCAAACGATCTTCTTTTCACAGTGTTATATGCAGAGGATTGTTGAATCTGGCATGATTGCTATTTATTGGTTCAAATGGCTCTGAGCACTATGGGACTTAACTGCTGTGGTCATCAGTCCCCTATAACTTTGAACTACTTAAACCTGACTAACCTAAGGACATCACACACATCCATGCCCGTGGCAGGATTCGAACCTGCGACCGTAGCGGTCACGCGGTTCCAGACTAGCGCCTAGAACCGCACGGCCACTCCCCAGCATTGCTATTTATTCAGATAAAAGTTTTGCGATGTTATTTTATCCATGTTGGATCTTCTGAACTCCACGGCAGTTAATGAGAGTCGGTGAATATAGCAACTAGCTACAAATATTTCTTAAATGTTTTAGTTTAGTGCCATAACTGGTTTCAGGCTACCAAGAACATCTTCAGATAGGTAATATTTTTAGTTACACGCATGTTTTGACCAACAGGATGTCATCTTCTCCCACAATAAATTCCAGTAGTTGGCGATTTGTTTTGTCAGGGCGCGTGTAGTTTTCCAGGTCCATGTGTATGTTGCTGAATTACACACAGCAGACGTATTGTAAATAAATTACTGTGGCGCACTTCATAGTATTCTTAATCTCAACTCTGAGCATCACACATGTGAGGTACACTTTGTTTTTGTAATCCTTAGCTGTTACGATTGTAACATCTAAGCATTACGTTTTATGCAATACTGTATTTGTATCAGACAAAATAATTTTAGTTCATCTGAGTTTATGGAGCAGTTGTATGAATATACAATTGGAGTTGATTTAAAGATAGTGTATTCGTGGCTCATCATAGTTCAGGTTTTCCTCGTATGAGGTTGCTTACTTAACCGAAACCGGTAAAGAATAAAGACGTATTTGCACAACTGATGGCTCACAGTTGCATTGCTACATGATCGACTGAACTGATACCTCAAGTCCCCAATATAGCGGTTGGGGTAGAAATGACATAAATAAAATAAAAGTATAAACGGTGGTCACAGCTACAAAAAATTAATGGAAGTGACAGTCTGTGCCAACAAAAAATAAATAGTACTGTATTTGACACACTGTCTTAATACCAATGACCGATCTGTAACGAAAAATAATCAGTCCTCACTGGCAAACTGAGTTAAAAGTCAGACACAATGCGACCAATACAACGTCAAAATCGGCTTCCCACACGAAAAGAAGTTCTGCTGAACAACTGGCAATAATGAAGGAAATTCCTTATTACTGTAGAACATCTATGAAGACCTGCTGAGCTGACACGAAATGATTCAAAGTCTTTTGACCAACCACTCGAAGCAGTTCCGTCACCAAAAACCATGTGAATGGATCACAGCTCACACAGACATAACACTTGTCTCTTCAACTCCGTTCCAGAGAGTGTGAAAGAAAACGATGGCTACCTGTTTTACAAGCCCTTGGCACTCCCTCCACATAAAGTCCATCCGTCTACATAACTTAATGACCTAATGCTATCACCAGTGTCTCTTACGACTATTTAAATTTAAATGGAATTAAGAACTGGATTGAGCCATTAGATGTGTGTAAAAATTTAAGTGATACTTCGTACCATGTGCAGTAGTTAGCGCACAAATTAATTTTAAACAGCTACAAATCTTACCACCAGTAACAAAAATAGTTTGTGATCTCTGTGCCTCTAACTGTTACAGTACGAAGATAAATGGCATCTCTTCCTTACAGAAAATTTCCTTTTCTTCCCACTCAGTTCTTGTGGTTTTCGAATTATGAACCAAACTATGTGAATTAATGAACGATTAAAATGACAAAAACACAAACCTTGTGTGTGTGTGTAATTAAGACTACCAGCACATACAATCTTCTTATTAATGTCGTTGTCTTACATAAAATTATATGCTTACTTTAAGCTAAACTTTACTTGAAAATTGTTTCACATGCTAATTACATTACAAAACATGTGAATAGCACAATTGTAGTGCACTGATGAGTGCTACAAAACTCTTTTGTGTAATAAAAATAGTTAAGATGTTAATTTTTATTTTTAATGGATTTCAATTAAATAAATATTCGCACACACATCTCCAGAGCATATATGCATATCAACAGAATGGTCTTTACTTCCTTTTTAGCACGATATAGTGTGCATCTCTGTACCAATAATAGTTTGCCTTGCACGTACGCATACATGAACAATGTATTCGTAAATCTTCATTTTGTGTGCACTTCAAAATCTGACAGCAGCAGAAGTTGGCTCCACTGCATCGCTCTTCGCCGCCACGCCTACCACTACCTGTCAGAGGAGGGCCAGCCTGGAACCCGCGTCACAGCGAGCGCAATCCAAACGCCACACCTGACCAAAATTAATCACCAATGCTCTGGCATGGCGCATCGTGCCACAGTGTCCTGGTACTTTTGACCAAACAATGTACCACTCTAAACCACCTTTCACAACATTTTCCGTATGAAAATGTACAACAGTGTATTTTCCCAATTCTCTACAAAGTCTATAACTTAAAGATTCACAGTTAGACTTCAGGAATGGTTGCTAGGTGGCCAGATGATAAATCCTTTTCTCGTGAGATAGTGAAAGGTACTTAGTAAAATGCGGCTGTTCGTTACTTCTATGACTTAACAAAAGTCTTTGATTGTATAGATCAATGTATAATTTCAAATAATTTCGAATATTGTGGTATAATGTACATGCATTGAACTGTTAACTGGGGTATGTGGACATTAGGAAGCAAAAGGTTGGCCTAGACTGGTGCTTAATAGGAAAAAGCTGGCTTCCGACTGAAGAACTGTACCGTGCAGTAGCTGCAGGGTTGCATAGTAGGGCCACGCATCACTGGCAGAGTACATTCGCAGCACACAAACCTGATGTTCTACATGCAGATGGAGCATGCATAATACCGATAAACGCAGTTCTAGAAATGAATAATACCGTATAACGAAGCATGCTCTAGAGACAAATAGTGCTTGGCTCATCGCACGATTAGTGTAACTAAAGAGATAATATTTCAAACTGTTGGTAATGGAAAACTTACGTATAACGTACTAATTCACAACTCAGTGCATAACAACACTTCAACTGTAATTACAAATTGAAAAAAAAAATGTTTTTGGCTATGACTGTCCAATTTCAGTTACTAAAGTTGTAATTTAGAATTACTACTCATTTTAAAGTATAAGATTTGTCGCCTAGGCAAATACCTAAAACATTAAATCTTATGTCATGCATCAACATTTTCTGCTGTATTCATGTACATTTCAATGAAAGATGGAGATTTTGGCAGCCTTAATGCTTATTTTGTAAATCTTTTATTATAGCATTTAACTGATGATACATAAATACCGGAAAAGCTTTGAACAAATTCAACTTACATAAAAGCGCCCCACGCCAAAAGAAACATTTTTACTTAAAACTGCTAACTTGTATTCACAAGAAACTTGTCCATGGAGACTGAAGATAACACTAGATTAACAAAGAGAATTTATAACATTTATTACTTACGCGGCACATTTGTGAACCGAATACAAAAATGATCTAGTTTCATACAGAAAGGTACATTCTGCAGTAGGATTCACAGTGATTTGCGAACAATGCTGTAGGCACCCCTGGTTCAAATACTACACGCCCAGTCAAATTACCTTGGTTCGCAAAGTATGCACTATTTCTTATGAACGATGAATGTATGTTTTTGTATATGCTCTGGAGAACATCCACGCCAGTTATTCATCACTCTCAGAACAACTGACAGGTGGCAGGAAAAACCAGTAACAACCATTTTCAGAGATGTCGAGAATTTCTTCATTTAGGGAAGCTTCGCACCTTGGTTCAGCTCCGAAATATTATAATGGAGTTTTAAAATATCGTTTACGCTTTCCTGACATTTTCTAGCAAAGAAAATGAAATGAAAGTTTATTTTAATTCCTTAAAATTTTGTTTTAGAATATGTATCATATTTGATAAATTATATCTCTGTGACCCAATTCCATTCAGCTATGATGCATTAGCTTGTCGATACCAGTTCACTCCATTCATTCAGTCCGTAGAAGAAGAAACTGGAAGTGTTTTAAATTTAGTGCCATCGAAGAATGTTTAACGTTTAATGGACAGTTAAAGTACTAAATGAAGTACTAAAAAAATAGATGAGCGCAGAAATCTAAGAAAGAACCTTAGCCGAAGTAGGAAAGATTAATGGGACGTTTGCACCTTAATTCAGGAACAGTTAACTGGCCAGCGGAAGGAGCAGTAGAGAGAAAATAATAGGAGCTGACAACGGCTAGAATATGTAAAAGAGATTATTGAGAATATAAATAGTTTTAGTTACATAACTTTGAAAAAATTAGCATAAGGTACGAAGAGATGATAGTTAGCATCAAAATATTCGAAATATGAATTAAAAATAATATCCGTAGCATATATGTGAAGTCATATAAATAATGGGAAATAACATTCCAGATGACCCGCCTCAAGCTTTTTTTTTTTATTTCAGTCATCAGTCTTTTGATTGGTTTCATGTAGCCCACCACGAATTCCTCTCACGCGCTAACCTCTGCATTTCCGAGTAACAAAAGCACCATACGTTCTCAATTATTTGTTTTACACATTCCAGTCTGTCTTTCCATACAGTTTTTATTCTCTACAACTCCCTCTAGTACCATTAAAGTTATTTGCTGATGTCTTGACACAAGTACTATCGTTCTGTCCCTTTTTCTTTTCAAAGTTGTCCATTCTTTCCTCAATTTGCCGATTCTGAAAGACTCTCCTCATACCTAATCAGTCCACCCCATTTTCAACATCCCTCTACAGCACCACGTTTCTAATTATTCTATTCTCTCCTTTCGTGCACCAAACGTTCATTCTCAGAAAATTTGTCCTCAAGAGCTGTGTTTGATACCAACCGATTTCTCTTGGCCAGGAATGTCTGTTCTGCCTACGACAGTGTGCTTTTTATATCCTCTTTATTTCGTCCTTCATGGGTTATTATTTAAAAAATTATTTAACTTCCACTACGTCGTGATCACCAATGTTAAGTTTCTCACTAATCCCAATTCTGTCGCTTCTTACAACTTTTTTCTTTTTCCAGTTTATCTTATTCCATACTGTGTGTTCACTAAACTATTTATTTCATTCAATAGAGCCTGTAATTCTTCTTCATTTTCGCTGAGGATAGCAATGTCATCAGCGTATCTTATCACTGACCTCCTTTCATTCTCAATTTTAATCTCCCTCTTGGACCTTTCCTTTACTCCCCTTATTGCTAATTTGATGTATAGACTGAACAGTAGGGGCGAAAGACTGCGTCCTTGTCTTAAACTTATCTTAATCAGAGCACATCGTTCTTAGTCTTCAAATATTATTCTTCACTTTTGGTTCTCGCACATATTGTGTATTTCTCGTCTTTCCCTATGACTTTGCCGGCCGAAGTGGCCGTGCGGTTAAAGGCGCTGCAGTCTGGAACCGCAAGACCGCTACGGTCGCAGGTTCGAATCCTGCCTCGGGCATGGTTGTTTGTGATGTCCTTAGGTTAGTTAGGTTTAACTAGTTCTAAGTTCTAGGGGACTAATGACCTCAGCAGTTGAGTCGCATAGTGCTCAGAGCCATTTGAACCATTTGAACCTATGACTTTCACCAACTTCTCTCAGAATTTACACCATTTTATGCTATCGAACTCTTTCTCTAGGTCGTTTTGTTAAGTCTTACTTCCATTTTCAAGCACAACACGACTTTGTAAAAGGTCCTTAACTTTGTTTTTAATCTTGTGTATATAATTCTTGTCAGCAGCTTGGATGCTTGCGATATTAAGCTGATTGTGCGATAGTTCTCGCCCGTATCTGCCGCTGCTACCTTCAGAATTAAATGGATGACACTTCTCCGAAACTCTGATGCTGTGTCACCAGTCTCACAGATTCTACAAACCAACTTCAATAGTAGTTGGATTGCTTCTTCACCCAAAGATTTTAGAAATTCCGTTTGGATGTTATTTATTCCATGTGCCTTATTTGATCACAAGTCTTCCACAGCTCTCTTCAGTTTTGACACAAGTACTATCGTTCTGTCCCTTCTTCTTTTCTACGTTTTCCATGTTTTCCTTTCTTCGCCCACTCTGCAAAGAAACTCCTCATACTTTACCAGTCCTCCTCATTTTCAACATCCCCCTGCACCACCACATTTCTATTGACTCTATTGTCTCCTTTCATGCAACAAGCGTACATTCTCAGAAGATTTGCCCTCGAGACCTATGTCTTCCGTATCGACACCAATTTCTTTGTCTTTCAAGTCATCAGACAGGACCTCTGACTCAAACAGACCTCAAATGTAGTCTTTCCAAGTATCCGCTCTTTTCTCTGCGACCTACAGTGTAATTCCCATTGCACTCTTAATGTCGCCCTGGTTACTTTTGATTTCACCGAACTTTGTTTTGACTTCTCTGTATTCTGAGTCAGTCCTCCAGATCATTATTTCATTTTTAATTTCTGCGTTCCTTCAGCCATTTCGTTTTGGCTTCCCCGCACTATCTATTTACTTCATTTCTAGGTGATTTATGTGCTATATTCCTGCCTGTCACTAAACGTTTTTGTACTTCTTTCCCCACGATAAAGCTGTAGAAATAGTGTATAAATCTTTCATTCCTATGTCGACATACAAATTGATCAACAGGGAGATATGATGCAAATCTGTCTCTCACGCTCATTACCATAAACTTGTGTTTCTCGATCATCCACTCTCACGAGTCACATTACACGTATGTAATTGCGCCCCCCTAGGGAAGTCTCAGCCACATAAAGCATTACGCGGTGAGCAAAAAAGGCCATGAGGGCGACTTGGCGACTGGCTGAGGTGGCTGGCAGCTGATTTGTGGAGTTGGAGGTGCGCGGGTGAAGGTAGTTACCGTACGGCAGGACAGGTTTTACTGCCAGTCCCCGCGAACTGGAGTCGGCACTACGGCTGTCGCTCGCTGTCTTTTATGCCGGTTTCCTACGACTGCTGCCAGTGTCCTAGGGCCCGGTAAACCTGTTTCCCCGTATATTACAACCCTAAATGAGGCAGAATGGCAGGAGAGGTCTAGACAACGACGGCTCTCTTGTATAGGGCATTCCAAAAGTTTTGGGTCAAAATTATATAAATGGCATAACATGCTTAGCTGAATATTTTGTGGTCAGGAACTAATAGTCATAAATTAACATTTTAGGTGGTACGAATTCTTGGATAAGCATTGACAGTTAGGCATATGTGATTACTCTACTTACGTTTCCTTCCGCTTTCAGGTTTCTGTCAGTACCTTGAAAACCGCAAACAATGTTCAAAATAAATCATATTAATGCATTATTCATTCATTTAAGTTTCTCATTACTGTCTGCTTTTCTTTTTTTTTCATTTTATTGTCACAGCAGTATCGGTCATATACCAATCTTCAGCAGCATCTTAAATAACTGCCTGATAAAAAAAGGAAGCACCCAGAAGAGCAGGAGAGAGCAAAATGAAACCTCACAAGTGGAGAGGATATGTGATGTACCTTGAGTGACTGCAAAACCGAGTGAAATTTATAAAATATGAGCCCACTTTTTAATACAGTTCTACAAAGCTGATAGGTCACTAAAAGGAGTCATTTGATGTTAATGGAAATCCTTTATTTTTATAACGTGATGACTGGTAAATTAATAATACATTTCCATATTATAAATGTGAATGCATACAGAAAAGTATTAATACATGCACAAAGGTTTGAAAACCTTAGTTCATTGTTTAATACAGAAATTCGAACCTTAATACAGTACAACTGCAATGCTGTGAGAAAGACATCTCTTGACTTTTAACACCATGACGGTACTGAATTCACATGAACCAAGAAATACTGGTATGATATATAGAAAGGTAACAGACAATTGCATATAGCAACCCTCAAAACCGAATGGATAACCTAGCTTACACTAGATGTCGTGTAAGTGTTGGCGCTGCACCCCGCCAATACAGGATAGTGAACCATTACTTTGTAACAAAATTTTTTTTACAAATAAACAAAAATTTATACAAATACAAAATACTTAGAATTCCATGCCAACACACAGGCTAATAAAACATATTCAAGAGAAATAGTAAAAGCTAAAAACATAAAATAAAAGCGTCAAACCTAAGCATGAAGTCATACCTACAAAGTAACTCGCTTTATTTGATTATTTGTACGTCAAAATATATCAGAAGAAGGTACATTGATACTAGTGAGAAATGCAACGTTCATTGATTACACTATCTGGAATAGTATGAAGATGAGCATAAATTTCAAGGTCTTCTAGGATGTCAGAATTCTTGTCTTTAGGTTCTGTTTTAACGACTCTGAAGAAGTCGTACAGAGACTGATCGCCATTGTCCATCAAATGACAGCCTAGAGCACTTCTATTACTTACACAGTTGTGCTTCCTGAGTCTTATATTAAAATATCTCTCCGTTTGCTTTACATAAAACCGTCAGAGAACTCGCATCCAATCCTACAGACGCCTGAATGACAGAATTTATCTAATTTATCATCCAAACTTTGGCGTAGAAGTTACAAGTGTTTTCATTTGTATGAACAACGTTCTAAGAAAGTAAAAACAATATCCTTTGCCAGCTTCCCATAATGATCTCAAAGATCAATTGATCATATTGATTGCCGGATTCAAAATTTGAAAACAAAGTTTAATTATGATGAACCGAAAAATCTTCGGATCAATATGAACCGAAAAGGAATTGTTCCTTTCATAACATTCTAATATTTAAATGGCATTACTTCGAACTTGATGAACTTGTTCTTCTGAATATTCTAAATACCTTAAAGCTCAAATTAAAAAAAATACTTTCCTCCCACTTTCTGAAACTTAACTTGTTACACTTGTGTTCCTCGGATCAAAATTAAACGGGTGGACTTAAATTTCACAAAGTATATAAGTATCTTGGTCAGAAGTACGCATAACAATTTTTTTCTCATAAAGTAAATGTGTGGTACCTTATTGATGAAATGTGTATTGGTTATGCAACAATACAAGTCGCTCATTGCGCTCGAATTATTGTCGCAAATTCTCGCTAATAGTAACATTTTATCAACTGTTGTGTGCAGACGCAGTTGATGTTATCTATCGCAGTAATTTCTGTGTAGCTATCATGACAAAACAAGTTCTTTCCGATGAGCAATTAGAAGCATAAGTGGATGCATCTGACAGCGAGGAGAATATTTCTGTAGAACAATATCACACCAGTGATGATAACATTCATCCTTCAGCTGACTCAGAAGCCATTTCACCTATGACAATGTGCAAGCTACACAATTGATTCAGTCTAAACACACAAAAAAAAACGTCGATCTTAGAATATTTTCCGCAAAGTGGAAGAGCGTCTAATGCAAACACTGTAAAACTGCCTCGTGGTCCGACAAGATAGGATAGCGATAGGCCTGCTGTAATGTCCCTGAAACGGTTCTGTTGCATCTCCTATCTGTTACGTTCGGTGACAAGTCTGATCGATGAGCACGTAGAGTAAATAACAAATAGGCACCTATAAGAGTTCTGTGGATAATTAGATGGAAATACTTTCAAAACTACATAATTCTGGCGCAAATGTAACCGTAGATGAACAGTTGGTGGGTTTCCGAAGACGTTGTCCATTCACAAAACAGATACCGAGAAAAACCTCAAAATATGGGGTAAAGATATGGACATTGTGTGATAGTGTCCCTTCTTATGTTTTGAAGACACAGATCTGTACAGGAAAAATACCTGGATAAGCACCTGGGAATAATCAAGGTATGAGGGTTGTCACGAATCTGACAATGATCTAAAACGACAAAATGTCATATGTGACGATTCCTTCACATCATATGCGTTTGGCCGAAGACTTCTCAAAGGACATCTTACAATGCTGGGGACCGTGAGAAAAAAATAAGCCTAAACTCTCTACAAATATACGAAGCAAAGTTTATGTTCACACTTCAAAGGTTTTTTTCTAGGGATGCAACGTTCTTAGATTACGTTCCTACGAAGAACAAACTGGTCGACCTGATGAGCACAAAATAAGCAACACAGACGACAAGAAATCAAAAATGATGATCGACTACAAAACAAGGAAGGCAGCAAGTGACACATGGGATCGGCTTATATGCAATGCATATGCAAGAGGAAAACCAACCGCTGGCCAGTATTACTCATAATTCTGCGTAGAATGCTTTTGTGTTGCGGCCGGAAATAAAGCGAGGGTGGAGAAAATGTTCTTCACAAAAAGGAGTATATTTCTCGATGAATTTGTAAGATTTATAATTACTCCTCATATTGAAAATAGAAAAATACTGCCATGAAATGAACATTAACCAGCCACTTTTAGAAGAATACAAGCAGGAAATCCATCAACACCAAGCTCTCCAGTGGTGGCAACCAAAACTGCAAACGTGCCAGATGAAAATTCTGGCCATGGTGTGATAACGAGACACCAATGAACGGTTCAAATTGTAACAAACATGTTTGTAAGGCTCACGTTAGATACCGCAGTTCCAATTGAGGAATTCTAAGTGAATCTGTATTAGAATTTTTCCCGTGATGGACAGCTTATACGTTAAGTGAAACCATATTGCGCAGCATCTCTGATGGAGAGATCTTATATCATTGTTGGGATTTTTGGCATGTATGGTGTAGAGTTTGTTTATATTGTAACAAATAAACCTACAAAATTATGATAATTTTTCCCTTTAAATACCATACCGGGTCATTATGACCTCAAAGAGGATATATGTACAGCTGTTTTAAGGAAGGTAGCAGGTTAAGCTCCACGAACTAGGTGGCCCGATTCACCCACTAACCAGTGCCGTTCAAAGTCTTAACTGCTTATTTAATAGCCTCTTTTCACCGAGGTAAAACAGTCCGTTTACGTTTCATCATTCGTACAGTACAGAAAATTATTACGGAATTGTGCAGATTTTGAACAGTTTAGAACTTCCAAGCTGTGCAGTACGTGCTTCGTTCATTTTCTGGAATTTGGAAAAATTGAGTGCGCTCAAGCAGTAGAATTGATTGAGCTTACTAGGCTGTCTCGTTAATTTAACTATATCACATTCAATCAAATAACGTATCACCGGAAAAATGGGCTCGCTAGAGGCTCTACCATTTCTGACGTTCTTTCAGCGCAGTATTTTGATTAATGATTTAGAGAATGAATTTTTGGTTCCCGCAAAGACCTCGGCACAAAAATAAAAAATACTCTCCTTCATAGCAGGTATATTGATAAATTTTCATTATTTGTCTGCTTAATTATATTTAAGTTCACGCTTTAGCACAAGCTTTTAATCGTATCCATAAGAAATCCAATTCACGGAAGAATTTGAAAATGAGGGGACATTAAATTTTCTAGATCGCAAGCTTCAAAGCTTTGCCCAAAGTGGAATGTAGACATCTATCGTAAGCAGCCTACAACAGATCCACTTATCGTGGCTAATTCCTGTCCTCTAGCTGCATATAAGCATGCATATTTTTCTTCAGTGTTCTATTGGGTGGCGAAGTTCGGAACAGACAGTTTTACTGTTAACAAAGAAGTTAATACAGTAGGAGAGATTGGTTTGACTAACGGCTTTGTAGAAGATTTGCGTCAAAAAATTTTAATAAGGTAGAAAAGCAGGCAATTTTACTTAAATATAAGGCCACCCATGTTTCCATATCATATTTCGGTGCAACAAAATTGCCAGTGTCTTGAGTTGGGCTAAAGTACAGGCTGGTTTACACACAAAGAAGAAACTTGGATTATTTTGTCTCCGTAGTTCGGATGAAAAATTAGATAACAATCATGTAGGATTGGATGTGGGTCGTGCGGCGGTATTTACAAAGGCCATACGGGTAGGGATTTTAAAATAAGTTTCAGGTAGCACAATTACGTAAGTAATAGCGTTGCCCTAGGTTATCATTTGAGGGACAGGTTACCTGTTTTTGTACGTCGTACTGAGAGTAGATGAAATACACTCCTGGAAATGGAAAAACACATTGACACCGGTGTGTCAGACCCACCATACTTGCTCCGGACACTGCGAGAGGGCTGTACAAACAATGATCACACGCACGGCACAGCGGACACACCAGGAACCGCGGTGTTGGCCGTCGAATGGCGCTAGCTGCGCAGCATTTGTGCACCGCCGCCGTCAGTGTCAGCCAGTTTGCCGTGGCATACGGAGCTCCATCGCAGTCTTTAACACTGGTAGTATGCCGCGACAGCGTGGACGTGAACCGTATGTGCAGTTGACGGACTTTGAGCGAGGGCGTATAGTGGGCATGCGGGAGGCCGGGTGGACGTACCGCCGAATTGCTCAACACGTGGGGCGTGAGGTCTCCACAGTACATCGATGTTGTCGCCAGTGGTCGGCGGAAGGTGCACGTGCCCGTCGACCTGGGACCGGACCGCAGCGACGCACGGATGCACGCCAAGACCGTAGGATCCTACGCAGTGCCGTAGGGGACCGCACCGCCACTTCCCAGCAAATTAGGGACACTGTAGCTCCTGGGGTATCGGCGAGGACCATTCGCAGCCGTCTCCATGAAGCTGGGCTACGGTCCCGCACACCGTTAGGACGTCTTCCGCTCACGCCCCAACATCGTGCAGCCCGCCTCCAGTGGTGTCGCGACAGGCGTGAATGGAGGGACGAATGGAGACGTGTCGTCTTCAGCGATTAGAGTCGCTTCTGTCTTAGTGCCAATGATGGTCGTATGCATGTTTGGCGCCGTGCAGGTGAGCGCCACAATCAGGACTGCATACGACCGAGGCACACAGGGCCAACACCCGGCATCATGGTATGGGGAGCGATCTCCTACACTGGCCGTACACCACTGGTGATCGTCGAGGGGACACTGAATAGTGCACGGTACATCCAAACCGTCATCGAACCCATCGTTCTACCATTCCTAGACCGGCAAGGGAACTTGCTGTTTCAACAGGACAATGCACGTCCGCATGTATCCCGTGACACCCAACGTGCTCTAGAAGGTGTAAGTCAACTACCCTGGCCAGCAAGATCTCCGGATCTGTCCCCCATTGAGCATGTTTGGGACTGGATGAAGCGTCGTCTCACGCGGTCTGCACGTCCAGCACGAACGCTGGTCCAACTGAGGCGCCAGGTGGAAATGGCATGGCAAGCCGTTCCACAGGACTACATCCAGCATCTCTACGATCGTCTCCATGGGAGAATAGCAGCCTGCATTGCTGCGAAAGGTGGATGTACACTGTACTAGTGCCGACATTGTGCATGCTCTGTTGCCTGTGTCTATGTGCCTGTGGTTCTGTCAGTGTGATCATGTGATGTATCTGACCCCAGGAATGTGTCAATAAAGTTTCCCCTTCCTGGGACAATGAATTGACGGTGTTCTTATTTCAATTCCGAGGGGTGTAGAAGAAAGGCAGGAATGTGGGCATTTTAGAACATCTGCAAATTTATGCTCTTCGTCGTATTATCCCATATCCTGTATTAAATGAACAAGTAACAAATAACAGTCAAAGTTTTTTCAGCGGTTTTGATCAGTTACTAGCTTAAACTCTCTTTTGCAATTCTCACTAGTACAAATGTACTATCTTCTGCTTTATTTTGTCGTACACATAGAGTCAAAGTGAGTTATTTTGTAACTACGGTTTTATGCTTAGTTTAATCTTTTTATTTCACTTTGTTATGTTTCATTACGTGTCTTAAATATGTTTTATTTGCCTAAATGCTGGCATAAAATACGCAGTACATTGAATTTATATGAAATTTTGTTCTCATTGTAAAACAAATCTTGTTAAAAAGTAATAGCCACGATTCTGTACTGGCGGCCTGCAGCACCGCTACTTAAACGCCGGCTAGCGTAAGCGAGGTTACATGTACAGTATTGATGGTCACTGTATTTATTCTCTTGCTAGCTGTATGTACGTCTTCTCAGTATTTCTGTTTTATATGAATACAATTACTTCATAACTTTGAAAGACTTCTTTGTCACAGCATTGAAACCATATCGTATTCGCATTACTTTGGTACCTCTGTTAATACGTGTATGTATGCATTCAAATTTGTAATATAAAATATGTGTTATTACTTTAGCAGTTCATCTGATGGTGGGCTAAGCCCGAAACACGTTATAAAATAAAGGAGTTGAATTACCAACTGCCGGCCGCAGTGGCCAAGCGGTTCTAGGCGCTACAGAATGGAACCAAGCGACCGCTACTGTGGCAGGTTCGAATCCTGCCTCGGGCATGGATGTGTGTGATGTTCTTAGATTAGCTAGGTTTAAGTAGTTCTAAGTTCTAGGGGACTGATGACCTCAGAAGTTAAGTCCCGTAGTGCTCAGAGACATTTGAACCATTTGAATTACCAACAAGTGACTATTTTTTTGCGAACTATCACCTGTTTAAGAGCCATATTAAGAAAAATAAGCATTAAAAACTGTAGCACGTCTCGCAACTTTCACTCATACTTACAATATGAAGCTACTTATCAGTTAGACGCTGCCAAGGTGTGCTGTCGATATGTGCATTAAAACGATTGAGAAGGTTGTCATAGGGCAATTGTATCCTCAGCTGCGGCAAGCTGGCGCAAAACTTTTGTAACTAGTCAGCGATATCTTTCCCGCTGTTACTTTGACACCCCAGTCACATTGTATAAGGAACAGATCTGTCACCTCGCTGATCACGGGACTGTCTCAAAAGCACACACATAGCTCGTAGAGATACGTGGAAGGGCACAACATGGTTGAAAAATGGCACCACGTTATGTCTTATGAGAAGAATCACTTGAGGGCACAGGATGTCCGATATATGTATTTGTGCCGTCAAGGTCCCCTCGATGTCCACGACATGCATTCCTGCCGTCAAGGTCTCCTCAGTCATTACCAGCCGTGACTGGAACCCATGCCCGATGGGTAACTACACGATGACGTCCTGGTAACACCGCTGTGCCTCTCCAAAGCACTAGAAGACTGGGAACTGTCCCCAAGTGGAAGCCATACTCGCTGTAGACGGTCACGCGGGGTAGTCGCAACTGCAAATTCATCGCTCATCACAGTGCGATGCCATACACCAGCAGACCATGCCTCACGATCGCATGGAACGGTAATTCCGTAGTCCGGCTGCTGATAGTCTCTGACCAATGGTGTGGGACTTCACAAAATGTTGCAGAGAGTCAATTACTTGTCCTCGGATGGCAGGTGCAGATGTGAGAAGTTAATAATGTGCTTGGTGCACTATACGGCGATTCGTTGTTATGGTGGTCAGACATTGTCGACTGGAAACTCGACGACGATTATGCCTCCAATGACGTTCCCATGCAGTCCAAATCGTCCACTGTCATATACGAATGCCCCATAAATCTGGATATTACACGATTCGACCAGCTGGCGAAATGGATACCTACAAATGAAGCCCCTTTCAAACACAGTCAAGTGCTGATAACGTTATCTGAAACCAATACATGACATGACAGTGATCACTAAACATCTGACAGTGTTGACACCATTATGTACGTTATTGGTAACAACAGTAATTTCGAACAACAGTAAGCACAGCTGGTAGTGTACGTGTGATTAGAAGTCCACCAAGACGAATTTACCGAAATCCCATCGCCACCAAACTCCCAGGATTAAAACCCAGTCGAGAATCTGTGGGCTTTTCGTGTCATGGACCCTCATCCGAGAGACCTAGCACAACTGGAGTCGTCATGGGTCTACATCCTTGCCGGTAACTTGCCGAACCTCACTGACTCTCTTCTTGCACGTCTCAAAGCGATCAGCACTGCAAAATGTGGTTATTCAGGTCTTTGACAGTGTTCACATTAATGTGACTGAACAGCGTACAGTGAGTAGTTGATACCAGGCAGTCATTTGTAATGTGTCTACTGTGGTGGTTACCACTGTTTACAGTTCGTGACTGTCAGAGTCAGGGCATCCATTTCTCCTTACATGAATTTCGTGGACGTACAATTAATATATGGTGAAAGAAAAAACGTTGTGGTCGGAAATCAGAAGGAATGAACAGACAATTTTTTGTAACAGGCATTAGCAGACATGGTAGTTGCAGGAATCAAAAGTATCCGGATACCCTCGAAAACATTTGTTTTTCATATTAGGTGCATTGTGCTATCACACACTGTCAGGTACTCCGTATCAGCGACCTCAGTAGTCATTAGACATCGTGAGAGAGCAGAATGGCGCGCTCATCGGAACTCACGGATTTCGAACGTGGTCAGGTAATTGGGTGTCACTTCTGTCATACGTCTGTACGCGATATTTCCACAATTCTGAACATCCCTAGGTCCATTGTTTCCGATGTGACACTGAAGTAGAAACGTAAAGGGACATGTACAGTACAAAAGCGTACAGGCCGACCTCGTTTCTTGGCTGACAGAGACTGCCGAAAGTTGAAGAGGTCGTAATGTGTAATAGGCTATCACACAGGAATTCCAAACTGCATCAGGATACACTGCAAGTATTATGACAGTTAGATGGGAAGTGAGAAAACTTTGATTTCATGGTCGAGCGTCTCCTCATAAGCCACACATCATGCCGGTAATTGCCAAACGACGCCCCCCTTCGTGAAAGGAGCGTAAACTTTGGATGATTGAACAGTGGAAAAACGTTGTGTGGAGTGATGAATCACGGTACACAATGTGGCGTTCCACTGGCAGGGTGTGGGCATGACGAATGCCCGGTGACCGTCATCTGCCAGCGTGTGTAGTGCCAATAATAACATTCGGAGACGGTGGTGTTTTGGTGTGGTCGTGTTTCTCGTGGAGAGGCCTTGCATCCCTTGTTGTTTTGCGTGGAGCTCACAGCACAGCCCTACATTTACGTCTTAAGCACCTTCTTGCTTCCCACTGTTGCAGGGCAATATGAGGTGGCAATTGCGTCGTTCAACACGATCGAGCACCTGTTCATAGTGCATGGCCTGTGGCGGAGTGGTTACACCACCATAACATCGCTGTAATGGACTGGCCTGCCAGAGTCCTGACCTGAATCCTATAGAACACCTTTGGGATGTTTTGGAACGCCGACTTCGTGCCAAGCCTCACCGACCGACGTCGATACCTCTCCTCAGTGCAGCACTCCGTGAAGAATGGGCTGCCATTCCCCAAGAATTCTTCCAACACCCTATTGAACGTATGCCTGTAAGAGAGGAAGCCGTCATCAAGGCTAAGGATGGGCCAACACCATATTGAATTCCAGAATTACCGATGGATGGCGACACGAACTTGTAAGTTATTTTCAGCCAGGTGTCCGGATACTTTTGATCACATAGTGTATGCCCCTGGATAAAACCTACGACCAACTATGTCGTGAAAGCCACAGTGAACAGGGTAAGCTCTGGACACAGAATTGTTTACAATGGAGGATTTCAAGAGGAGGTGTTGGTTATTGTGGGGGAAGTATCATCAATAATCAATCACCCATAAGTTTGCCAACTAAACGCGCACTTTGACGAATACAGTGTGCGGAGAGCTGGTGGAGTGGCACTTACAACTGTCATTAACAACGTGTGGAAGTCATGGGTTGAAATTTATTTTGAACCAAGGGCTCAGCGCTGACAATGGATTAACACAGTGTACTATCGCAGTGCTGGATTTCCTACAGTGCGTTGTTCAGAAGATAATTCCTCTTCGAAGCCTGATGGTGATTTCAAATTCTTAATAGTCGCCGGCCATGTGGACGAGCGTTTCAAGGCGCTTCAGTCCGGAACGACGCTGCTGCTACAGTCGCAGTTTCGAATGCTGCCTCGGGCATGGATGTTTGTGATGTCCTTAGGTTAGTTAGGTTTACGTAGTTCTAAGTTCTAGGGGACTGATGACCTCAGATGTTAAGTCCCGTAGCGCGTGGAGCCATTTGAACCATTTTTGAACAAAAAAATAGTCATGTCTGGAATGATTGTGGTCAGTATGCTATGCTGCTCTTATTTGTATGGGCATTACTAAGATCAAATACTTGGAAGCATACTGTAATCTGTGAACATTAATAGTTTTCTTTTAAAGTTTGCGAGTGTGTAAATTAACTCCGTAGCAGGGTATCACAATTCATGGGAAGTGAAGATTTATTTGGAAAATTAACGACTGCTGACACAGGAGCTGAGAAACTGTGCTAAAATTAGAAGATTAGTATCGGCAACGGCTGAAACTACAAAAATATGTTGGGAGATCATCAAAATATAAGAAGTGAAAGGAAACTGGACCTTTTTTTTTCAAAACCTTGACGAATTAGCGCACGACACTTTCTTGAAGAGATTGAAGATTTAAAAAATTACTACCTTTTTAATCAGCCAGCGGTTGAAAAGCGCCGTAAGGTACGTGTTTGGAATGAGTCGTCAGTTATTTGAAAATAGATTATCTGAGCGAGAGTGAAACGAATATGAAAGTCAACAAGTCAGCAAATTTGCATATTGAAGTTCTTAAAACATGAATTTTACCCACAAATTTGAAAATAAAAGAAATGAAAATCCACTACTGGCTCAACGTTGCCAATTTTGCGCATATTTCGGTCGTTTGCCGTACCACAGAAAAGAGCAGGAAAAAGTTGTCCAATTCGCACTAAATGTCTTTCTGTTAACTTATTAGTCTGTCACAACGGTATAAGATACGAACCCATATAGGGTTGCATGTGTTTTGATCGAGAACATTTTGAAGAAAAGTTCTTTTGTATTTACCTTGAGATATGAGATAGATGACAGAATTATAACGATAGTTTTACAATTAAATGCGAAGTATCTTCTGAGATAACTATCTAATGAAATATCTTTCCGTGACCCAAAAGGATCCATCAAGCAAGGTGGATGGTGAAAACCATTTATGTACTGAAAAAGTTGCTGTTCCTTGATCAATATGAATTGCGACCACAATAAAACTGTTCTGCTTGTACTTTCCTTACCGCTATGCATGTCCAAGCTTTATCGTGTGCCGCTTCAGAAGCAAAAACTCCGTATTTGCTTATCAGAATTTTTCCAAAACATACATGTATATCACGTTGTCACTAATGATATCACATGCGTGACTTCACGAAAACTGAAATATCACTTACGGTTCCTTTCCCTCGTTCAGTAGCCTTAATAATTTTAACTAAAAATTGAGACAGTCACTACACTGAATCGTAATGCACAACCAACAGACCAAAATACATAAGGATTCAAGTAGCATTCGAGCAATCTCCCCAAAAATTATGACTGATGGAATTTAAATGCTCGTTCTAGTAAAGTAAGAGAACATTTAAAGACTCTGATTTAAGGTCTACTTCCTTAAGACAGATTTCTTCATAGTAACATGCAAATGAATATGACAACGCTGTACCTAGTTACTAAACTAAACTTATAACTTACGCGATTAAGGCAAACGTCAGGTTCATGGAGCACATTAAAAGAACTTCGGATGTAGTCTCTATATCCCCTTAAGTTTCCAGGGCAAAAAGGACACATCGTTGAAGGTTCAAAATGGCTCTGAGCACTATGGGACTTAACTGCTGTGGTCATCAGTCCGCTAGATCTTAGAACTACTTAAATCTAACTAACCTAAGGACATCACACACATCCATGCCCGAGGCAGGATTCGAACCTGCGACCGAAGCGGTCGCGTGGTTCCAGACTGTAGCGCCTAGAACCGCTCGGCCACTCCGGCCGGCTACATCGTTGAAGGATAAGTATGTTTAAAGGAAAATGTGATTTTCACGCCGTATTTTCCTCACACGCCTAGTAGGTATCAGGTTGTAGGTTGCATTATTAAAGTTAGTGCAGCAGTACAGTATTAATAATTAAGTTGAAAGTAATAAAGTTTTTCGATAAAAAGGCACTTCTGAACAATATTTTTTAGGTAAAATGTTAATACCATTTTATGGAATTCTACGATTTTTCAAATAGAGAGGCACTCCTTACCCTTTCATTATGGAGCCGAAATCACGAACTACTCAGTTTTTGTGCAAGGAAACCAAGCTAGGTTGCATCACAAGGAAATAACAAACCTTAAGTAATAAGTTGCTCCCTAAGGGCCATGTTTTATTTCTGGAGGAAATGCGAACATCGCAAGTCTTATTTAAACTTTCTTACACTTCAATAAAAATGATTTAAAGTTACCTTAAAAACTAATCGCTAATTCTAGAGAATGGAATCCAAACAATCTCAAAAATAAAGTAAAATAAAATAAAACTTTGCCTTGTGATACATATGTGTTTTGTGCAGTTGTGCAGACGTGAAAAAGCTTCGAAAGTAGATGTTTTATTGTCTAGATCTCAGGTGACACACATCCTATTTAGTAGTGTCAACGAACTTATTTTGTCATCTTCAGACCAGTAAGTATTACAAATATGTTACAAGGTTTATAAACATGCATAATGTCGACAAAATATTAATTCAGTTTTGCGTACTATCGGATACGTGAATTACGTGTATAAAGCTCCTACGTGTGGCATATTGCCATTCAGTCAGTGAAAACATGGAGATAAACTGTGAAATTAAAAATATTACGTAAACGAAAGCGATGAAGAGGTTTATGGTGACTCCACCGTCATAGACGTAATTATTGTTTTCTCACAGAAAAGACACTCCCTTGGAATACTAAGAACACTAAAATAAAAGCCGTAACTGTATCAGCAAAGTGCAGAGGTGTCAAACATATCAGACAGAGCATACCCACTGCTGTTAGATGTGTGTAAGTCGATAACCGACACCATAGTGCCAGAAGTTTTCAAAATAAATGCATAATACTACAGGGTACAGTCATGTGGCAGCAGTCTCCTACATAATAACATATAATATATAAACAATGTTAAGCTATAAACAAAATAAACCAATCTGATTACATCAACAAGAAGCTTACAAAATTGTAGCAAAATTATAGACCACGCTGCAATTTTTTTTCCGATCATACTGATCAAAAAGTATTTACTACAAATAATGTAAATTTTCATTATATTTGAAAACATATGCCAGCATCAAAGAATAATTAAATCTGAAGTTAAAATACAGTGATAGCAATATACAGATACACATTGTTTCCCATATGTAATACAAAACTGAAGCACGTTAAGGTACATTACGTTCTACAGTTACTTGACACGTATAACAATGAATATTAAAATATTGACAATATGCACAGAGGCGATAGCTATGATTATCAGTGGTCACGATTTTATGCAAATGCAGCAAGATAGTAATAGTAACAACAAAGCAACATTAGACCCTGCGAAATTCTGAATAAATGTGTTAAAGCTGTTAACTACAGCGTAAGCTGTGTCGAAGCAAAATATACTTCATAAGAGTCTTAAATGGTCTATAACAATGTGCGAATTTAACTAAAGTGCTAAGTAAAAAATTGGTTATTACTCTTTATGAAACTGATTTGAAGATTTGTCAATATTGCATACAAGTTAAGCATAAAATTGACTTAAGTTAAAAAAGCCAAGTAGATAACCAAGTAAATAATAAAACTTTATTTGCACATAAAAATGCATATAAAGCCAGTGTAAAAACAGATTTACATGCTAAAAAATCACGTTTAAGGTATAAGGACTTGACAAGCAATCCAAGATCGATATCACAGCTGGATGGATGTAAGGATACGGTATAGACTACCAATACGACTAATAATATGAACACAAGAAGCTTTACAGTAATACCGGACGACTCGAAATAAAAGCTAAAAGAACGAAAGCATTTATTTTACCGACAGTAATTCTGTAGAGTTGCCGTAGCCTTCCGTGAGGGAATCGGCCTACTTTGGCTACAGCTGTACGTTCGTGCCGTCCTAAATGAAACGAAAATATCGCCTGAGTTTCATGTCTGTAAACGTTAATCCTAAATCGTTAATTATTCGGTATAATCCACGTAATCCTTCTTTTCAACGCTTGTGCCGGAAGCTGCCAAGCATTTCTCTTAATCCTGCGTTGTTAATGGTACTCGTCGGCTACACCACGTCATGCAAATACACTGTGTAATCTTCCTTTTGCAATGTCCATTCTCTGTTCCGGCGCGTTTTGTTGCTACAGAGGTAAATACAACATCGGGTGAAAAGGAGGGGCGAGGGTACATAAAGCAGACGTATTCCCACAAACATTCACTTGCCAGTGGCAACTCACCATCAGTATCTACCCTTGAAACTTATATCACTAATATTTATGTTGATATGTTTAAGCACCTCAAATTTGAATTGCAAACAAGTAAGTAGTAAGTTTATGAACACTTAAATATGTCCTCATTTGAAAGCAGAAGAATATGGCATATCGTTGAGATGCAAACATGCGGTTATGGAACTTGAAATGTATGACAGATTAAGTTGGTGGAAGGGCTATGTGGGGGTGAGCCTGATACATTTCTTTGAAATTGCATTTCAATTTCATTACGTCAAAGACTCTATGAAAAACTCAACAATATTCAAAGCAGAAACTCTCAACCAGTAGCAAGGATATCGTAATTTAAGACCACATGTAATCTTAACCAATTAAATGGATAGCCCTCCACAAGCTCTCTGCAAATACAAGAACTCAACCTACAAGTACAGTAATTTAGAAGCGGCACCCTAATGAAACAATGAGCTTTATTTTTTATTTATTTTATTTATTTATTGATTTATTTAACCTGGCAAGATTAGGGCCATCAGGCCCTCTCTTACATCTAACCAGGCATTCTACTTATTTTACATTCATATGTTTTAGTAGGCATGTTAAACTACATCTAGTACAAAAAGTGAAAAACAATTTGAAAGGTACACTTGGAAAAATACATACATATAGAGTTTATATTCTTAGATCACAAGTACTGTTATAATTAGACATTATTGAACAGACAGATTTGAGATAGGAGTGCTGGCAGCAGGGAGTATGAGGGAGACTCATGGTGAAGGGAGGAGAAGAATAGAGAGACATGATGAAACATAATTAAGGAAATATAAAGGAAAAGAATATTGCGTGGCTAATAGAGATAGATGAAGAGGAAGGCATCTCAGGAGCAACATAGGAGACGCTAGCTTTGCTATTTGACATATGAGGGGATTGTCCTTGTACAGTAATTTTGTGGAGAACTTTATGAGGATGATAGTAGGAAATGCTTCAACTTCTTCTTAAAAGCAGCAGGAGATTGAATTTTGCGCAAGGTAAGGGGCAGTTTGTTCCAGAGGCGGACAGCGGCAACTGAGAAGGAGTTTGCAAAAGTTTTTGTTTTGTGAGTGGGCACAGTTAGGATACCAAATAAGAGTGACCTCGTGTTTCGATTGTGATGACATGACAGGTTTTTAATCTCTGAAGCAAGGTACTGGGGTGTTTGCGCCTCGAGGAGTCGGTGGAGTAGACATAGAGTGTGGTAGTCGCGCAATTTGTCCGGCCGCAGCCACCCTAGCTGGGAGTATGAAGCACTAACATGATCGTATCGGCGAATGTTGCAGGTGTAACGCACACAGGCATTCATGGTTAGCTCTAGCCGTCTTTTGTTTTCACTGCTCATGCCTTGTTGAATCACATCACAATAGTGGAGGTTCGGTAGAACGAGTGCTTGCACGAGCTGGCGTTTCAAGTCCTGTGGAAATATGTTCCGAAACTTTTTGAGAGCATAGAGACAAGCAGACGTCTTTCGGCACACTGCGACTGTATTCTCCGCCCAGTTGAGATGCTCATCCAAAGTTACACCCAAGTTCTTCACTGTTTTCTGATATGGTATTGGAGTACCGTCGAGCAGAATAGGAGGTAGCCGTTCGCGGAAATCTGAACTTATTAATTTCTGATGGGCTATTAAGATTACTTGCGTCTTTTTTGCATTTAGTTTAAGCCCCAGGTTTTTCGCCCATGTCACTACTGAAGACAGATCATCGTTCATCTGAGCGATTGCAGTGTTTACATCTTCAGGTCTGACGCTTAGGTAGAGCTGGAGGTCGTCGGCATAGAAATGATATTTACAGGAGGACAGAACCGATGAAATATCGTTGACATATAAAGAAAACAAAAGTGGTCCTAAGACTGATCCTTGTGGCACTCCCGAGGAAACATGTTTCCATGAAGATTTTTCATTTACGCAGACAACACACTGCTGTCTGTCTTTTAAGTAGCTTTCAAACCATCTCATTGCACTTTCAGAGAAATTAAGCTGTTGCATTTTTCTTTAATCCCCCTCCACCCCATTTTCCCCCAATTATCCGTACATCGAAAATACTGCCGTGACATAAAGTGCTTTAAAACTGTATAAAACAATGTTTTGCATAGAAAAAAACATCCATCAACATTTATCAGCACAATTAATGCAAGTCACGCAACGTGGCTCATGAACTGTCATATCTCAGCTCTGACTAAATACAGCAAACCAGCAAGACCAGAGCTACAGTGCTAATAGGCACTTGAGACAATCAAGTGGTTCAAATGGCTCTGAGCACTATGAGACTTAACTTCTGAGGTCATCAGTCCCCTAGAACTTAGAACTACGTAAACCTAACTAACCTAAGGACATCACACACATCCATCCAGGCAGGATTCGAACCTGCGACCGTTGCGGTCGCGCGGTCCCAGACTGTAGCGCCTAGAACCGCTCGGCCACCACGGCCGGCTTGAGAACATCACATGTTTTCTCAATCACGACCAGAGCTTTCCTGGATAATAACCAAGGCCGCCCAGTACTTCGGCACATCCGGCGAGGTATACTTGTACCTGGGTTTGTAAACCCGAACTGTCAACGTCAACACATTGGATCATTTGTCACTGTTGATGCTACAGAGCAAGGAAACAAGCACGTCCACGACATGGAAACGGCGTCCTCCGGTCGGTAGGCCCCTCGACGGTCGTTACAAGATTTACAATTTTTGGCTTGCAGAACTTGTCCATGCAGTCATCTCAGTAGTGGAAAGTAAGTTACGACAATACGAGAAACTGTGACAACATAACACTCAGTCCTCGAGTGACTGCGATCCAGTCAGGTAGGGCTCCCGGGTCCCTTCGATTAGCAACCCTCCCCGCTGACCAAGCAGCTACCAAGGCGAATGTCGTTACAAGTTGAAAACTAGAAGCAGCGGCACTCTGCTATCAC